>NC_088684.1:14894164-15201998 GCF_028017835.1 Emys orbicularis
GATACGAGATTTGGATATTGGAGGTTCCAAAAACAGAGGTTGACTTTTGTGTAAAAGATATGGCACAGACGCCTGTTGATTCTCATTTTACAAAATAAAGAAGACGACAACTCTTGCTGAAGCTTAAGGCCTATGTTGCTTTTAGGAGCTGACATTATGTTTTTCTACACTTAAGCACAACATTAAAACCTGTATTTCTCTTTAGCTGACATCAGAGAATCAAACTGAATTCACCTATCCTCTCCAGTAAAGTCTGCTGGACACCTACTGTTTAGCCCTCACTGAAGTATCATCCTTTTTTCTCTCACATTTGAATTAAGATGCCCAACTACAGCATTCTTAGTACTTACATTTTGTATCCCTGCTATTCCCTTTCTGATCAGTCAAATAAGGTCAAACATACACAAGCTATGGGCAACACATCAGGAATCCTGTTTGCGGCTTATCATTTGCTAGCATCATATCGATGATTTACTTACCTATTCAAGCTATTAGCGCCATGATTCCCATTTTCTTATGTGAAGCTCTTTGGCTTTCTAAGGAAATGCAAAGGTCACAAATGCCAACAGTTCCCAAAACCAAACACTTGTCAACTCCGACACACGAAAAAGAGCGATTCTCATTCCCCTTACCATAGCTGGTGTCTGTTCTGTCAGTTCAAAGGGCAGTATGCTAATTTCTTACAACTCCGTTTATCCAATGATCATTTGAACTCAGCATGTCTTAAAACATGTCCTTCCCTTGACATAGAATTTTGATGGCCATCACTTTCCATCTAGTTGTCGGGATCCCTGACGTGAGTGACTCTGAGCTTACCTTCCAGTCTCATGTACAGCATATAATGTCAGAGTTTCTGACAGGATCACGGTGGGCTTACAGCCAAGAATTATTGCCATTTCCTGTTTGCTGTGAATGTTAGGGGCTTGTTTTATTATTTTGCTCTCTCTCCTCTTCCAGAACTAAGTGCTGCAATTCCTGTTTTACAGATCTGGCTCGACTCTTGCAAATAGAGTTCAGTTCTATGGCAGGGGCGGAGCAGCAGTTTATATAATTGACAGGCCCAGGCCCTGCGTCAGGGCGGGACGGTAAGGCTCAAGCCCTCAGGCAGGGTCTGAGCTAAGACAGGTTAACAACAAGCCCAGGCTCTTGGCTCAGAAGGGCCCGGGAGTGGGAGAGACTGTTACCCACGAGTGGGATGACCGGGGGGACACGGGCCCACCCACTCCACTGCCTCCCAGCCCGGGCCCCTAGCAGCGGCTGAAGGCCTGCTGCTGAGTCAGTGGGGATCCTGGCCACAACACACTGGCATAGTCTCTGGCAGTGCTACAGCCAGACTAGGGTCGGCTGCCCCCAGGCCACTTCCTAACTCCCCCTCTAGAGGTATCTGGGTCAGGACAGTGTCCTCCAGGGGGGTCAAGCACCATGGGGTCCTCTGGGTAACTGGTGAGGGGTAGTCTTGACAGCTCCTCCGGGCTCTGGTCAGTGTTGGGCGTTGGTCGGGCAGGCCAATCTTCGGGTCTGCCGCCAGTCACCGGGGTCTCCCAGCCGGGAGCTAGGCCAGAGGCATCTGGCTTCCCCAGCGGCTGCTCCTTGAGTGAGCTCTGGGGTTGGGCTTTTCTACTTCCTGTCCTGCGCCTGATCCTCTGGGAGGTGAGCGTGGAGCTCTCTGGCCCCACCCACTCTTGTGTCCAGAAAGGCTCATCCCTCTCCGGGGCGGCAGGGGACCACACCGCCTCTTTACAAGCCAACCAATGCAAAGCAATAAAACAGTACTAAACCAGGACATTGGCACAAGTACCTTGTGCTCCTGCCACCCATCTACCCCCCTTCTGTTTATTTGGTTTTAGCCACCTATTGTCTTTCGTCTTATATTTAGTTGGAAGCTCTTTGGGTCAGGGACTGACTTTTTTGGTTTTGTTTGTACAGCACCTAGCACAACGGGACCCTGATCCCTGGCTGGGGTCTCTATGAACTACCTCAGTACAGACCAAAACCCTTGCCAGTTATGTGTTTTAAAAAGCGCAGTTCATTTTGCCTGTCTGCTGGACACTCTGGGAATCAGAGAGGCTGAAAGTCAAGGTGAATGCGAGATCTTGAGTCCTATTTGTGTTGTGGGGGTGGGGAAGGGCAAATTGTGGATAACAACCCTGCCCGAAAATAAAACTCTTAAAGTACTGCACTGTGGGGATTTTTCTTATTCTGGGATATGTAATCTTATTGTGCACTGAGGCTCTTGCTTTGGTCTTGGTTTGGCCTGTGTTGTATTATGGGTTGTAAAGCCTGTGCTGCCATAGCTTCACTGCTGTTGTTAGTCAAGCTAGTTAGATCAAAGCTACCTCCAGTATATCTACATGTGCTGCAGCCACACCTCTGAGTGCAGTGTAGACACTTGAGCAGCTAGCCCATGGGCACTAGATACATTTCACATGATATAGTCACGCTGGATTTATTTCCTTACTAAAGAGGTACTGTCCAGCACAGTGTGTGGTCCATAACTAAGGCTAAGATTTTGTCATGGATATTTTTAGTAAAAGTCATGGACAGGTCACGGACAATAAACAAAAATTCATGGAAGCCGTGACCTGTCTGTGACTTTTGCTGCTGTGGCTCCATGGTTTCCCCCACCACCGTGGTGGCTCAGAGCTGTGGGGTTCCCCTTCTACCTGCAGCAGCTGCACGGGGGGGGGGCTCCTCCACCCATGGTGGCTGGGAGCTGCAGGGTGACCATATTTCCCAAAGAGAAAACAGGACACCCCCAGCCGCTCACCGGAGGCTTCCTCCTCTCCCCAAGCAAGGCTGGCACCAGTCACTAGAACCCCAAGAAGAGCCCCCTCCGGAGGCTGTCACCTGTTGCTAGAACCTTTCAGGGGGCCCCCTGTCACTGCTGTCGCCTGTCACAGGAACCCTGCCAGGACCCTGCTGGCTGCCAGCTCCCGAGTTCCGCAGCCCCAGGGGCTGAAGCAGAGAATGTCATGGAGGTCTCTGGAAGTCACGGATTCCAACTTCCCTGACCTCCATGACATAAACACAGGCTTATCCATAAACCAGCATTAGCCACTGTCTAAGGCACAGATTGTGCTAGGCCTTACACGTGTACACAGTGGCAGAGAGGGTGCAAACAATGTCTCCACCGTTGCAAAGCCCCCATAAGGGCCAGACACAGTTTCAGCTCCTGCACCCAGGGAAGTTCTCGTGATTGCTTCTTGTGGACACATATCACTACCCCCAAAGGAGGTGGGAGTGGGAGGAATGGGGAAGACACAGAGTCCTGGCTTTTTATTTGCCTGTAAAGCAGGTCCCGTGAACTAATGACATTTATGCCCTTTTTTGCTTCTTGATAAGGAAAAGCTTGAAAAAAAAATTATGGGAGGCTTGTTCTGTTACTTTGTCTTCTGGGGGTTTGCTGGAGAACTCCTTCTGGGGCTAGAGTGTGAGATGTTTCTGAGTTGAAAAGGTAGGTCACTGACTCTTTCACACAAGAGATTCATTTTCCCCCAAGGTGTTAACAAAACAAGACAAAGGGTACGTCTTCACTTACATCCGGGTCCGGATGTAAGCAATCGATTTTCTGAGTTCGATTTATCGCGTCTGGTTAAGACGCGATAAATCGATCCCGGATCGATCCCGGAAGTGCCCCGGATCGATCCCGGAAGTGCTCGCCTTCGACGCTGGTACTCCAGCTCGGCGAGCGGAGTACGCAGCATCGACGGGGGAGCCTTCCTGCCGCGTCTGGACCGCGGTAACGTCGGACTAAGGTACTTCGAATTCAGCTACGTTATTAACGTAGCTGAATTTGCGTACCTTAGTCCGAAGTGGGGGGGTTAGTGTAGACCAGCCCTAAGGGTTTAAAGAGTTTGACTAAAAATCCCTTCCCACTTCCTCAGATTTCAGACCTTTGATTTTTTGTGATGTCACTAGTCTCCACTAGATCTTCTGTCATCCAAAGAGTCCTAAAGCCAAAGTAGAGAAGTCAAGACCAGACATTTTGCATGTAAATGATCTGGACAAAGGGGTAAACAGTGAAGTGGCAAAATTTGCAGATGATACAAAATTAAGGATAGTTAAGTCCAAAACAGACTGCAAGGAGTTACAAAGGGATTTCACAAACCTGGATGACGGGGCAACAAAATGGCAGATGAAATTCAATGTTGATAAATGCAAAGTAGTTTATATTAGAAAACATAATCCCAACTATACCTATAAAATGATGGGGTCTAAATTAGTTCATTCAATCTCTTCAAGGTTCCCTCTGTCCTTTAAGAAATCTGTGTTATATTTATTTTTCAATTTCCCAATCATAAGAATCACATAATTAATTTCAATGCAACATCAATTGGCTGGACAATACAGTAGATATATTTCATATGATGTAGTCATGCTGGATGTATTTCATTACTGGAGAGGTACCGCCCAGTGTCGTGTATGGTCCATAAACCAGCAGTGGTCCATGAAAACTTTCTGGGTCTCAACAAGACCATGCAGAGAAAGCCATGGGAAATGTAAGGGAGCTGAGAGAGGCCTGGTCCATGAGATTAATTCTCTGTTACAAAGTGGGCTGTGGAAAGGCAGTGTGTAAAACACAGATATAATGGTCAGCACACCGCATTGGGAGCCAGGATCTCTTGAATTCCAATCTTCGTTCTGAATTCTCAGTCCTAGGCCCTGAGTACATCACTTCACATCGCTATACCTTGCTTCTCCTACTTGCAAAATGAAGATAAATTACATTGGCTGAGTAGCTGGTGTGAGCATTCATTATTAATGCCTGAGAAATGCTTTGAAAATTATGAAATTTTAGGGTTCATTGCAAACTAGAAACAAGATTCTTGACCTGTTTGTTTTGATGGGCATGAAAGTTGGGGTTCCTGCATCATCATACTGACAAGGTTAATTGTTTCAAGAAAAAAATCTGTGTGTAAAATGAACAGATGAATTCAGTTATTTTTGCACAGTGAATTGAAAGGATGCAAAGTATCTTGTTTAAGTGCAAATTTAATCTGAAAGAAGAAAAATTGACACAAAATGCATCACTTACCGTCTGCACAGAGGCTGGTTGCATCATGTTGCTTTCTAGTGAGATGTAATGCAATATTTTTGTAGACAAACTAGCTGACAATCAGTAACTACCAAGTCTGATTTTTTTGCCCATAAGATGTCTGTGGTTTTATCAGGTTTGACAGAAATCAAGTTCCCATAGGAATGAAAATGGGCTAAGATACATTAAAAAGTAATTGAAACGTGTTACAGGAGAACATCAGAGTTGTGAACACCCAGGAGTGGAGGTTGTTTGTAACTCTGAAATGTTTGTAACTCTGAACAAAATGTTATGGTTGTTCTTTCAAAAGTTTACAACTGAACATTGACTTAATACAGCTTTGAAACTTTACTATGCAGAAGAAAATGCTGCTTTTAACCATCTTAATTTAAATTAAGCACAGGAACAGTTTCCTTAGATTGCCAAATCTTTTTTAAAACTTTCCCTTTATTATTTAGTAGTTTATGTTTAAGACAGTACTGTACTGTATTTCTTCTTTCTTTCCTTTTTTTTTTTTTTTTTTGTCTCTGCTGCTACCTAATTTCATACTTCCACTTCCAAATGAGGTGTGTGGTTGACCGATCAGTTTGTAACTATGGTGTTTGTAACTCTGCAGTTCTACTGTAGTTGATCAATGATTTTACATACAAGCCTCACAAAAGTCTAAGATGCTGTCACATTCTGGGGTGCAATCCAGATCAGTGACGGGTTGTGTCACCACCTTCTCTGCAACCTTGGGTGCCTTGCAATCATTTGCTGTTGTAGCTCCCAACCTGGTGTAAACATGCCACAGTGGGTCACAACTGAGGATGCCAAATTCAGGACAAACTGCTGAAAAATAGGGCAATCACCCCCCTGAACTGGTGGTTATTCTTTCATAAGATATACCAAACCAGCCACAAAAGTAAACTCCTGTTTCACCACACTGGCTAATAAGAAATCATACAAGCACTTTCCTTGGGCATTCCAGTTCTTATATCACCACCAAAAACACTGGATTCAGAGATGAGTGGTTCTTTACAACCAACCTCATCAAATGAAAGGTTCTTCTGATCCCAAAGTACTAGCCACACACCCAGGTCAATATATAACTTAGATCTTACCCAAAAATCATGCTGATGCCAATCCTTTAGAATCTAAAATCTAAAGGTTTATTCATAAGAAGAAAGAAAGAAAGGTGAGAGTTAAAATTGGTTAAAGGAATCAAATACATACAGTAATTGCAAAATTTTTGGTTCAGACTTGTAGCAGTGATGGAATAAACTGCTGGCTTAAGTCAAGCCTCTGGTTGTTTCCAAATCATTGGAGGGACCTCAGTCCCTTGGTTAGAATGTCCCATTAGTATAAGTCCACAGTCCAGAGATTTGAGCAGAACAGAGGCAAAAATGGAGGGGTTTCCAGGGCCTTTTATATCCTCTGCCATGTGGCGGGAAACCCAGTTTCAAGCAAAAACCTCAGCACAGGTAGTGGAGAATCACAGGTGACCAGATAGTGTTTGAAGTCACATGGGCAAGTCACATGTTCATGCCCAATTTCGCTCAGTCATTGCAAGAAGCCATTATCTATATTCCAGACAGCACGTTTATAGGACAGTCCACTCAGTGTAGATGGGCATCTCCCATGGTCCATTGTGAGTTAAGTGTCCTTTTGATGGGCCACTCAATTTGAATAGTCCCTCCAAGATGTGCTGGCTAACTACTTTGTGGGCGTTACCCCAGGAGCAAACATTTGAAATCCAGGTAAAGAGCCAATACTCATAACTTCAAATACGAAAATGATAAACGCATACAGACAGCATAATCATAACCAGCAAATCATAACCTTTTTATAGATATCATACATGCCACATCTTGTACAAGATTTGTTGCAAATATATAATAGTGGTTGCAACAATGATCTATATAGTCATATTTTAATCAGATAACGTCACACCTGGGCTGCTCACAAACAGTCTAACAGCATGCAGGTCACACCCTAAGTGTCTGTGTCTCTGCAGTCCTGGTCCAGCAACTCTGACCCCAGCAGCCTGTCAGCAACACTCCAGCCCCACTCTGGCTTACACCAGCCATGATTACCACTTGCAGGGTGACCCCAACACACTCCCAGTCCCAAATATGCATGTTCTGCACTGTCCAGCCCCCTCCTGTGGAGTTCAAATATTATAGGTCTGTTGCCCCTCTATACAGTCAATATTCAACAGTTTGCTTCCTTTAACTGGAGTTACCAAACAATTCAGTTTAAACACAACACTGGATTTGTTTACATTAAAAATAAAACAAGCTTATTTAACTACGAAGAAATGGGTTTTAAGTGAGTACAAGTATGAGGCATTAAAGTCAGAAATGGTTACAAGTGAAATAAAAAGAAAACACTTTCTAGTAGATAAAACTTTAAAAAGATAGACTTGGTTCAAGGTAAAATCTTTACCGCAGGTTCCCAACAACATGGCTGACCAAATTGTCAGGTCAGGATCTCCACCCAGAGTCAAAGGGCTGGTGCCTTTGTTGTCTTAGGTAGGAAAGAGAGCGCTTGAAGTGTCTTTGCCATTCACTTTTGTAGTCCAGTCACTCTTTGAAATGCATTTTCCTGAGGGTTACCCCTAGATAAAGTTAATTTCAGCTGTGAGGATGGAGACATGGAGTCTGATGGTGAAAGGTTCCCTGTTGTTTGCTAAAATGCAGATCAATCTGTTCCTTCTCCCCTTCGTTGCCAAAGAATGGCCATTTGACAGGTGATTAGCCACGTGTCATCAAAGTTGATTGGCAGAGGCATCAGTTTGTCCTTTGTCTTTGAGAAATTGGTTTATTCCCTCCCAGACTTGTCTGGTAAACACTCTGCAGTCATAATTTCAGCTTATGTTCATAACTCTTAATACACATTTCATATATACATTACATTAGAATATTGATAAGTATGTTTTTAGTTTTTAAATGATACCTCACAAGGCATATTTTGCACAAAAAATTATTACAATAGTGTGTAGAGTGTGAATACAGGCATGATTTTCATCACAGATGCTGGCACTTTGAGTGCAGAAGGTGGGGGCCCGCAAGGATTCTAAAAATTAATACTGGCCACTCCAGGCTTGTATTAAACTCCCAAGGTTACAGCTTTTCTCTGAGCTTGGCTGGGTAGATGCTGCCACCACCCAAATGCAAAACCCCTTTGATAACCCAGGAAGGCGCACTTGGGAATTCCTTCCTGTGGGGTACCCTCAAGCCCTTTCACACACACACACACACACCCTCTGGAGAAGAGCTGAGAAAGAAAAACAAAGGAAATCAGCTGTTGCCACCAGCTAATTAAACAACATGTGCACAAACCTCTTAGGACACAAAAATCCAATCCTGTTCTTAAAAAAGGTAAATTTTATTAAAAACAAAAAGAAAGAAAATACAGCTGGAAACTTAGGCGATTGCTAGATTTTAAAAAACCACTTACAAGGATTAAGCATCAAGAATAACTTTCTTGAGGTCCAGCTTAAAGGTTACAAACAAAACAAAATCATTTGGTGTTAGCACAAAGGAGTCCACAAGCCATAAAGAAATAAAAAAAGAGATAAACCTAATCGTGTCTTCCTAGACATTTCCTGACCTACTTACATATCTGGGATTTTAAATAAGTAGTTTCTAGGTATGATACCGATGATTTTTCATACCTGGCACCAAGCTTCTTACAGCATAGTTGCTCCCGGTCTGCCTCTCTCAGAGAACAACCAGACAGACAAAAGGGAAGTTTTTTCTCAATTTTAAAATGTTCTACCCTTCCCATTGGCTCTTTTGGTGAGGTGACCACTCCCTTCCTTTTACCTGTGCATAGCAGGGAGACTTTTTAACCCTTTACAGGTAAAGCAAGTAGAGAACAGCTACTAAGAGGGATTTTATAGCTAACTGGCTGGGTGTCCATAAAAGAGAGCTACCCCCCCCTTTCATTTATCACACTCTTAATACACATTTCATATATACATTACATTGGAATATTGATAAGTGTGTTTTTAGTTTTTAAATGATACCTCACAAGGCATATTTTGCACAAAAATTATTACAATAGTTTGTAGAGTGTGAATACAAACGTGCTTTTGGTCACAGATGCTAATACTAGAATATCCAAGGGCTTCCTTTTTATGCATGGACAAAATCAACATTTTTCACTCCAAACTAGATAATTAGTAAAGAGACCATATGTCCTAGTTATATCAGGAAAATTGAAGCGTTTCATATTATGACCTAATGTACTTTGGAAATTCTTTCAGAGCACCTGAAATGTCCCGTTATTTTTTCCATTTCATCACTCAAAACATTTTTGTCTTCGTATAACTACAAAATGTTTGTTCAGGTCATACTGCTGTGCTGCACAGAATTTGCTCTGTGTTTACCAAGGACAGGCCAAGAGAAAGAGCCTTCAGTAGGATAAGCTGTGCTTGGAGGGAAGAGAAAAATCAAATGAGTATAGGCGCTAACTAAGCTGTTCCTCTGCTCCTAATGAACGTTAATGCCAATTGTTCACTGTTTTTGATTAACTCAGTCTGAAAACTAAGTTACTAGGGGGAAGAAAATCCTCCAGCTCAAAATATGCACATCACTGAGTCAGAAGCTGGTAGCAATGCCACTAGCCCACATTTATAAAAGAAAATGTATTTCATTTTGTGACCCTAAAATATATAATCATAAACTGTCTCAATTTCTAATGTGAAAATATGGTCACCTAAGTACTCATGTATACAACAACCTGAGTACAATCAAGTAGTTGCACACCTAACTAGCTGGTGCCTGTAGAGAAATAAAGATTTTGCACAAGCAAATAAGTAAACATGGAAATTCTCTGCACACACAAAGAGGAGGCTCCTCTAAAACTATGACCTTCATTAGGATTTACGGCAGGGAAGCAAACAGAGACTCAGGCTCTGACGCCACCCACCATAGGACTGGTAAATTCAGTGGGTCACATCATCAACTGGTGTAATTTGCTGCAGCTCCATTGATTTGAATGGACCTAAGTCAATTTACACCAGCTAAGGATCTTGCCCACTGTGTGTGTGAATGTAATGGCATATTCCACATTATGACAGCAAAATGGGTAGGTAGCTCACTATATATATATATATATATATATATATATATATATATATATATATACAGGCCACAGCTCTGCTGTTAAGGAAAATGTCAAACTAGGCAGCAGACAAGAGGTTTCTAAAGATCAAAAATATATATATATTTTAAAGCTATGGGAAAGCTAGATCACCTAAAAAAATTATATCCATAGAATTTAAGGCTAGAAGGCACCATTAGATCGTCACAGGACATTAAATTTCACTCTGTTATCCCTTTACTGAGCCCAGCAATGTGTGTATATTAACCAGAGACTCCTTCCCTAGAACTACTTGTGATACAAACATTCCACTGAAATCCATGGCGCTCTAGAATGGAACTAGTGCACGTGGTCGCAAAGCCAATGTGGGGTTCCAGATAGACACTGCTGGGCAAATTGACGGATAGACTTAAATAAAAGGTGAGTGGTGCAATAGGTGCCTTTTCTAAGGTTTCATCTCTGGAGATTCAGATTCAGATCTGGCTGAAGTCTCCAATCCAGTGATCTGGGAGCCCTGGAATATGTATTAATAGTAGTGCATTGGGGTCTCATTGTACTAGGCACTATACAAACATAGTCCCTGCCCTGAAGAGTTACAAACTCAATAGATAAAACAACTGAAGTGTAGGAGGGAAACAGAGGCACAGAGGTGAACTGACTTGCCCAAGGTCTCACTGTAGGTCAGTGGCAAAGTTGGGCACAGAGTCCAGGTCTCCTGACTCCCAGCCTTGTGCTACCTCACTTATTCTAATTTATTAAAACGAATGATAATATTTAGTCTGCATAATATTATTTTGCACGTCTCTATTCAAAGCTCTTTCCAAAGATCAATTAATGAAGCTTCACAACAACTCTGTGAAGTAGGTAGGGGAGTATTAGCATCTCCATTTCAGAGTGTTGCCAGTCTCACCCCACTGATAACAAGCAAACAGCAAATTGCCGAGAGTTGCAGTGAATAATTCGTGAAGAGCCCATTGGCTGACATGTGTTCATATAAAGTGTTAGCTGACCAATTTCAACCAACCACCATCCTCATAAATATCTAAGTCTGTTTATGAATAAGTTGCAAGCGGAAGAAAAGGGAAGACATCAATTGAATAGAGAATGTGCTAGGAATAATTTGCCAGGCAATAGTCTCTTGTGCGAGAAGATGACTACTGAAACAACCAATGGGTTAGCCTGTTGAGACTGAGGCCTGGTCTACACTAACCCCCAAATTTGAACTAAGGTACGCAACTTCAGCTACGTGAATAACGTAGCTGAAGTCGACATACCTTAGTTCAAACTTACCGCGGTTCAGACGCGGTCCACACGCGGCAGGCAGGCTCCCCGTCGACTCCGCGGTACTCCTCTCGCCGAGCTGGAGTACCGCAGTCGACGACGAGCGCTTCCGGGATCGATTTATCGCGTCCAGACCAGACGCGATAAATCGAACCCGGAACTTCGATTGCCAGCCGTCGAACTACCGCGGTAGTGTAGACCTGGCCTGAGGTGCACTGTCAAAGCTGGGTGGGAGTGTATCTCTTCTAGCTGCCTGCCCTCTGCCTCCATCTAGTATAGTTACTATCAGGAGCACTAAAATTCATGCACAAATTTGAGTTAGCACAAAAGAGAGATTGGATATAATGGAGGACATCTGATTTACATCTGCAAGTCTTTGAGTCATTTAGTTTTGAAATTTAAGATTTAAACTAATGTATTCCTTGGCTAAAAGTTATTCTAGCTTCTCCAGGCAGTGTAATAGAAAGAACGGTGATCTTTTTGATTAAGCCGGAACATTTACTGCCTCTGAGAAGTGCTCACGTATTATGCCATGGGGATATGGTACTTTGTGCAACTTCTGCTACATCGGCAATATTATAGGGTAAATCTTCAAAAATATTGCATATGGGAAACTGCAAATCATCCTCATTAATTACACTGATACAGCGCAGTGCCTATCTACCAGAGTATCTGAGATGCTTCCAATAAAACAAATTCAGATTAAGGTCAGTTTCTGCTCTCATTTATACCAAGCATTAATGCAAAGGAGCACCTTGTACATCAGCAGTGTTACTTCAGAGTTAGGACCAGTTCAACAAGTACTTAAATGTGTGTATAACTTAAGCTTGTGAGTATTTCCATTGATGTGAATGGGACTGCCCTCATATGCTTTCAGTTTCACATGTTCTTAAGTACCTTAGGACAAAATGAAGGACATAAATATGTGCCTGAGATCACAGTCTGGTCCTGAATGGCTAAAGACATACAAAGTTAGCTCAACAATGAAAAATCAGTATAAACCCATGTAGGAAATGAATGTACTAAAGTGCTCCTGGATAAAAAGGATTTAAAAAATGCTTACAAAACGGCTAAATCCTTGGCTATTCTCTAGGTCAAAAAGCAGAGATGAACTCCTGCTGCAAAACTTGGATCTAGATTTCAAACGCCCCCACTGTTAGCTGTGGTAAGTTTCAGAGCCCATTATAATAATAATAATAAATTATGTATTTATGATTTGTATTGTGATAGTGTTTAGGAGACCCATTCGTGGACCAGAACTCCATTGTGCTAGGCGCTGTACAAGAACAGAGCACAAAGATTGGAAGCTTTTTGTGGCAGAAACAATCAGCTGCTACATCTACACATATGGCATGTAGAGTATAGACACTACACATGTAGCTACACACAGCACTGAAAGGCTTCAGCAATGGGGAGGCAGAGGGACATTACTCTGCTAAAGATAGCTGCGTAGCCATGGGGGGCACTGCTAGGACGTGTAGAGAGCTGTATAGGGTATGTAGCCTGGGGGCTCGGGAGTGTAGGACACTACTCAACTTGCATAAGTCACGTCTCACTGTCGACACTGCTATTTGTACCCATGTTTGCTGGGTGTGCACTGTCTATATTCTACTCGCCGCCGTAAGAGTGGACCTCGCCTAAGTAATACTTGGCTTGTATACAGCACTGTTCAGCTGTAGATCTCCAAGCATTCTACAACAGACATGACCATTATCCACATTTCACAGATTGGAAAACAGAGGCACCGAGTTTTGAAGTGATTTATCAAAGTTCACGCAGTGAGTTAACGGCGAAGTCAGGAATAGACCCAGACCTCCTACCTCCCATTCTGATACTCTATCCACTGCACCACATGATTATTAAAACAAAACCATAGAGATAGTTGCAAAATCTGGATAGGAGCTTGCAAATGTAGGGGTTGTTTGGAGCCAGGATTTTGGTGTACATTTAAGGCCGAAATGTACAGACTTTATGCTTCCTGCACCTGTCAACCTCAAGCTGAAGTCAGACCTTCAGAGCTACATAAATTAGGGATATTGAAGCTCAGAAAGCTGTTGAGGTCCCATTCCGTTAGAGGACTTAAAAGTTAAAACCCAGTCTAATCTTGCCAGCATTTCTGGGCAGGGACCGTACTGTGGTTCTGTGTTTGTACAGCAGCCAGCAAAATGGGGCCGTCATCCATGTCTGGGGCTCTTAAGTGTTAGTGAAATATAAATAATGATCTGTGCCCTCACAAGCAGCTAGTGAGGTGAACATAGCAGACAGGCTGTAGAATTCCCCGCCACACACACACCTCCCCATTCATCCGTGATGGAAGCTGAGTTGCACAAGAACACTAATGCACTCTGGACTAGCGGCAGGCATTGAATCAGCCTTTTCAGCAGCATTGGTATCTGCACTTGGCTTGTTACTGTGAATGGCCTTTGTGTGGACGTTCCCCACACAACACTTTGAACAATGCACCATCTCCCCTACTGTACGTGTGGATTTCTTCCCTGAATAATGGTTCCACTAATTAAGCTGAATGCTTAATTCAATCAGCCTGTAAAGGTTGCATTCATTATTCAAATATCTGCTGGTCTGAGAGAACCTAAGTGAAGCTAAAACAGAGCTCCCGCTAGTACTTAACACCCACGCTGCTGGTCTGCATGGAGTGAACTTTAGAGGCAGAGCTGCTGTCCAGTGGGTGATATTTATGTAGGGTGACCAGACAGCAAGTGTGAAAAATCAGGACGGGGGTGGGGGATAATAGGAGCCTATATAAGAAAAAGACCTAAAAATCGGGACTGTCCCTATAAAATCAGGACATCTGGTCACCCTATTCCCCACGTTAACACAGAGGTGGATGAGAAGACATGGCAACAACTTATCTACCCAGCATATGCAAGGCTTTCTTGTAGCTCTGCCAGCCAGAGCCAGGTGGCGGAAGAGCATGAGGAGAAGCCAGGGGTAACATTGGAGGCGGAGGCAGAGGCAGGCACAGTACTTCCCGGCGCTTAGAACTGACACTCCTTTTCAGAAGTGCAGCGTATGCTGCCCACAGTACCAGCCACCAGCTGTTGTGCAGCCATGTGCCTGTAGCTCTCATGTTTTGGAGTGCAAGCAAAGCATTCTGGCTCCCCCAGGATGGCTGCTCACAGGCATTGGCAGGGGCTCCGTGTACCTTTTCCCTGCCTTCCTGGGCTGAAATAACCAAAATCCAGGCCTATTTATTTGCAACTGCCCCCAAGACAGGAAAGTTTGAGACCTGTAAATCCAGGACACACGATTCAATGAAACCACCAGTTCCTCTGCTGGGTGACGCAAACACTGAGCTCTGGTTTGGCTGACGTCCGGGATGGGTTTCTGCAGATGGCACCATCCTTACACTGTCTGTCACTCCCTCTGCGTACATCAGTCTTGTGAGTAGGCAGGGTGTTGAAACACCAAAATGTCAGTACTCTTCCTGCTAGTGGAAATAGAGCAGAGGAGCAGCGTGACATGAGCATACCGTGTGACTGAGCCAGAGTGATTAGAGATGGGATGGACCTATTAGGTCATCTAGGCATATCTTGGCAAGATAGTTTACTCCAGTATGCTCTCCAATGCTGTGCACAGTTTACAGCAGTTTCAGATGACCCAAACAATGGGGCTTCCACCACTCCCTGCAAAAAATCCATATACTCTATTCACACTGCAAGAAACCAAGCTTTAATAAACTTATTAAAGTTTATTTTTTCTGTTCAGATTGTTCAAGAATCTACCCCCATTTTCTTTTAGCGCCATGAGAACTTGTTGAGGAGCCTTAGACAAATGCTTCTCAGACTTTGGGCTATTTGCAAACTGTTCCCATTGGCAATTCCTATAGTGTGGTCACATGGGGTTGTTTCCACTCTGATTGGATGGCTGGAACTTTTTTAACCAGGGGAATAATGGCTAGAAAATAATGAAGTCCTGCTACCAATACTCAGACAAGCACTTGTGTGCTAAGACTGGTGGAAATGTCAGGATTCGTGAGTATTTTCATGAATACCCGGCAACTGCCAGAATATTTGCAAATAACATATTAAGAACCCACAACGAATAGTGAATAAAACTCAGGTTTCAGATTTTTAAATTCACCAGTTAGGTTTTCTACTATGTGACCAGCTGTAATCATCATTCTGGGTTTGCTGCTGACTGGTAGCCCAGTTCAGGAAATGGGGATGTTAATAGTGTGGTCAGCCTTACTTGCAGATACATTATTTCTGGTGTCTGCCCATGCAGTATAATCTACATTGGTTTATTTGGTGCTTGTCAAACTTGACATTATCACTTTAAAGAGTTGTTTTTTAAACAAAAGTTTGCAATTTAGGGCTTCTTAAGAATGAAGACAAATCTATCAGAAACCCAAGATTCCAAAAGGCCAAGCAATTTTAGAATTATGATACTACAACTAGTTTGATACTGCACAATATTATTCTGCAAGCACGTGAGCCAAACAGATGAGCAACATAAATAATGGGAAGATCAGACTATATCAGTGTGAATTTATGTGGAGAGAAATAAAATGACACAAAAGAGGGAACACTGCTCACAGAGTAAAACAGGGCAATGTATGAGAGAAATATCAGCACTAAGCAATGCATAGCAATGAGGGGAAGATCAGCAAGTAATGGAAGGATTCAGAGCTGAACAGAATAGAGGCTGGACTATGAAAAAAAATACTGGGTTAAAGTTTCAAAAGCACCAAACTCCCATTTTCAAAAGTGACTTAGGGCAGGATTTTTAAAGGTATTTAGGTGCCTAAAGATGAAGAGACATGCACTGGGATTTTCAAATGCACCTGGATATATAACTCCTATTGGACTCGGGCACTGGGCACTTGAGAAAAATCCCATTAAAGGTGCCTAAAAATCTTTTAAAATCTGGCCGTTAGGAGCCTACGTCTTGCTGAAAGTCACTGGGACTTAGGTGCTTTTGAAAATGTTACCCAGTGTGCCAGATTCTGCTACTCATAATGAGTGGTATTTACTCCTGCAAGTAAATCTCATTGAACTCCATGTGCACTACTTGCCTGAGCAGCTACTTCTCAACGTGAGTAAGGATTGCAGGATCAGGCCCACAATACTAAGGGCCAATTTGTGTACTGACTTTACGGCCATGGTGGGGAGGAGAGGCACAAGAAATACACACACACACACACACACACCTGGTGCAGCTGCTCGAGAGCAACACACAATAGCTCGCTTTTGCTCCCCCTTCCTCATCTTCTCCCTGGGGACCAAGATAGCCAAGAGGGGATGGGGAATAGCAGAGAGAAGGTGGGTCCATGGCCTCACTCCTCTGCATTGGCTCACAGAGTAGGGTTGACACGTTGGGAGAAGGCATTCTGCTCCTCCTGGCAGCGGGGGTGGCTCCAGGCTGCTCCCTTCTTGTGGCTGGATATCATGATCTAGCCCTCCATGTTCATGTCAGACATCTACCTAATGCCGTCTCATACAACTCTCAGCTGCGGTCAACTGCGGTTGACAAACATGGCTCTGTGATGCTACATAGCTACGCTTTATAGCTATGTTCTAATGCTTTTGTTGCTAGCATGGGTGATGCAGACTTTCCCCGTCTTCCAGGGAAGACATGCTGAGAATATGTCTGATAACACTGGTCTACAATTTTTGAGAAGTCGTCTGCTTCAGAGATAAAATGTGCTATTTATTATGTATTTTGATGTGCTGAATTCAAATATGACAATTAAAACAACTGATTGGCTACTGTTTCTAAGATATTTAAGTTTTTACATTTTATGTCTATGTATATTGTGTAGATAGTAGAGTTTTAATCATAAATTGTAAACCAAGGTCTTTTCATGTGTTTATGTAACACTTTAAAAATCAGCAAAAGGGTTATATAAATAAAATTTATTATGAAAGAAAAGGCAAAAAACTATTCTGTACATAGTTTAGTCCTATTCAGTGTCTACTCGGCGCTTCTTGGCTTGTCTCTTGTATTCATTAAATGGAGCATCTCTTGTCACTGTCCAGCAATAGTCTGCAAGCATTGATGGGCTCCATTTGCCCTGATAGCGTTTCTCCATTGTTGCAATGTCCTGGTGAAATCGCTCGCTGTGCTCGTCGCTCACTGCTCCGCAGTTCGGTGGAAAAAAATCTAGATGAGAGTGCAAAAAATGTATCTTTAGTGACATGTTGCAACCAAGGCTTTTGTATGCCTTGAGGAGGTTTTCCACCAACAACCTGTAGTTGTCTGCCTTGTTGTTTCCGAGAAAATTTATTGCCACTAATTGGAAGGCTTTCCATGCCGTCTTTTCCTTGCCACGCAGTGCATGGTCAAATGCATCATCTCGAAGAAGTTCACGAGTCTGAGGACCAACAAAGACACCATCCTTTATCTTAGCTTCACTTAACCTTGGAAATTTTCCACGGAGGTACTTGAAAGCTGCTTGTGTTTTGGCAATGGCCTTGACAAAGTTCTTCATCAGACCCAGCTTGATGTGTAAGGGTGGTAACAAAATCTTCCTTGATTCAACAAGTGGTGGATGCTGAACACTTTTCCTCCCAGGCTCCAATGACTGTTGGAGTGGCCAATCTTTCTTGATGTAGTGGGAATCTCTTGCACGACTATCCCATTCGCAGAGAAAACAGCAGTACTTTGTGTATCCAGTCTGCAGACCAAGCAAGAGAGCAACAACCTTCAAATCGCCACAAAGCTGCCACTGATGTTGGTCATAGTTTATGCACCTCAAAAGTTGTTTCATGTTGTCATAGGTTTCCTTCATATGGACTGCATGACCAACTGGAATTGATGGCAAAACATTGCCATTATGCAGTAAAACAGCTTTAAGACTCGTCTTCGATGAATCAATGAACAATCTCCACTCATCTGGATCGTGAACGATGTTGAGGGCTGCCATCACACCATCGATGTTGTTGCAGGCTACAAGATCACCTTCCATGAAGAAGAATGGGACAAGATCCTTTTGACGGTCACGGAACATGGAAACCCTAACATCACCTGCCAGGAGATTCCACTGCTGTAGTCTGGAGCCCAACAGCTCTGCCTTACTCTTGGGTAGTTCCAAATCCCTGACAAGGTCATTCAGTTCACCTTGTGTTATGAGGTGTGGTTCAGAGGAGGAGGATGGGAGAAAATGTGGGTCCTGTGACATTGATGGTTCAGGACCAGAAGTTTCATCCTCTTCCTCTTCCTCGTCTGACTCAAGTGAGAATGATTCTGGTGCATCAGGAACCGGCAGTCCTTCTCCGTGGGGTACTGGGCGTATAGCTGATGGAATGTTTGGATAATGCACAGTCCACTTTTTCTTCTTTGACACACCTTTCCCAACAGGACTGCTTCTCAATCAAATGTTTCAGAGCTTGCCCTGAGGTACCTATGAGTCATTAATAGTGTCCACCCACAACTGGCATTTGGTACCAGTTGATTTATCCCATGTTTATAGGTCTTAAAAGTTGTCAGTGAGGTGTAAGCCATAAAAAAAAAGACACATATGGCTTGTAAGATTAATAAGTAATTCTTCTTGGTCCTCAAAAATTAGAAAAGCTATGTGTGACGGTGCCCTCCATAAGGCTTTATGGAAATATGCTTATGAATGTATATATGACATATATATGTATATATGACATAACTGAAATATGTTTTATGCTACATATGCCATGTAACATCTCTCTGTAAAGGTTATGATCTACTGAATACATTCCTCCTATTTGCATGCATGTATCATTTTTGTACTTGAAGTTATGAATATTGGCTGTATACTTGCTTGATTTCTAAGTAAGCTTTGTAAGGCATTTGGTCAGCTTCTTTAGAAAGGAATTTGCAAAGTTAAGTGCCCAATCAAGAAGCACTTAAGGAACAATGAATCTTGGAATGCTCCAATCCACACAAGAAGTCTACATGAGGACGTTCAAGGAAGCATGTGAACCTGGCTGCTACCCTGTAAGTTCTGAGTCCTGCATGGACATGTGACTTGCCCATGTGTATCAGATCTATTTCTCCCTCTATGTGGATAGTGTCTCTTGTTCTGTTGCTGTCTGGAAACAGATCCTACAGCAGAGCCAGTCTTCAGGTAACCTAATGAGCACAGCTGGAATGTAGTAAGCTGCCTGATTGCCTACACCATCTGATTGGGTGGATGAGTCAACAGACAGGTTCTTAAGCCCAGCAGCAGCATCAGTTTGGTTTGGGATTAGGATTTTCTGACCTCAAATGAAGTTACTCTGGAAACCTAAAAAGAGTCTATAAGAGAGGGAGAAAGGTTACTAAGTGGGGGAGGTGGGACAAAAATGTAGAAGCAGAAGCAGATGATGATAATATCAGCAAAAAAGCAAAGCTGAGGAAGGAAACAAACCAAAGTGTTAAAACTGCAAGATCCTTAGCCAAAGAAATAAGATTAGGTGATGCTAACTGTGTGAAAGTGGCTGCCTGGCTAAAAAAAGTATAGGTAATATGGTAAAATATAGGAGGCTGCAAGATGGGATCTTTTAGTTGAATGTAAAATTAAGAGCACACTGATAAACTGCCTAAAAACTGCCTAAAGTAACAACCCTCCCCCCCACCCCCCGCCAACACTCACCATGCTTTGGATTTTCGTTGAGATGTGTGCTTGGCAAGGGTCAGTGAGAAAGTGATTGTTATGTTACCAGAGGTGTATTTCACTGAAATCTTTCAATACTGTGCATGAACTTAACAATCATGCTTCTGTGCATTGTTCCTTGTGCTTTGACAGGTGTGGCCTTGAGGAACACCCCACACACACCGGCCAAGCGTCTCCGCCAGATAAGAAAGCACCCAAGACGGAGCAAAGAAGACATGTTCCGGAAGGTACTGCACTTCTCCAGTGCAGAGAAAAGGGAACGCAAGGAGTGGAGGGAAGCCAAAAGGCAGGACAGAAAAGAAAATCAGGAGTTTGTTAAGGACGCTACTGAGTGGATGATTAAAGTCATGGAGGAGCAACGCAGATGTTGAAGTCCTTAATAATGCTGCAGACTGAGCAGATGCATGCCGGCCCTCCCCGAAGCACATTCAGAACTCTTTTCCATGCCCTCCTCCCCCCAAATTCTGTCTGCACAGTCCTTTCCGCTTTCCAGGACTTCTTGGTTTCTCCTTCACTCCACCCTCTCAAACAATTTTAAAATAATAGCTGGACCTACACACAGCTCTAAAAGTCTGCCTTTCCCTGGTACCTCCTATCCCACCAAGCATCTTTGTGTGTGTGTGTGTGTGTGTTGTTTCTTAGGGCTGGTCTACACTAACCCCCCAATTCGAACTAAGATACACAACTTCAGCTACGTGAATAACGTAGCTGAAGTCGATGTACCTTAGTTCGAACTTACCGCGGTCCAGACGCGGCAGGCAGGCTCCCCCGTCGACTCGGCGTACTCCTCTCGCCGAGCAGGAGTACCGGAGTCGACGGCGAGCACTTCTGGGTTCGATTTATCGCGTCCAGACAAGACGCGATAAATCGAACCCAGAAGTTCGATTGCTTGCCGCCGAACCAGCGGGTAAGTATAGACGTACCCTTAGAATCATAGAAGATTAGTGTTGGAAGAGACCTCAGGATGTCATCTAGTCCAACCCCCTGCTCAAAGCAGGACCAACACCAACTAAATCATCCTAGCCAGGGCTTTGTCAAGCTGGGCCTTAAAAACCTCTAAGGATGGAGATTCCACCACCTCCCTAGGTAACCAATTCCAGTGCTTCACCACCCTCCTAGTGAAATAGTTTTTCCTAATATCCAACCTAGACCTCCCCCACTGCAACTTGAGACCATTGCTTCTTGTTCTGTCATCTGCCACCACTGAGAACAGCCTAGCTCCATCCTCTTTGGAACCCCCCTTCAGGTAGTTGAAGGCTGCTATCAAATGCCGCCTCACTCTTCTCTTCTGCAGACTAAATAACCCCAGTTCCCTCAGCCGCTCCTCATAAGTCATGTGCCCCAGCCCCCTAATCATTTTTGTTGCCCTCCATTGGACTCTCTCCAATTTGTCCACATCCCTTCTGTAGGGGGACCAGAACTGGACACAATACTCCAGGTGTGGCCTCACCATTGCCGAATAGAGGGAAATAATCACTTCCCTCAATCTGCTGGCAATGCTCCTACTAATACAGCCCAATATGCCGTTGGTCTTCTTGGCAACAAGGGCACACTGCTGACTCATATCCAGCTTCTCGTCCACTGTAATCCCCAGGTCCTTTTCTGCAGAACTGCCGCTTAGCCAGTCGGTCCCCAGCCTGTAGTGGTGAATGGGATTCTTCCTTCCTAAGTGCAGGACTCTGCACTTGTCCTTGTTGAACCTCATCAGATTTCTTTTGGCCCAATCCTCCAATTTGTTTAGATCACTCTGGTAAAAGCAAAGTTTTTGAACAGTAACTCATCTTTATTTGTTTCCTACAAATTGAGATAGCAGGCACTACCAATACATACACAATCAGTTTAATCATTTGCGTACTGGAATGTAAGGCCCCAAATTTCACCATTGCATCCTAGGAAAACTACATATAATGTAATATTGCAGCACCAATCACAGAAGTATACATGACTGGTTCTCATTTTCAAAGTGTTGTCTCAAAGCCTCCCTGATTCAAATTGCCCCCCTCTGGGCCCTTCTGATAGCCCTGGTATCTGGCTGCTCAAAATCAGCAGTCAAGCGGTCTGCCTCAATACTCCACCGCAAGCAAACCTTTCACCCTTAGCTTCACAACGATTATGCAGCGTACAACATGCAGCTATGACCGTGGGATTATTATCCTCATTGAGGTCTAACCTGTCATAAAGGCATTGCCAGCATGCTTTTAATCTGCCAAAGGTACATTTTACTGTCATCTGGCACCTACTCAGCCTGTGGTTGAACCACTCCTTACTACTGTCCAAGTTTCCTGTGTAAGGTTTCATGAGCCATGGCTGTAAAGGGTATGCCGCAACGGAGATGCATGCATCATGCACCTTCCCGGACCACCCTGCATTGATGTCAGTGAAATGCCCACGGTGATCCACAAACACCTGCAACACCTGGAGAAGTACCCCTTCCTATTTATGTACTCTGTCATAAGGTGGTCTGGTACCAAAATTGGAATATGTGTGCCATCTATCGCCCCTCCATAGTATTAATACAGCCTCCCCCCCCCCACCCATTCGATTTTGGCCAGGCCGCCTCTCAACCCCGCAGCGAACCCGATGCTAGTAAAGAGGCCCCAGTAGACTGCACGACCTTATTAGGGCATAGTGCTTATCACAGGAAACTTATGAGGGATGTATCCATAGTGTTTACCGCAAAAACCGTTTCTGCAGTTTCCGTAGTATATTGTTCTTCCTAATAAGGGGAAGACAGTTTGGGCACTAAAAGCCAATCAACGCGTGCCACATTTACTTTCTGACCTATATACTTAGTGGCCCCTGTATAGCAATTAGAGGTGTCCAGAAACGATTCAACATCACTGCCAGTCCAGGTCTAATCAACCTGGGTTTGACCCTCCCGCTCCCAAATCCAGCCCGAGCGTGCGTCGTGTAGCCGGCTCGAATCTACTATGTATATGCTCTCCCATCTGCCTGTCATTTGCATGGTTGTAAGTAATTAGTTAAGCATCATTTTTATGTGTTTTGTTTGTAGTTATCTTGCTTGTTATCCCCTATTATATTTAGTTGGGAAAAAACTCTCTTTTCTTATGTGCTTCCTTCCCCTCATCTTACTTGCTTAAAATTAGTCATATAGCAGCTGTAGTAGTGTAAATTTAGTTATATATTGTTGTAGTGGTTTAATAAGGATCCGTAAAATTAATACTCACCTTACTTACCATCTTACAATAAAATTAAATTGTATCCATCTCTCCTCGTCAAGAATCCCTAAAGAACCCTTAGCCTCAATTGGGCGGAACACATAGTTAGGGAAACCCATTTCTGCAAAGCCGTCCACTATTTCCCGCACATTTCCCAGAGTCACAGTCTTTTGTAGCAGGATGCAATTATTTGCCCTGCACACTTGCACTAATGCAGCCCCAACAGTCAACTTCCCAACTCCAAATTGATTCACGACTGACTGGTAGCATTCTGGAGTCACCAGCTTCCATGCAGCAATTGCCACACGCTTCTCTACCGATAGGGCAGCTCTCATTCTGGTGTCCTTGCACTGTAGTGCTGGGGAGAGCACCACACACAGTTCCAGGAAGGTGGCTTTCCACATCCAAAAGTTCTGTAGCCACTGCTTGTCATCCCAGACCTGCATGACGATATGATCCCACCATTCAATGCTTGTTTCCCAACCTCAAAAGCAATGGTCCACAGCTGTTCTGTGAATGCCAAAAGCAATCTAAAGTTGCTCCTATCCCTATCACACAGCATGTCAGGCAACTGGGAGTCTTCTTCAGTTAGGAACTTCGTGATTAACTGCACTGCCATCCACGATGTCTTAATGACAGTTATCAGAGCATAGGAGAGCAGTGCATGATCCATCCCTTCTCATAAAGATGCCGGGGTGAAAAGCAAAAAAGGGCCGTTGAAAAATGCCAAGAAAGAAAGCCAGAAGTCCATGGAATACTGAGACAGAAAACAATGCATCATGGGACATTGAGCCTGGTCCCAAGATGCGCCGTGATCTGCTCCGCCTTTCCACAAGACCTAGCGACAGAAGGTGTCGAGCTGGACTGTGGGATAGGTACCCACAGTGCATTGCTCACACTGTCCATGATAGTGCCCCCACTGTAGACACGCTCTGCCGACAGAGGGAGCAAGTGTGAACATGCAATACCGATTTTTATTATAGTGCTTTTTGAGTGTCGACATAACTTTTGTTGGCAAAACTCTATAGTGTAGGCAAGGCCTAAAATTCTCCCACACTTTTCCTCAGGCTGGGGTCATTGTATTAGATATCTCACTGCTGAGGATAAGCAGGGACGCGAGGGTATATCTACTACATGCTTGTGGCTTCTGCCCTGGCCCCTATGCTGCTAACCTGTGTGTCACTTTGGTCCCTGCACAAGTGATTGCCGAATGGCACAGGAAAGTTTCCTACAATGGGGGAAGAAACAAAGCTGCTCTGCCAAGGAACCTTTGGCAGAGGATTGCTGAATACCTCCAGAAAACTTTCCTAGAGATCTCTCTGGAGAATTCCCGTGAGATCTCAGCGTGCATCAACACCCTGTTCCGCTGTACGGATTAGCTACACAGGGAAATGTCCAGCACACAGAAACACAGCCAGCTCTGTATGTTTCTATACCCTAAACCCACCTCTGCACTACACAATGTACTTACCAGCCATCTCCTCTCTTGTTTTTTGCTCGCCGGAGAGCGACTGCGGAGACTGACTAGACACCGCTGGAGAGGTGAACAGTTCCTGGCTGCCTGTCCCACCGGGTGACCCCGCCAGGAGCTCCACATCGTTGTCTAACTCCATCTCTTCACCAATGGAATGACTTTGTCCTCCAAGTTAGGTCCTCTTTCCGCCGCCTCCAGGCCCGCCGAAGTATCCATGGGGCTCTTGGCAGTGGAGGTGGGGTCGCCACTGAGGATAACATCCAGCTCCTTATAGAACTGGCAGGTGTTAGGTGCTGCACCAGAGTGACAGTTTGCCTCCCTCTCCTTATGGTACACCTGCCTTAGCTCCTTTATCTTCGCTCTGCACTGCAGCGTGTCCCGATCATAGCCCTGTTCGCACAAGCCTCGAGAAATCTGCCCGTAGGTATCAAAATTCCTATGGCTCAAGCACAGCTGGGACCGCACAGCCTCCTCTCCCCATAAACTGAGCACATCCAGCAACTCCGCAGTGGTCCAAGCGGGAGAGCGTTTGCTGGGATAAGACATCATGGTCACGTGGGAAAATGCAATGGGACCTCTACACCCCAAGCCAACAGGAAATGGAATTCCAAAAATTTCTGGGGCTTCTAGGGGGGAGGAGCGGATGGTTGTTTACCTGGCTGCAGGGCAGTGAAGTTCAAACTGCTGACCAGAGCGGTCAGGATGGGCATTGTGGGACACCTCCCGGAGGCCAATTAAAGCAATAAAATCAAGCACAATGTCTACACTGGCACTTTGTCAACAAAAATTTTGTGCAAAAAGCCTTATGTCTCTCGTCGGAGTGGTTTTATTTTGTCGCCAAAACAGGGCATTTTTGCTGGCAAAAGTCACATTGCAGTGTGTACACATTCACTGTTTTGCAGACATAAGCTGCCTTTTGTCAACAAAACTCTGTAGTGTAGACAAGGCCTAAGTAAGCGACTCATTAGTCAAAGAGGATAAAGCAAGCCATCCTGTCAGGCTCTTCTGGCCAGAACACAACACCTTTCTTCACCCTACTGATCCCAGCCAGGAACTGACCTGCTCGGGCCCTGCAGCTCCTTTTAGTTGAGCCTGCTGGGCTCTGATTAGCTGTTTCCATGAGGCACCTCTAGGCAGGCCTGGAGGGCCCATTTTTGCTGCTCCTTTCCTGGGGTGGGGTGTGGTAAGACAGTAGGGCTTCCATCAGGGGGCTGCAAAGGGCCAGGTACACACGATCACAAGTAGTAATTCTAGGGTTGCCACTTTTCTAATTGCTAGCAATCAGACTCATAAAGCCCCGCACCTGCTCTGCCTCTTCCCCCTATGGCACAGCCCCTGGCACTCACTCCTCTCCCTCCCTCCCCCATTGCTCGCTGGATCATCTCAAGGAGCCTTCCTGCAAGTAGGAGGCACTCCAGCTGAGCAGGGGCTGGTGCAGATTAATGACGCAGCACCTCTCCCTGCCCTGCGGTAACCAAACTTCTGGTTGGGGTACCTGAAAACTGGGCACCTAGCAACCCGAAATGGCACCTGGACACACAAGCCAAAAACCGGACTGTCTGGGTAAAAATCAGACGGGTGGCAACCGTAAGTAACTACAATACGAAAACCAGGCAAACTATCCACAAAAGTTGATGCCTAGACACCAATTGCCCTTATGTCCTGTCTGGGTAACATTATGGAGAGACGGGTGAATGAAACACTGGTTGCCTATTTGGAAAACAATGCCATTATAGCTAAAGAACAGAGTGGTTTTAGGAGAGAAAGATGCACCACTGATCACACTGTTAAATTATCAGAGGGGTAGCCATGTTAGTCTGGATCTGTAAAAAGGAACAAAGAGTCCTGTGGCACTTGAAAGACTAACAGATGTATTGGAGCATAAGCTCTCATGGGTGAATCTGCATCTGACGAAGTGGGCACTCACCCACGAAAGCTTATGCTCCAATACATCTGTTAGTCTTTAAGGTGCCACAGGACTCTTTGTTGCTTTTTACTGTTAAATTAGAAATTGAAATACAAAAAAGTGAGGCACAAGGGTTTCATAATAGCTGTCTTTCTAAACACTGAAAAGGCATATGATCCGCTATGGAGGAAGGCTTGTGGTACAAAATAGGTGCACTAGGGATAAGGGGAAGAATACATGTGTGAATCAGAGAATTTTTGAGTAAAAGGGCCATGCAGGTCAGAGTTGGGAAAGTTATGTCAAATATATATATTATTCCAAATGGTATACCACAGGGAAGTGTTATCAGCCCAACCTTATTTAATATTATGATAAATGATCTCCCAAAGCTAAAAACAAGAGCTGGGGTAGGTGTCACTCTATTCTCAGATGATTGTGCTCTGTGCATTGGGAGTAGGAATATTGAGGTGGCAGAAAAAAGAATGAACAAAGCGTTATGAGAGACCTGACTGGGGATATGCATGGGTTTCAAGTTCTCCATTTCTAAAATGAAAGGATTGATCTTTACACAAAGGAAAGTTACAAAGGAATGTAAACTGTGTCTGTGTGGAGAACAAATAGATATAGTTAAAAGGTTCAAATTCTTAGGAGTAATATTTGATAATAAATTACTTTGGAAAGATCATATGAACTGTGTTTAAAGATAAATGTACAGGAAGAATTAACCTGCTTAAAACTCTTGCTGGGACCAATTGGGGGGTGAATAAGAAAACACTGCTGGTGGTATACAGAGCCTTAATTAGACTAGTTATTGACTATGGCTGCCAAGCTTTTGGGTCAGCATCAAAATCAGAACTTAAAAAATTAGATTTAATACAAGCACCGGCACTATGAATTGTGTGCGGTGCATTTATTACAACACCTATAGGCACACTACCGATACACTACAAATGAAACTACTGGATCTAACTTTCTGGGCCAAAGTTAATGGGAACTGCAATGTTGAAAGTACCAAATAAATATGCTGATTGTTGGTAACTTGATAGGCAAACTATAGCACACTATGTTAGAACTCCACACATTGTTCAAATTGAAGTGTGGACGCAAGAGTTGAAAGACAAGGAAAAGCTAAATGAAGTCAAAACTTTTAGTCATGGGAAAATGAGTTATGGATGGAAAGTTACATGTCCAAACATGGATTTAGATTTATTTTATAAACTGAATGGTAAAAAAGAGAGAGCAGGTATTAAAAAGGAAGTGTACCAGCATACAGGTTAAAAGTGGAGTTGGTTTTGTCAAATCTATACAGATGGGTCCAAGAAAATAACAGGAAGAGTAGGGATGGCATGTTGTATACCAAAACTGGAGACTAATGCATCTAAAAAACTATACAGGTCTGTCTCATCTTACGCTGGGGTTACATTCCGCAGTCAGCGCCTAAAGCGAAAATCGCGTATAGTCAAAATTACATTGAGTGTAATGGCGGGCGGAATCGCCCGCACTACAGAAACAGTATTTAAATTATTATTTTTCTCTTTGTTTTTGTTTTTGTTTTTGCCAACCGCGTAAAGCTGAAATCGCACATGTTAAATGCGCCTAAGATGTGACAGACCTGTAGTCTGATTATGTAGCTGCCATGACAGCTGAACTAGTAGGAAGAATGCTAGCATTGAATTGGATTTGGGATGTATGCCCAGCAGCAGCCGTCATTTTTTCAGATTCAATCTCAGGCCTTATGACAATAAAAAGGGTGTCTCGGTATGCAGAAGTGATTTAATCAATGAAATTATATTTCAAACAACAGAGTTAGTACAGATGGGGATACATGTAGCATTAGCTTGGATCCCAACACATATGGGGATAACAGGGACTGAAGTGGCAGACAAAGCAGCTAAAAATGCTGTAAAAAATGGAAGGATTGATATAGAAATATCCTGGAGTAAACCAGAATTCAGCATAGTACACCAAAATTTAAGAGGGATGATAAATATTTGGATTTATGAAAAAAGAGGAAGAAGATTTTTGAATTGTGCCCTAGAGCTGAGGATAACATATTTCAGGGCTTGGACAGGACTAATGAAGTGCTTTTGTTTAAAGTACTACTGACCATTTTGGTTTAAACAAAAATCTTTTTTGAATAGCGAGACACAGAGATGGACTATGTACATTCTGTAAGTTGGAAGAAACAATTGATCACCTTTTATGGGTATGTAAGAGCTTTGATAAAGGGGAAACTGTCTGAGGAATTTGAATGTGTTAAGATAATAAATTACATGGTTATTTAGTAAAAACTTTGGGGAAATGGAGAATTATTTAAAAAGGTGCTGTTACATTACCTGAAAGACACGGGGCAAAGTGAGAGGGCATAAATCGCTAAATATTGAGGAATTATAGTTGGTGGCATTTATAGACTATTCAGTCAAGTCAGCTTCACAAGAAAAAAGAAAGTTTGGTTTGATGGCTGTTCAAAGCAGTTGCTCATGGCTGTGATAGTTCCTGTGCCTCTTTGTTCTCAGCCTTGTCCCAGCTCTGCTTCTGCCTTGATTCACTCCAGGCAACCCAGTTCTGAACCTGGGCTCCTATTCCTGACTTCAGTTCTGACTTTTGGCTCTTGCACCTTGCGTCTGACTCCAGCTTTGATCCTGGGCTCCAATTCCTGATTAAGGACTCCTGCTCTATTAGGCATGACCACCCACATCCCGGTCACTGACAGCTGCAAACCCTAAATAACATATGATGCGTATGTCGATCAAAGAATGTATGAAATATGTCCATCAAATTTGGAAGATTACAAGGAATTTTGTTGGTTCTCTTTGTAAATGTTTGTGGCACTCTCGAAATAATAGGAATTGTATGGCACAGGGAAGAAGGAATGTTGGAAGGTATAAACCAGGCTATAACTTTGTATTATTAAAAGAAATTGCTTTAAAAGGGGGAAATTCTGATTAATAATGTAAGCTAGTGTTGAACTAGAATCTTGAAATGAATCAAATATAAAAAGAAAAGGATTGAAGAAGTTTGTTCTGCACTAGTACCATTGGATATTGATGGAAGCAGCAGGGAAACAGAGCTGAAACTTGAGCACTCAGTTGGCACGTGTCCGGAAATCAGAAGGTGGCTACCTCCAGTGAGCCAGGAGACCAGGGCATGTATACCAGTGAGCTCACCATGTGGGGCCCTAGAGTGGACTGAACACAACTACAAGCTGCAGAATCCTAAGTGCGACCCATGCCCAGATCAGCCATGTTGAACAGACTCCTCCCACTTTCCAGGGTTAAGAGAATAAGTAATAGTGAGATTTCATTTCAAAGACTGTATTTCCCTTTCTATTCTTTAACCTAAGTAACTGTAGGTTTTCTTGCTAAGTCTACACTCTCCAGCGAAACTTCAAATAACCATATTTTAGATTTTAACTCCTTTATAAATCCAAGCAAATTGGCCTAAGATTTGAATTGTCAGCAATCACTTTTGATATTCTAAACTTGTCCCTTTTAATCCAATCCATTCAAATAGCAGGGACCACACTTTCGAAAGTGCCATTAAAAACTGTAGTAGAGAGAGAGAGAACCTGAGACACTAGGCCTGGCATAAAAGGCCTAGTATTAGGCCTAAGGCCTAAACAGAGTCAAGACCTGCTAATATAAAGCAGAATTAGCAAGAGTCAGGCATTGTTCTGTTACAGAACATGCCTACTTGCGAGTGCACAGAACCTGGCAAGAACAGGGCTGGCATTGCAAAAATGCAAATATTCCTAAGAAGTGTTAGACACGGGACACTTGTGTAAACACTTTCCAGAAGGGTGGTACCAAAACATCCCAATACCAAGTATGGTATAAACACACTCCCAGACTATAACAGGGACACACTGACACCTCCTAAAGATAAGGTCAGGATGACAGCGTGATGGATAGAGATGTTTTGAGCAAACCAACATGTACAAGGTAAATGGTGGTTACTAAGCACGTCAGAGGGGCAATATGTAACTTGTTTGTATCAGTGTATAAAAGAGGGGTTTCAGGAGGGGTGTCTTTGCCCGGCCCAGGGCGGAACAGAAAGTCCTGCCATTCACTGAGATGAATCCATTGTAATAGGAATGCATGTCTTAGTATCCCCGTAGAGTCTGCCAGATGCTATTAACGTGTTCCATCAACAATAAACCTGGCCAAGTGCCTTTGCTACTGAATGAAGTCTGTGATCCTTGGGCAGTTTGACTGGAGCCTGCTGTACAGGCTATCTGGCCAGCACAGCACACAGAGAGAACACACACACAGCTAACAACTAACAACAAAGACAAGTGCATCCTTCCTCCTTGGATAAATACTGGAAGGGTGCTAAATGTGTTAGGTACTAAAGAACTGATCATCATAAGTAAATGTAATAAGAAATCTCAGTGATTTGCATTGGTCCTTGGTATAACTGCTGAGTCGCAACCATAGTCATTGACTATAGCTTGTAAGACTACACTTGCGTAGTGTGAGCTGTTGATAATATACTAATTTGGTTCTGGGTGAATTAATACATTGTTTATTCATTAAGAAAAACCAAGTGAATTGATTTGAGAAATACTGTTCAAGGAACAGAAATACTGTTCCTCAGAAAGGAACCCACTTGCTGGACTCAATAATTAGGTTTCAAAGTAGCAGCCGTGTTAGTCTGTATCCGCAAAAAGAACCGGAGTACTTGTGGCACCTTAGAGACTAACAAATTTATTTCAGCATAAGCTTTCGTGGGCTACAGCTCACTTCTTCAGATGCATAGAAGTGGGCTGTAGCCCACGAAAGCTTATGCTGAAATAAATTTGTTAGTCTCTAAGGTGCCACAAGTACTCCTGTTCTTTCAATAATTAGGGGTTATCCTTGTAGTGGGGTGGTTACCCCGCTCCGGTCCTGAAGGGGTTAAAACCAGCCCTGGGAAAGGGCTGCTCCGGGGAGCCAATAGGGTAGGCTGATTGGGGAAGCAGCCACAGCTGGGGCCACGCCCCAGTCAGGCCACAGCTCACAGCTGGCCCTATAAAAGGGCTGTGAGGCAGGTGCTGAAGGAGTCTCTCTCTTGCTGGAGAGAGAAGGACCAGGTTGCCTGGGAGATGAGCAGGGTACCTGAGGCTGAGCAGGGCTGGGGAAAGGCAAAGGAGCGGGAGAGCTCCAGCCTGGCAACTCCCCAGGCTGAAAGCCTTGGTGAAGGCTCAAAGCAGGTACTGGGGTTGCAGAGGTGCAGCCCAGGGTTAGGCAAAGGCAGCAGGTCCAAACCCCCCTTGCCAGTGATGAGTGGATTACAAACTGCAGTCTGCCCCAGTGAGTGGGGGCTAGACAATGACTGGCAGTAGCCGCTGAGGCAAGGTGGGGATAGAGGATTGGGGGTTCCCCTGGGAGGGGAGACTCAGAGACTGTGGGGGTACTGCAGAGGGCAGAACCCTGAGGGAAGGGGCACCGGGGTCCGGGAGGGACACGGGGGCCTGAGGCAAGTGGGACATCGGCCAGCAGAGGGCGCTCTGGAGCTGGAGAGCTAATTCCCAGGATGACCAGCAGGAGGCGCCGCGCCAGTGAGTCCTTGCATCACTACAATCCTATTAGCGTCTGTGCTAATGTTAGCTATTACACTGATCCATTTGACAAATATATCTCAGCAAAGTCATAAAAATTGACACACACACACCCACCCACCCATTTCATGCTTACAGCAGGAAGAAAAATGAAACCCTTTACTGCTGCAAGTCATTGACTGATGCTGCTTTATAGTGGAGACCAGAATGGCCAGGCGCAGCTTTACCAGCAGCTCAGACCCAACCCAGAGTAGTCATGACTTAACCCTATTTTACAGATGGAGAAATTGAGGCAGAAAGGTTATAAGTGCCTTGAGCCAAACTGTCGAGGAAGATGGTTTTGTAGCCAGGAATCCATGACTTACCTCTAATGGCTGTTCAGGGTCCTGTGGGAATTGAGTTCGGTGGTTTCCATCACGTTCCCTTAAGGCAGAGGTTTCCAGCACACAAACCACCACCACCACTGGCATCATTGTTGGCTGAACATGAGTGAGATATTCACAATAAAAAGTTAAATTTGAACATTTTTGGTTTCATTATCAATGCAAAAAAGTCCATTTCATTGAAATATTTAATTCAAAAATGGCCCCTTTTCCTGTGAAAGTGAGCCCATTTGCAGGCAAAGATAGTCCCATTCAAAGCAAAAGGAGTCTTGAGAATTCATCTGAAATCTGGCATATTGGATGTTTGCATGTTTCCAGCGGGAAAGCAGTAATTTCATCACATTCTGCAGGAATGAGGGTCCAAAGTGCAAAAAATGTTGTTGAAATTTCAACATACATTTCTTCCCACTGGTTCACACAGCTCAGCTTTCGTCAATCACAGCACATGAAGTTGAATGGACATGAAGATTAAACTATCCTCTCCCCCCTCACGATGGTCTCCAGGTCCAGATAAGGAATCTGGCACTACCACTGACCGTGCTGTCTCTGTAGTGTATATCTCCTCAATATATGGTTCACTCTATATGCATCTGAAGAAGTGGGTTGTAGCCCACGAAAGCTTATGCTCTAATAAATTTGTTAGTCTCTAAGGTGCCACAAGTACTCCTGTTATTTCTGTAGTGTGGGTAAATGGAGGACTCCTAGGGACGACAGTTTAGCTCCTTTTGTCAGCAGTATGTTCACTGAACAGTAGGACGGCTGGTCCAGTGGTTAGGATGCTAACCTGGGAGACCCAGGTTCAATTCTTTGCTCCACCACGGATGTCTTGTGTGAGCTTAGGCAAGACCTACCACCAATGTGAGCAGAGAAACTTTATGATATATTCTTAGCGTTTAAGGCTATGAGAGACTATTAGATCATCTAGTCTTACCAACTGTGTATCGCAGGCCCTTAAACTTCACCCAGTTACCCCTGTATTGAGCTCAGTAACTTGTGCTTCACTAAATTATGTAGCAGTGGCACAATGTTACTCATTTGGCTGACTAAACAAGTTGCCAGGCAATGGAAAATTGGACCAAGATTTCAGTCTGGCAAACTGGTGAACTATCTGAAAAAGCCAGGCATCACTTACTGAGTGTGTGCCCTTTACTATTTGTTCCCATGCAGGAAGGAAGGGGAGTTTGTTCCTAGGGAGTGCGGCATGAACACACATACTCCATAGAACTTTTAAATTAACTGAAAAGGTTAAACAGGCTAATTCAGACTCATTCATGTTGCCCTGACAACATTTTTTGAAGCTACAGAGGAAACTGATACAGGCAAACAGCCTGAGAAGATTAAAGGGACACAGTTTAAAATCAGGACATCTAAGAGGAATATAGGTAAAACCAATTCAAGCAAGAAGGCAATAGTCATTCAAAAACAATCGACACTGAATCAAATTCAGGTCTGGATTACAGCCTGTGCAACCCAACTCATGTCAATGTAGTTATACAGTGAATGTAGAAATCAGTCTCAATCTGACCTACTAAGCAGAATATTCTTCTCTTGTACTTGGGGATTTGGACCCCAAAATTCAGGTTTTTCTACCTACAAAGCATTAACTCATTCATGGAGGGAGAGCAGAGAAGACAATCATTAACTTCAGTGCTGGCCACTTTGGAGTATAAGCTCTTAAGGGTGGGGGGACTCTCTCACTAGGTGTTTGTACATTACCTAGCACGAGGCCCTGATCTTGGTTGGGATCCTTTGGTATTACTAAAATACAAATAAAAATAATAAAGGGTGAGTAAGGCTCAGTCTGGCAGTGCTGAACACAAGACTGCAGGATAGGAACTCCTCAGACTTATTACTACTGATAATACTTAGTATGAATGTAGTGGAAAATCCTGAAAAACCTTTAACAAGGTTAATGGCCCTGATGCTGACTCCACCTATTTGCGCCCCCCCCCCCCATCACCCAAAGATGTATATCCACACGATCTTTAGGATATACATCCTCACAATAATCCTGTGACAGAGAGACGTGCTATTATCCCCAGTTGACAGATGGGGAATGGAGAGACTGTGACCTTCCCAAGGTCACAGAAAAAGGCTGTGGCGGGGCAGAGAACTGAACAGGGTTCTTGTGAGTTCTAGGTTACCTCTCTAACCACTGGACCTTCCTTTCTCTGACTCCCTCTGTGTCCAAGGGAATTTGAAGGGTCCAAAGTGCAAAACATACGTTGAAATTTCAACAACATGTTTCTTCCCACTGGTTCACACAGCTCTTGTCAATCAAAGCACATGAAGTTGAATGGACATGGAGATTAAACTATCCTCTCACCCCTCATGATGGTCTGCAGGTTGAGGTGAGGATTAAGCCTCTGTATTAATCCTTCTGCCTTAGTTTCCTTATTTCTAAATTGTTTTTAGCAATAGTCCCTGTAAGCACCTACCTCCGAGAAGGTCTTGTTTAGGCCGATTAACACTCTGCAGAGATCTGGAGAAGGGCCACACTCTCTGCTGATGTAATTAATGCCACCGAAGTCAGTGCAGTGAAACCAAAGGAGAATTTGGCCCAGAAAGTACTAAATATTATTTTCCTAGTGAAAAAGAATGTATTTTAGTGTAAATCAGTGTTGCTTTCTGAGTAAAAGGAGGCAGCATTCAGCCTCCTGTGGGCAGCCAGCACAAGAGCCCCTGCATTGCTTACCCCCACCATAGGATAAATGCAAGCAGCTTTTTCCCCTGGGCACTAGAAGAGGGCATTGTTGCTAACCATGCATCGGGCAACATAGAGTGATGAGTGGCCATGGAACCTGTGTTGACACATATCCGATGGCCCTACCACACTGTACAAGCAGTGCCATGAGGTCCCCAGTCCACAAGCTGGAGAAATGGCCTCTGGTAGAGCTGCAATGCAGCCCCCCTGCCTGGCCTTCTTTTGGAAATGGTTCACTTGCCCAAAGCTGGATTGCTTTGATGTGGGAGAGGGGGGGAGTGAATTGCAGCCATGGTGATTTAGGGAAGAATGTAAAACCTTGCCTACCCCAGGGCTTTGCCCAGTTACTACCATTGGTGACCAGCCACCATTGTCACTGAACCAGCGTAAAACCTAGTGTAGGCAAAGCCACTATAAACCCTGATTTGCACCAGTGCATTTTAATCCTGTTTCAAGCAGAGGAAACCTGCACCAATGCAAATTGCAGTTATAGCAGCCTGCCCTGTCTACGCTAAGGGTTTTTCACTGGTGCAGTAATGCCTATGGCTGAAATCCCCAGGGCAGAAAATGCCTAGGCTAATCAGAGAAAGAAATGGTATCACATACTACCATTCTCTTTAATAACTATTGCATTATTTCATTCTCTTGGTCAAATAGTATTTCCTGTCCACTTTTTGACAGCATATTAGGTACAAGCCTTAGGTATTACTAAGGACTGCTCTGCATTAGAAAAGGTGCACTGGAGTAACTCCATCGATCTATTGACAACAATGCAAAAACAAACCAAGTTCTTGTTGGTATTACCATGGTTTTGCTATGGCTGTCACTGAAGGGCTTTGGGTGGCACACTGGTTAAAGAGGAAACTGAAAGCAATCCATTTCTGGTAACCTCGACACCAAGCTGCAGCCGTTAATCTGAGAGAAGCATGGCCATGACTGTGGTGCTCCCATTCAGTCCCAGTGTGTTAGGGCCACTCACTGACAGTATATTTTCCTCTCTCATTCGCGTCTCGCACTGCCTGGAGGGTGTGGCCAGAGCAGATAACAACATGATGATTGGAAGGCAGCTTCCATGTGTGGACCACTCCTCTGATCCCCAGAGGGCCCCTAGGTGGGCCTGGTCTTGTGCTCCAGGCAGAACAGGTAGCTCTGATGAGAAAAGAGGTGCGTTGATGGCAGAAGGTGGATTGCACAGGCAGTGTTCAGCATTCCCAAATGGCTTGGGAAAGGGGGCATCCAAAGAATGACAGGTAGGGGACTCTTGTCCACAGGGATGAGCATGTAGACTGCTGGGTTGGGTGCTGCCCAGAGGTTTCTGCAGGCTCTCTACACTATGGTGAATTTCACCCTAAATATGCAAAGTACTATTATTTATTATTTTATTTAAGGTGAGGTTTGGGAAAGCACCTAAACTAACTCTATGGAACCTGTGCTCCTAAGTCATTTAGGGGCTTACGGAAATCCACACCCCTTATTTTATTATCTTTTTAAAAAAAATCCATAAATTGACCTTCTGTAAAAGTGCTGCAGATTGCAAATGTTATGATGAGAGGTGATGCTAGGAGCTGTTTACTCTCTGGAGCGGATGAATGACTGTGCCTGTACGTAGATTAGAGGAAGGAACTGCTGCATTAAATAAAAGGGACTAGGAGATGTTTCCTGTTCTGCTGACACCCATTTTAGTATTGAATCATACCTCCAATGGGAGTATAAGTGAGAGCATAACTGGTAATTAGCAGAAATGTGTATATTTGGAGGTGATTCTATGCATGGCTGAGTATGAATGGGCTGATTATGAGTGGGTGTAACTCCATGTAAAGGGACTGAATGAGTAAAGCAAAGGCAACAATGATTAGCTGTCACAGAAGAGAAGTTGTCTCCTACTCTGCTAAAGATATACTGTACTTAATAGTTCATTGGCTGAATGCATTCAAAGAGTTGATATTGCAGCTGCCAGAAATATTCATTCACATAATTAGTTTACCTTAAAAGTTTAAATAAAATGGAAAAGCTTCCTGTTAGAGTTCTCAGACCTGTTGCTCAACTGGTGTAGATCAGCATAGTTCCTTTAACTTTGCTGAGGCTTCTCTGATTTACATCAATTGATGATTTGGCCCCTCATTTCCCTGCCTGTATTGTAAAGTCACTGGAAGAAGGCTCTTCCTTCTCCATCGGATAAATTGAACTGGGATCTGTAACAGCAGTCACTGGGGATCAGTGGAGACTGAGCTTTGTCATGTGACAGGGATATTAACCTTTTATGACCCAGACCCATATCATGCAGCTGGAATCAGGAAATAAAAATCCATCTCTTGCCAGAACTCCTTAATTACAGGGCTATTTTCAAGAGATCCTTCAGTCACTGTTGTATTACAAATGAGTAGCCACATGTGGCCCTCAGATGCATGCCTACAGCTTCAGTAGGAGTCCTGCACAACTGTACCTAGCAAAGTAATCCTCACAGTCTCCATGTGAGATAGATAGCTGGTATCACCCCCCCTTTACAGATGGGGTAACTGAGGCAGAGAGGACAAAGCCATCAAGGAAAGTTTCTAATTGTCAAATCACTAGGCAATAGGTCAAATCCTCAACTTCAATGGAGCAATATTGACTTAAATCAGCTACAGCTCTGGTCCATGTCTCTCTGTCACTGGTCTTATCTGGCAGGCAATAGCACACATGGTAACCAAATCTGGGTCTAAACTCAGTGTGAAACCATGTGGCTAAGCAGTATGTCTGACTGCAGGTTCCTCCTGGGACTCTGGTATGTGAAGGCAGGAAAGGAGACTAGTCCTCTTTTAATTTTATGAAACAAAACAAAGAATTAAGCTGAACACATTATGAAAATTACCAAAATAACACCTACAAAGGGGGAAATAGACCAGTGGTTCTCAAACTTTTGTGCTGGTGCCCCCTTTCACACAGCAAGCCTCTGATTGTGACCCCCCCTTGTAAATTAAAAACACTTTTTTTTATATTTCACACTATTATAAATGATGGCGGTGAAGTGGAGTTTGGGGTGGAGGCTGACAGCTTATGACCCCCTACGTAATAACCTTACAACCCCCTGTTTGAGAACCCCTGGGAGAGACACTTAACAGAAGCACAACTCTGCTAGTCCCTGATGCCACAATGGTGGCTAGTGAGGTACAAAGCTAGCGAGGCATGAAGTCACTGTGATACCACTGCTTGTACTAGACTCGTGGCACATGGCCATGATAACATGCAGGTGGCTGTGGGGGGAGGAGACTCTGAGATGAGTGTCTGGCACTAGTATCATGACTCATGGCCTGCATGCGCATCTCCATCTTATGGTCAGTATATGTATCTGTACTGATAAGACTGAGTCAGCGATAAAGGGCTGGGCCCTTTAAAGGGCAGTATGGGACCCTATAAAGCACAGCATCCCATTTGTATGCCCTTAGTCTTCTTTGTGCCCATAAGCCACAAAGATGGACACTCTAAAAATAGACAGCAGTTGGTAACAGTTAGTTGCTTTTTCCATTAGCACGTGAGTCATTCGGGGAAAGGAAGATCAGTTTCCCACCTGTGGATTTAAAAGTCCAAACACCGATTAATTCCTTGAGTGACAGGAGCAGCAGCAACATAAGCACCTACGCAAGTGAAGTGACTTTGAATGGCAACAGCAGCAGCTGCTTGTTTCTGGGGTGAGGCCACGTTTCCAGTGCAATGGGGAAACATATTTGTAGAAGAAGATTGTTCTGTACCAAATCCATACAAGGACATGGCCCATGTGTCAATGACGGCGAAGGGCACCATCCTGCTGTCCTCAGAATTGTCTATCTACCTCCACTTGGGTTCTGTGATCCAGAAATCAGGTCATTCAGCCATAATGCAGATTTTCAATTTCCTTTTCACCCCTTTTTTTTCTCATTATAAACTGGATGCTAAATTATTTTATTCAGAAATTTCATTAAGCAAACATGGCCCAAATTCAGCACTCGACTAGAAAGATTTCACTCCCCTGAACTCAAGGGAGCTGTGAGATTAATGCCAGTAATAAATTTGACCAGGGAGGGTTACACACTCTAATGCTATTTTGTAGTTTTCCTTTGCACTCCATTGCTGGGTAAAAGAGCCAGCCTATTTGACCTTGCGCCTCACGTGGGGAAAACTGATGCGGCCCCTTACAGAGGCTTTGCCAGGAGGCAGCAAAGGTCACCCCCTCAAATCAGAGAAGAGGGACCCTGTGACGGTCCACGCCCCTAAGGTTGCGGGCGGCATGGACTATCCGCCACCGTCTGTCAACTAGCCCTTTAATCCAGGGCTGTATAGCCTAGTGGCCAAAGTCTGTGACGTCCCCTTTGCCTCAAGGGGACGCAGCCTAACGGCAAGAGTCTGGAACCCAGCCCGTGGCTACCGGGCGGTAGGGCCTATAGGCCAGAGTCCCGGAAGCAACCCTCGGGAGGAGGGTAGCGTGGCCCAGCGGCCGGAGTCCCAAAAGCAACCCTCGGGAGGAGGGTAGCGTGGCCCAGCGGCCGGAGTCCCAAAAGCAACCCTCGGGTGGAGGGTAGCGTGAGGCTTTTTTTACCAGCTCAGCGGGGGGGTTCCGACCGAAACACACTGAGCTTCCCCGGGGGGGATGGGAGGGGAGGTACCACTCTGTCACCCTCCCGCGGTCCCTTCCTACCAGAGTCTCCGCTGGGGTCTCCCAGGAGTCGACGGGTCCTTGGTGCTCGGCGAGTTCGTTCGTCCCCTGGGTCTCCTCTAAGCGCCGGGGCGCCGGCTGGCCATGGACGGCGTCTCTTCCCGGCGTAACCACCGGCTGTGGCTGGTCCGCCGCAGAAGCTTCCCCGGCAGGTCCTTCGCCTACGGGCTCCAGCCCAGACTGAGCCGGTCTCCCTCCCTTTATACTCCTATAGCACTTGGAGCATGCCCAGTCCGCCCAGGGAGGCGGGACTTCCGCTGTCAGTCCCTGGGGCTTAACTCCTTCCGGGTTAAGGCGGGGTTGCCTGGCCCCTCCCTCTAGTCCCTGGGGCTTAACTCCTTCTGGGCTAAGGCGGGGTTGCCTGGCCCCGCCACAGACCCAAAAAGACAATTGGAGTCAAGTGAGGCCAAAAAGATGGGGTCATAATAAGGATCAAAGGTGCAAAAGGAGAGGGCCAGTGGGGGACACCAAGCAAAGAACCCCAGTTATAAAGAAGCCAGCCATGTATCCCAGACAGCAACTGCATACAGAGAACAAACAATTAACAAACTGGAATGGGGGGCAGGTCATAGGGTCGAAATGAGAGAACCAGAAGCGGCTGCTGAGCAGAAAATCTCAGATGGAAAAGAGCCCGACTGACTGTCCTGGAGACTGAAATCCTTATTTTATACCCAGAACACATACAACATGGAAAGCAGCACTGCAAACTTCCTCCCTATTGTCCCACCAAAGAGCCTTGACCTAGGTGGGAAAGGGCCACTTCTCTGGGGCAGAGGTTTGTTCTCTAACTTATTATTAATTATAATTTTGCAGCATTCTAGGCAACTCACAATACAGATGATTAGCACATGGTCCGGTGCCCTGAAGAGCTTACATTTTAGTTTCATGCATGATGTAACAAAGGAGCAACAATGCAGTGGGTAGGGGTGGAGGAGGAAAGAGTACGTGGTTATTCAGTAGGGCCTGATCCACACTCCCTTGAAGTCATGTGCACAGCAGGGTTGAATTTTTATGTTTATTATTCCAAATATAGAAGATAAATGTCCAATAAACTTAGACTGTAGTGGCTGACTCACTTCTTGTGGGTGTCATAGTAGATGTTGGCCTTTAGGAAGGAAAAATACTAACTATATTTCTCATCTTAACTTGATTGTACCTGTTTCCTGAAGATAATTTACAACTGTAGCCACAGGTGCCTGACCAAGACCAACAGCCAGGAGAAATGGACCAGCAGTAGCATAGAAGAACCAGATTGATAATAAAAAGGGAGCTGACAGAGAGAAATGAGTAGAGATGACTGAACCCTTGACACTTTTCTAATTACTTCACAGTATCTAATCTAATACAGTCGCTTGTAACAGGCAAGGGACTGACACAATTAACTCCCATGTTTCCATTGGACTAGAATCTTGGCATCTGGGGCACTCATTCATAACAGGGTGCTGCACACAGGGAGGAACAGAACTGTCCAGATATGAACCCTGACCCTTTCATCAGTGGTCACCAAAATGTCAGCGGTCTAAACCATTTACAAATATTGAACTGATTTCTTCCGTGAGGTGGTTGTCGGAGCTATGCAGCCTTCAATTTTGAAAAAATTAAGATAATCTGAGGTTACTACTTTTTATTATTATTCATAAAGCCAAGAGACATTTTGAAAACATCTCAGGTGCTGACAGTGATCGCCACGTTGACCCTTAGGGTAGGCTGCTGTCAGCTAGACATTTACAGAGCTGCCTCTGATCAGAACCAAAAGTGCTGGAATAAAGTGAGAGATTCAGAACTCACACAGCCTGATTCTCTACTGCTTTTCACCTTGCATGGTCATTTACTGGGCAAAGTGGGTGCAAAATGCTACCATCTGATTTCATAGCATTTTGGTAGGTGTTCAGTGACTATGCAAGATATAAGGCAGTGAAGAATCAGGCCCTCGAGAGACTGTTCCCATGTGATATCCTGCCCACATTTTCAGATTAAAGAGGTTCAGATAGTTTGAATACACATGTGAATTTCTGGATGCTTATCTGAATACAACACAAATTCTGAACTTTTTGGATGTTTGTTCTCACCCATCACTACTTAACAATTGTTCTTTTCACCCATGGATCTGCTTATCTCTCTGTAAAGCTGACATTTAAACATCCCCCACAAACAAAGAAATAGGAGACAAATAAGCACATCTTAGTCTGGTTAAGTTAGGCTAATTAGAATGGCAGAAGGTGTTACAGTTTAAGAATTTAAAAAGTGAGCAAATAGTAAATAAACCCTTATTGGTGTTTCTTCACTTGATTCCCTTGTAATAAGTCCCTTGGAAATCTGTTGTCAGAGGGATCTGAATTTTTGGACCCTCATTTAGATCCTTTACCTTGAAATGTGGTTATAGTCAGAAAACTGCATTAAAATGGCAACTAGGTGCTGTAAATACCCACTCTCACTGTGCTTCCTGACTCATATGTGCTGAGTTTAATGTCAATTTTTTTCTTTCCTGTAGATGTGCCAGCTGTGTCATACACTGCTTCATGCATCTTCCACAGTATTGCCAGTTAACTTCTCATTTCACAAGCTTTCCAGTTGGTGATGTTTTAATAAGCAGAAAGAACATAGCTTGATTTTCAGGTAACAGGTTGAGCTTACAATGCTGGCAGCTAGAAAAAAAAACACCCCTGAATTGACTTGAAGATTGAGTGAATTTGGAAGGAAAATTGTGGAGGAGGAATAAATGAGGCCTACCAAGATGTCAGTTTTACACTTTCCTGATAACTGCACTTTAAAGTGGAAAATCTCTGACAGCAAAATCCTCGCTTAGCCATCCAGCCTCTACACCCTTTCTCAGTCCTCCCTCAATCGCTTGCTGGTGCAGCTCCCTTTGACTCCAATGCACTGATACGTCTGCCCTTATGGGATTTATTCTGGTTTGTTTTCATCTTAGAATGATAATTTTATAACTAGGTGCCGAGGTGAAGAGATGAAAAGTTAAGGAGGTTTGTAGTTGATGGACAAGGATGCTGAAGAGAGATTACCAGGAGTCAAAGTTGTAAGTTCAGGAGCACATATCTGACTGTGCTGTATGATAAAGAACTTAGAGACTGTTTCCTTTCCTTTCTCTTCCCTGTAACATCTCCAAGGATATCAGTAAAACACCAGCATCAAAGATGGAGAAATACTTCACCACCCTCTACTACACTGTTGCCCAGGAATGCTTAATCCTAAAAATTTAACATGCCACCTGGAGACTGGCTGTTTGCCTACCTATTAGGGAGGTCGCTGAGAGGCTCCCTACCAGGGAGAACAGGAGGGTTCTAGCTTTTGAGAGGCAAGGCCCTATTTGGATTCTAGAATGGCATATTGCCCAGAATGGCTCAGTGCAGTGACAAAGAGAGAGTGGCTGACAGGATGTGAGCAGCACCTACCATCGTCCTTCAGGAGGGCGGAGTCATCACATGCAGGGAAGCCAGATGGGTTAAAATCATCTTATTTTGTTCAGGAAAGGGTGAAGAGGGGACCAGAAGCCAAGAAGGTGACTCCTCTTGCTAGAGGGAAAGTAGAGGGGCTGAGGTTCCGAAAACGAGTCGATTTACTATAAGTACCTCCATGCAGAAGTCATACTCAGTGATCTAAGACGGTCACCATTTGGAAATCAATATTCTTTGTCAATACTACAGTCCCTCACCTCTGAAGGTCTTGTTATGGATGCTGACTTTGCCAAAGTCCAATACTATTGAACAAAGGACACTAAAGCCTTTTCCAAAGAAAGTTAGAGGGTATCTTACAGCTGGATAGGTCTCCAACTTGAGCTGAACTAGAATCTCCTCTAATCCTACTGAGAGCTACAACTTGTATCCTTCACCAGGCCTCCATCCACCTAAAAAGCACAACGTGACTGTCAAGGGTCTGTCCCCATCAGAGCACCCCCTTTGGCTGTTACTTGGAAGTTCACTCACACAAGTCCAGTCCTTCTAGCAGGAGCTTTCAATGCCAGTCTAGGAGGGGCAGGCTCTCAGTCCCTCCTTCCCCTCTTCCGTCCAGTCTAGGCCTTCTGGTTATTTCTCCCTTTTCACTCAGGTGAAACAAACCAACAATCCAAAGTCAGCAAAAGAAGTTAAACAAAAGGTTAAACAAATACTATAGCCTTGTCCCAGGGCATAAGAGCCAGAAAGTGAAACTAATGATAAATAAAACTCTGGCTAGCATCTTCATTTTCCAAGTTCAGTGAAAAGCAACAGTGAACAAATATCCTTAATGGCAAAAAGTAAATTAGATTTTTAAAATTGTGTTAATTATCTATGTTGGTGTTATTAATAACACAGCTAGGAAATCTGATTTCTAACTTCAGTGTCCCTTGAAAAAGAGAAATAATTCCACGTCCCAGGAGAGGAATAAAAAGTTGAGAACATATATGTATAACAGTGACCAAATCTAAAAATATCCTACTAAAAATTAATAATCTTTGACATAACAAGCACTGGAAAGTCTCATTGGCTAATTATAGCTCAAGCCGTGCATTAAAATTAATGCAATTCAGGAGATTTTAAAGTGGATGTAGTGCTCCTGAAAGGTGACAGATTGACATCCCTGGAGCCTAAAGTAGCTGCATAACCAGTTCAGTGCAGGCAGTGGAAGAGCAGGCCTCCTCCATACCGTCTCCTTAATGTGCCCCAACTCTGACCCGGTAGGACCACCTCTAGGGTAATTTATTTTCCATGGGCATGTAATCTTTGACCTCTGCAGAGACTGCCAAACAGAGTGCCAGTTGCGATGTGAACCTGTCTACTAGGAGCTGACCTGTGACCAACGGCACATTTCATGTAGACCTCAAAAGAGTGTTCAGATCTAACATGGAACTTTCTGAATTGGGGCCCTAGTGGCTGGCATCCTATCACACTGCTAATTACCTAAGTACATTTCTTCGATTGTAAGCTATTTGGGGCAAGGACCATCTTTTTGTTTTGTGTTTGTATAGCACCTAGTATAGTTTGGTCCTGGTCCATGATTAGGCCTCATAAGTTCTACCACAATACAAATAATAACAATAATACCTGAGCCATAATGTCCCTCTAAATTATATTTTAATCAAGTGAGGTCTACTTTCTGCTTTAGTGTAGCCATACAGTGGGTCAGATCCAATAGGGTTACAGCAGTGTCATTGAAAGCAAACTGCACCAAGATCCCTAAAGGGTGTGTGCTTTATTAGCAAATACATACACCCTTATTGATGCACATCAGTTACCATATTTTCCACTGGAACAAAATGTGTGAGATCTAGTGGCTAAAAAGGTTAAAACTCACACAGCATAGATATGGAATTTTTATAATCTTCTTATACCACAGTTGGATCCCAAAGAAAAAATGGCAATACGGAGTGCAACCTTGAACCTCAAAAACCACTAAGCAAGCTGTCTCAAGGGAGTGGGTTAACTCCACTTGCTTGATTTTCTGTATCAAGTATTATTGCTAGTGGAGTACACCGCGCATGCTGCACACTTGTCTGGCATGACACCTTTTAAAAAACCAAACCCGTGCACTGAAAGGCTAATCACAGATAGTCCCTGATTGGTTTTGATTACAAGGAACAATGCTGTGAAAAAAGTGAACCAAATTGTACACAGGTTATACAATGCTACAGGATTTTTTTTTTTAGAAAGTCAGCTTGATGATTATATTTACCTGTACAGACATGAGCATCTGTTTTCAGACAAGCTGGTAGCTGGGCCCCAGCAATCATTACAAGTAATCTGAATTAGTGAATGCTGGTGATGAGTCTGTGAATAATTTTGATCCAGCAGAAAGTGGTTTACAGTGTGCTTCTTCAGGTACACAATAAGGGGGGAAAGCTGCTGTTGTGACATTAATTATTGACCATATTCTTATGACATACTACAATTTAAGTCTGCCACTAGCAACATTCATTCAGCTGAATAATGTATTGGGAGTTGGTATATGAGAAATGAGTGCACAGAATATAGAGTAACAGCACAACCCAGTGGCTAATCAAAGAATAAGCTACAGTACCTGCAAAATGTATCACATCTCAGTTCTCGTGGAGACATTGTGTTGTATTTTGTTGAAAAGACTAGAAATAGGAGTGGGGAACTTACTAACGGGTTGGAGAGGATTAAGCAATCAGTATTCAAACCCTCTCCTTCTCTTCTTCCAAAAACCCTCTGAAAACCTGTTTGCTCAAGTTATTCTAGCTATAAAGACCACATACCACTGTGTGCTGTATTGTATCAGACCTGATTATGCCATTACAGGCTTGATCCTGCTATTGTTACTCACCTGTGTAATCTGTACTCACATGAGTAATCACAATGAAATCTATGTTTTTACTAAACTGGCTGACACCATGATATCCGAGTGCAAAAGGCCCTGGAGATACCCATGGGAGTAATGATTACTCATGGGAATAAAGGTTGCAGGAGGGGGCACGTGGGTGCAGCAGTTCACCTGTGAGTTTAAGATTGCACACTCTGTGGGAAAGGGATTCTGTCATTTGTTTAATACAGTTTACCTGTTCTGCAGTGCTGTGTACTCTTATAGCACGGCATAGAAAGAGAAGCATGGTTTGGGTATTACTGCACTGGAATCATGATATAGGATTCATGTCCCACATCTGTCAGGGACTTCCTGTATGCCGCTGAACAAGTCACTTTGCTTTTCAACACCTCACTTCCCTGTAAAATAAGCATAAGAATACTACAGATCTGCCTCACAGGAGGCGGGGTGGTGAGACTAAGTTCATTAATGTTTGGTTTAAAAGAAAAAAAAAATGTTTTGTGATCCTTGCATGGAAGGTTCTACTATAGAAGTGCAGTGTACTATTTTCAATAGCAGCAAGAAGAAGAGACTTGAATTCATTGTGAGCAGCAAGTATTCACAAAGAGGAATGGGAAATATGGACAACAACAGAAAACTGCCCTTAGAATAATGTATTTCTGTTAGGCCAAATCGTGAGGCCCTTTCTCATTTCGGTCTTGAGCCTTATTCAGGCAAAACACCCACAGTGACTTCAATTAGAATATCAAGAGGTTAAAAACTAAGGACCTGCTCCTGCCACCCTTATGCTGAGTAGTATCTTACTGTGCAATTGGTCCACTGTCTTCATTGGGCTTGCCTAGTATGGTCCCACTCCATGTGAGTAGGGGTTGCAGATTCCATCCCTGAACAAGGTCCTCAGGATCTGACCCAATGGGGACTTTTCCAGCGTAAATTATTTCAGGCCTGTATGCAGGTACAGAGGGTCGGGAGGGCACACAAGGAGTCTTCCCACCCCCACCCCACCTGAATGCCCCATATAAGTAAGGGCCAGCTAAATTTGCAGTCCCTGAACTAGAGGAGCATGGGGACCTCTCCCTCCCTACTGCCCCGAGGGTGCAAGTGCCCCAAAGGGGATGGGGAAAAGGCAAGGCTGTGTCTCCACTCCTTCAGGCAGCACAGAGGGGAGAAAGTTGAGCCCTAGGAAGGGGTATAGCAGTGCACTGCTCCATGCACTAGGGAGATCCAGGAAATATTCGGCCTCCTAGTGCTACTGCTGGAGTGTTACAGCTCCACCCACCATGTAGGCTGTGCCTTAAAAGCACCGTCTCAGGGTACAGCTACACTTCTGGTAGCAAGGGTATAAATAGCAGTGTAGATGGAGAGGTATGGCGTAGGCAGGTAGAGTAGAGCGTCCTACACTCCGGAACCCCTTGGGTATTAACCTTACACCGACTGTCTGCATGCCCAAGCAGTGCCTCCCGTGTCTGCACTGCTGTTTTCAGCAGCTTAGTGTTCCACTGCTTGAGCCTTTCCTGCCACAGAGAGAGGCTCTGGTGGGGAGGAGAGGTGCTGGCTACACTATGGGCCAAGCTTCCTGGCCATACTAGGTCTGCCATGAATAGGGACAGTGCGGATGTGCAGGTTCTGAGTAACAAAATGGGGATAGGCAGATGACAGTGCAGGGTATTTGTCACCTTTTCTCTTTTACTTCTGCCAGGACAGGCTGCCTTTATGTTCTTTATGTAGTGTGTCCAACTCTGGCAATTCTATCACAATATTTGATGCTTTCTTAAACACTCATCTGCTGGAATGAACCGTCTCAGCTTTCCTTGTAAAAGAAAGTAAGTTCCTCGTCCTCATGATTGTAGAAAAAAGATTGAAAACACAAACGGGGAGCACCCTAAAGACTTAGGAAACCAGAAGGCAAATACCCTAATTTATATATTTTTTTTAAAAAAATCTTAGGACTTTTTGGGGCTTGACTCATGATCTTTGAATGCTTGGAGTTGGCAATACTGTTTACATTACAAAGAACTTGGCAGCCACTTGACCAAAATCTACTGTTTGTGTCAATCCTCGCTGATCCCTGTCATTCACAATCCAGTACCTTCCATGTGCCTATCCTGAATCTTTGATTTTCCACTTGCTCTTCAGGACCTTGAAAGCACATGACAAAGTCCTGAAGGCCTCTGGGCAGACAGCTGTACATTTCCCATTTCACCCTGTTGCTATTCATTCCATTTCAGTGACAACTATGCTCATTTTCTATTGCAGTATTACTGTAAAAGTGACCTGGCCCTCTCAGTCCCCAAATACTAGCACATGGGAACAATAGATAAAAGAACATAGTATCAATAAAAAATATACCTTTTTGTGTAGTGAACCTGCTGATTGCCATATTTACTGCTAGAGGGAGACAATAATACATATTGTGTCTAGATTTAAAAAGGGCTGGGTACCCACTAACATATGTAGCTAAACAAGCTACTGGTCAGCTTTTGGCACGCTTACATTAATTTGATTGGGTTTACTCATAGAATAAGGCATTATTTCATGTGAGCAGGAGTGCCAGAATCTTCGCCTATGGGATTAGGCTTTAGACTAAATCATCCATCTGCAGGGATACTGAAGATGTTTTTCCTCCAGGTGCCTTAGTAAAGCAGAATTGACAAACTCTATCAGACTTTTCACCACACCCTCTGAAGCATCAAGTAATAACCACTGCTAAAAGCAGAATATTAGACTAGTTTTCCCAATGTTCTGATCCAGAATGACATGTCTGGTGTGCTATGGAATTTAGAAATAGGAGTCTTCAACCATTCATGAAACAGTCACCCTCAGACACCTACATGCTGTAGACTCCTTCCATGGAACATTAATGGATATATTACATTTTTAAGCAAATTGCTCAAGTTTCTGAATGATATTTTATAAGATTTATCATTTCTTAGCAGAAGGAATAGAAAGATAAAAATAAATACATTTACTTTCCATTATTTGTTTTCCGAACACCTTTCACTCAGCCTCATCCCATTCGACAATAGCAGACAAAAGCACTTTCTGAGAGCTCTAATGTATATCAAGGTGAGCTGCCACTACTACTGTGACAGATTTCTAAGTAAATCTGTTAGTATCAGTCAAATGAACCCTTGGTTATATGTGTACTATTGGGCCCTACAGCAAGCAATCCTGTATGCTACAGAACTTTTACAAGATAGATTGAAATAAAGGCTCTTCCATAAATAACAAGCACCAAAACACCCTCCCAACACTGAAAGCATTTTTATGAAAAGAACGAGAATCAGCAAGTTTTACTGTGGCTAATAAAAAAGCAAACAAACAATTTGCTAATGACCATTTGCCAAATGGAGAATAATACCAAGCTGCCCCAGGATAGTTTATCAATGAAAACAACTGTGTCTGTATGGGACAGAGCCTATAGGCAGCCAGGCAACTGCTCCTGGGCCAGTTATGGGCCAGGTAACACAGGTACATCAGGCCCAGAAGCAGTAGAAATGATGCATTGCCACCATGTCGCTGGCAGGCCAAATGCCAGCTCTTGCCCAGGCTGCAAGCATTAGATAAGAACTGACAACTGGAGACCAGACCAGGTAACCTGCTGGTTTTCTCAAAATAGGTATTAGCCTGATAAGAATGTATTTAGTGTTTAGACTTTATGAAATGCTTGTATGTTGCAGCATGTATCAATCTCACTTATAGTCGGGGGGGGGAGGGCGCGAGCACTTCCGGGCTCCGGAGCATTTCCTTGTTTGTCCAGTGTCCCGACCGCACATCGGTCGGGGCGCGGGACAAACAAGGAAATATCGGGACAGTCCCGATAAAATCGGGACGTCTGGTCACCCTAGTATCATCACAAGATTCCCTGCATCTTGGTATGATCTATTATTTGTAGTTCTTATCGCTTCAGGTGATATCAAGTCTGTGTCTCTGGGTGCTCTCTATCCAGCTTTTAGCTTCTGCCAGGGCCAATCAGAGCGGGGGACAGGAGGGCCATTTGGGCTGGGCCTCAAGCTTAAAGGGGGCCTCAAATTTAGACACTTGTTAATTTTTCGGCATTTGATAGGTTTCGCAACTTGTTTTTATGTGCATCCCTATTGGACCAAAATGTGACACACTCTCTCAGCTTAGAGCTGCACATTTAAGCAAATAAGAGATGAGATTTGGTAAAAGACATCATTTTTTTGTTAACTGATATAGATTTTGTCATATTAAAGAATTAAAAATGTTCATAAATATTAATAAAATATATTGGTTCTGATGGTACAAGATTAGACCGTGATGAACATGTTCTCTCAGATCAGCTGATTATATAAACAAACCACTATTAGTGGCTGGTGCTGGATCAAGTGCGTGTTGAAAGGTAGAGAATTGTTACATTTTAGTGTCTTTATAGTTTTACGTCTAGTTGACTAAGGAATTATTTATGCGTGAAAATTCCTCCTTATTATCTTCATATGGTAGCTAAAAGAGGTGACTGGTTGGTTGGTTGAGCCCTAGCTTGGTAGCTTGGCCATCATCATAGGCTTTCGTAGTCTATAGGCCCAGATTCAAGGTGAAAATTTGTGAGGACAATCTTGTACAGTGAGTTTTGTGAGGACACACATTTGAAATTTTTGGACATTATCCCTCTGTCTGTATCCATGTCTGTGTTTACTATATATATATGTCATCCCTTAGTCTTCAGCTCTGCCTGTTATATTATACCTTGCATGCTTGAGTTTTGATTCAGTGATAAGGATAATAACCTGACTGTTTCACTTTGTGTTCTTAATTAGTATTCCTTCGCTTTAAGTCTTTTCAGCATTTGTGTACCATTCAGCATTTGTGTACATGTTTACAGTAGAAGATTTCAAGTGTAGATAAGCTACTTATTTACAGCAGAATATTTCAAGTGTGGATAGGCGACATATTGACCAGATAGATCACTATGAAGAGGAGATTTGAAAGTGGTGCAAGCAAGAGACGGCAAAAACAACTGAGTGAAGCAGCAGCTAAGAGCTCAAAGCCAATAACTTCATTTCTCAAACCACTGGAAAACACACCCTACCCAACAAACAATGCTACAGATAATGAAAACTCCACAACTGCAACAGGAGATATTTCAATGCCAATACCTGAACATGAGGACAGTAGTCAAGAAGGAGATGTACCAACAGCAACAGGAAGATATAGATCTTACGCAGCAAGAGCAATTCATGAGTACCACAGGTTTGACCGTGACTGACATTGGAATTATTGACAAGAGCAATGCTGCTCAAATGCAGTCTTTTCTTCAAATTAGTTGTTTTGAAATTCCAAGTAACATTCCACAAGATGCTGATAATCATGCTTTCCCTACTTGTCTGCTGACAAAAACTCTTCACAATGGTGAGACCCGCACAAGAGACTGGTTATGCTGGAGTATGGAAAAACAGTCTCTGTACTGTGCACCCTGCTTCATTTTGAACAAAAGTGCTGCAAATGCATCAGTTCTCTCTGATCAATCAGGATGGAGCATCAACAGAGGTTGGAAGATGTTGAAAGACCGAATACCATCACAAGAGTTCAACGTTACACAAAGAAAACTATGTTGCATGGAAATCAGCCAGTAGGGCAGCATCAACTGAAAGTTCAGTTGAGAATTTACTCTTGACTGAACTCTCTACAGAAACTAATAACTGGAAAAAACTTCTTGAGCGCATCCTGAATGTCATCCTTTTTCTTTCTGAGCAGGGATTGGCTTTCTTTGGTTCCAATCAACATATTGGTGATCGTGCAAATGGAAACTTTCTAGGCATAGTTGAGCTCCTCAGCAAATATGACCCACTTTTATCAGAGCATGTTAAAAGTATTCAAGAATTGCAAGAGAGTCAAAAGCACATGCAAGTCCATTATCTCTCCACACGCATACAAAACGAGTTTATTGAGCTATGTGGGTCATTTGTGCAAACAACCATTCTTGATGAGATTCGAAATGCCAAGTATTTTTCAATCATTGTTGATGCCACTCCAGATTGTTCTCACATGGAACAGACTACTATGGTTATTCAATATGTTAAGATTGTAGACAGCTCAAAATTTTCAATTGAAGAAAGGTTTATTTTGTTTGATAATTTCATAAGAAAAACTGGAGAAGAAATTGCTGCTGAGAACTAGCAATTCTAGAAGGTTTTAAGTTACATTTTCAAGTCTGCATTGGTCAAGCCATGACAATGGATCTAATATGGCTGGAAAGTACAAAGGTGTACAAGCAGTTCTGCTTGAGCATAATTCAAACTGTATTTTCTCCGGCTGTGGAAACCACACACTAAACCTTGTAGGTGTTAACTGTGCTGAATCATGCAAGGAGGCAATTACTTACTTTGGAACTCTTCAGCAAATGTACAATCTCTTCAGTAGCAGTCCACAAAGGTGGGAAATTCTGAAGAAATATCTTCCTGTTTCACTGCACGGGATGTCCAAAATTAGATGGTCTTCACAGATTGATGGTGTTCAACCAGTTGCGCAGCATTTTAATTCAGTGAGAAAGGCTTTAAATGAGCTTGAATCTCTCAATCTCACTTCACAGGCTTGAACTGAACTTCAGTCTATTCAGAAGCACATGTCCAAATTTGAATGCATTCTGATGTCATCTTTGTGTATGAAGCTACTTATAATGATCCACCAAACTAATCTGGTAATTGAAGCATGCAATGCTACACTTGATGTTGAGAGGGATAACATTGAAAGTCTTATCGATGATATTCAACAGATTTGTGAACAATGGGATGTGATCCTGACTGAGTCCAAATTAGTAGCACAGAACATTGGCATTTCATCTGAGTTCTCTACCAATTGCAACTTACCTACTGAATCCGATGCCGAGCAGCATTATGGGGTCAATGTCTTCTTTGTCATCATTGACTCTATTCAATCAGATCTTACACATCGATTTGAGTCACTGTGACTAATTTGTACCCTTTTGGGGTTTCTTTGGCAGTTCAACAGACTGAGTAATGAAGATCTACTTTCTGCAGCTGAACAATTTCAGCAACAGTACAACAAAGAAATCTCAAAAGATCTCAGTGACGAGGTCATCTTCCTCAAGTGAATATATTCCACGAACTTTACATTGGATTGCAAGCCAAAGGAATTTCTTCAAGAAATACTCAAACTTGGACTCTCTGGGGTGTTTCCTAATATCACAATTGCATTGCATATTTTTGTCAGTTTGCCTGCATCAGTGGCTTCAGGTGAACTCACCTTCCATGTGCTGAAGCAGGTAAAGAACTATCACCGTTTAACTATGGGACAAGAGCGTTTGAATGGGCTCGCCATGCTTAGTATCAACTGTGACATTGGACGAAAGCTAGATTTTTTCCTCAATAATTAGTGCATTTGCACAGAAAGAGGCTAGAAAAGCATTTGTTAAATAAAAAAATATTCAAATTATGTCTCACTCTTTTTTTGGTGTCTTATTTTGTTTTCATGTGTCGCCATTTTTTATTTTTATTATGGCTAGGGGCCTCAAAAGCTGGAAGTGGCCCGGGCCTCTCTGGATCTCTGAAAGGGCCTGGCTTTTGCTAAAAATTCTTGAGGAGTGCTATGATATCCTGGCAATCATATGTTTCAGAACCCTTTCATGTTTTAGGTAGAGAAGGCGCTTGCTCCTCAAAATGCCATTCAGCCTTTCAGAAATCATCCATCCAACCTTGATTCTTAGCTTCTATCTATATTCCTTGTGTCAAACAGTGGACATCAGTTAGCATAGGAAGAAACAGTGCTTAATTCCATTTCTCCCCCATCCAATATGAACTTTTCTTTTTCCACAAATACATTAAGTTCAATGTGTGTCTTTTGCATACAGCTCCTGAGCTGATGTGCTTCAGAGCTTTTAATGGCTTCAGCAGGGATAAAATATGTCATCAGCAAATAGCTTGGACTGGTCTTGATGACCTTTCCTTCCTCACGGAGAAGGTGAAGAATTCCAATAAAATGACGTCCTTTTTGTTGAATTTCCTGCTTCAACTTGATCTTTTCACTCTCCTTGAAAGCAAAGTGAGTAAGTACTTGGGGACTATGTAATTCATTTTATAATTGAGACAACAGACCATAAAAGCTCCTGGAGAGCAATTAAATCTATTGAGTCAATGAGGCAGTTGTGCATTTCCACTAAGTCCAAGTAGTAAAATATATTTATGAAATTTTTTTGAATAAAAGTTACTGCACGTGGCAGCAAAATGCATCACCGTAGAGGGGATTTAAGTCTCGATGTATAATTCACTTTCCTGGAAGTTTGCATAGTCCCTTATGGAAGAGAGAGTATATCACATTACTCTTTGGGTTCTGGAGGGAGCTGTGTCCTGTCATAGGGTGGTGAAGGCAATATTAAAAATATATAGCAAAAGAAAAAACTGCAGGGGAATACAAGAAATCCTCTCGTCCCAACCAAAGAGTCAGTAATGCTGCAATGGGGAATATCTGCCTTCCCTTTTTTCAAGCTTAGCAGAGGGACCAAGAAATGATTAGGCCTGGAGCCAGATCTACCTTCTCCATCCTAAAAGGGGGTCCTTCCAGGTCATGTTGAGAACCATTGGTGCAGTGTCAGGAAAGCTTGGACTGACGGTGACTTATCTATACCACTGAGGCTGGTTAAATAAATTTTTCTACCACGGTGTCCATGACAGAGTTGGTGCACTAAGATAGAGGTCCGGCCCATTTGCCATGATTATTGCAGTGAACCGACTCATAAGCAGCCTTACTGATACCTGTTCAGTGGTTAAATAAAAAGATACATTTTTTGTTTTGTTTTGTTTAGTGGTTCAGGCAATGGACCACGACTCGGGATATTTGGATTCAATTTCTGGCTTTGTCACAGGCTTCCTGTGGGGCCTTGAGCAAGTCACTGAATCTCTCTGTGCATCAGTTCCCCATCTATAAAACAGAGATAATAATGCTTCTTTTCTCCCTATTTTGTATGTCTTGTTTATATAGGCTTTAGGGCAGGGACTGTCTCTTATAGGCCCCAATTCAGGAAAGCATCCCTATTCAGGATAGGTACTTAGGCACATGCTTAAGTGCTTTCCTTGAATTATAATTATGTGTATGTACAAAATTTAGCACAATAGGGCCCTGTAACAGGGCATCGCTGGGCCCCCCTTGCTTCTGCCCCTGCTGCACCCACAAACCAGCCAGACACCTCTGCGTTGGTGTAATCACCCGTGCTCTTTCTTTCTTTCTTTCTTTCTTTCTTTCTTTCTCTCTCTCTCTCTCCCTGGCTGCCTTCCTGACAGCTTTATGTAGCCCCTGGCTAATGAGGCCGGCAGCTTTTCCCCATTTGCCATTCAGGCCTGGGCTTACTTAGCCAGCTCCAATTCCCCTTTCTTGATTGGAGCGGGCGTGACAGAAGCCTGGCTCAGAGTTTCTTAGCCAGCACCCTGTCACAGGCCCAAATCCTGAATGGGCCCAAATGCATATCAAAATACAAGTAAATAATAACACTGCTCTACAGCCAAAATGCTTCTGAAATAAATGTAGTTAAACTTTACTAATTCTGGGTCACTGAGAATGAAAATGATGCTTAACATTGTTGATTGGCTCTAGTTTTCAAGATATGCTATTGGGTCAGTATATACGACCCTTGACTTGGGAATGGCGGAGGATAAGTGAGTTATAAAGGGAAGGGATCTCAATTTAAACCAGAAATGACTAAAATACATCTTTGACTGGATCTATGAATAAATCTATGACTGGGTTTGGACAGTACTTGCTTTTTAGGCAAAACAATGAATGATGCAATCTGAAGCTGGTATTGCGTCATACATGATATGAATTGCATCATGTTATTCCTAGAAGTCATGGATGATGCAATCATAACGAAGCTTACATCACTCTGCTGAACAAATTGCCCTATATCAGCTCTAGAAATCATACAGTGTCGTGCTCTCTTATTTGTCAGTGTTTGATTTTGCAAAGGGACACATTTCTGTTTAGCCAAAGTGAGCAGAGATGCCTCGTACTTGTGTGAACAGTGCAGATAACTTCTGCTATGTTTGTGGTGAAGTGACTTTTGCATCACAAAAGCGCAGTATAACCACTATGGTTAAGAAAGCCTATCACCTTTATTTTGGTTGCAAAATTGGAGATCAGGACAAGAGGTGGGCCCCACACATATGCTGCAACACTTGTGCAACAAATCTTCGCCAGTGGTTGAACAGGAAAAGGAAATCTATGCCTTTTGCGGTGCCAATGATTTGGAGAGAGCCAACAGATCATACCAGCAATTGTTACTTCTGCATGGTGCCTCCAGTTGGGAAAGGTATGTCAAAGAAGAAAAAGTGGACTGTGCATTATCCAAACATTCCATCAGCTATACGCCCAGTACCCCACGGAGAAGGACTGCCGGTTCCTGATGCACCAGAATCATTCTCACTTGAGTCAGACGAGGAAGAGGAAGAGGATGAAACTTCTGGTCCTGAACCATCCATGTCACAGGACCCACATTTTCTCCCATCCTCCTCCTCTGAACCACACCTCATAACACAAGGTGAACTGAATGACCTTGTCAGGGATTTGGAACTACCCAAGAGTAAGGCAGAGCTGTTGGGCTCCAGACTACAGCAGTGGAATCTCCTGGCAGGTGATGTTAGGGTTTCCATGTTCCGTGACCGTCAAAAGGATCTTGTCCCATTCTTCTTCATGGAAGGTGATCTTGTAGCCTGCAACAACATCGATGGTGTGATGGCAGCCCTCAACATCGTTCACGATCCAGATGAGTGGAGACTGTTCATTGATTCATCGAAGACGAGTCTTAAAGCTGTTTTACTGCATAATGGCAATGTTTTGCCATCAATTCCAGTTGGTCATGCAGTCCATATGAAGGAAACCTATGACAACATGAAACAACTTTTGAGGTGCCTAAACTATGACCAACATCAGTGGCAGCTTTGTGGCGATTTGAAGGTTGTTGCTCTCTTGCTTGGTCTGCAGACTGGATACACAAAGTACTGCTGTTTTCTCTGCGAATGGGATAGTCGTGCAAAAGATTCCCACTACATCAAGAAAGATTGGCCACTCCGACAGTCATTGGAGCCTGGGAGGAAAAGTGTTCAGCATCCACCACTTGTTGAATCAAGGAAGATTTTGTTACCACCCTTACACATCAAGCTGGGTCTGATGAAGAACTTTATCAAGGCCATTGACAAAACACAAGCAGCTTTCAAGTACCTCCGTGGAAAATTTCCAAGGTTAAGTGAAGCTAAGATAAAGGAAGGTGTCTTTGTTGATCCTCAGATTCGTGAACTTCTTCGAGATGATGCATTTGACCATGCACTGCGTGGCAAGGAAAAGACGGCATGGAAAGCCTTCCAGTTAGTGGCAATAAATTTTCTCGGAAACAACAAGGCAGACAACTACAGGTTGTTGGTGGAAAACCTCCTCAAGGCATACAAAAGCCTTGGTTGCAACATGTCACTAAAGATACATTTTTTGCACTCTCATCTAGATTCTTTTCCACCGAACTGTGGAGCAGTGAGCGACGAGCACGGCGAGCGATTTCACCAGGACATTGCAACAATGGAGAAACGCTATCCGGGCAAATGGAGCCCATCAATGCTTGCAGACTATTGCTGGACAGTGACAAGAGATGCTCCATTTAATGAATACAAGAGACAAGCCAAGAAGCGCCGAGTAGACACTGAATAGGACTAAACTATGTACAGAATAGTTTTTTGCCTTTTCTTTCATAATAAATTTTATTTATATAACCCTTTTGCTGATTTTTAAAGTGTTACATAAACAGGACAGGTGAAATATTATCATGTAAAGCAACCATAAACACATGAAAAGACCTAGGTTTACAATTTATGATTAAAACTCTACTATCTACACAATATACATAGACATAAAATGTAAAAACTTAAATATCTTAGAAACAGTAGCCAATCAGTTGTTTTAATTGTCATATTTGAATTCAGCACATCAAAATACATAATAAATAGCACATTTTATCTCTGAAGCAGACGACTTCCCAAAAATTGTAGACCAGTGTAATCAATTGAATTGCATTTTCCAGAACTCTCAGTTTAACATTTTTCACCAGCAATAAATTGAATAAAACAAATTTAAGTACTCCAAACCCCGCTTAATGGACTAATAACCTACAAGAAGTTAAGTAAACAATGACATTTGTTATTTCAACACACATAAAATAACCTATACTTATAATTACATGCCTTATAAATACCTTCTTTAGATTATAAGCGTTTTGGTGTAGGGACTATCTTTTTGATCTGACTTTGTACAGTGCTTAGCTCAGTTAGTGTCCTTGACCATGACTAGGGCTTTTAGGCACTATGGCAATACAAATGATCATAACAATGACGCTACTAGCTGCTTCTTTCAGTGGTTGTTTAGTTTTTTTTTAAATTCCTCTAATTGAAAAATTATCAGTCCATTAAAATATCATAGTGGGTTATACCTTCTTGTAACAAGTTTCAAATGGCAGCAAATGTGTACACCCAAGTTATAAAAATGGGGTTTATAATAGCAATGTTGATAGACTGCTACCTCTAACAGCACCAGCAGGGCCCCACTGTAACGTAGTGCCCCATAAAAATGACATAGAGAGGGGCACCAAAGATAACTTGAAATCTCTCAGCACTTACAATATTGGTGGGGGGGGTTTTTTTAGTGTTACCTCAATGACCCAAAAGAGTCCGATTTTTCTTAGGATTTATTATTTTTTTTTTTTGGCCTGAAGTTGTTGGAGTTTTTATCTAACAGATTTTAATTTTTATATTTCCCCTTAACTGTCAGAGGGAAACTACAATTTAAATACCAGTTTTACAACACCTGTAGCAAAATGAAGAGAGACTATAACTTCCTTTCATGAGGTCAGACTTTCTTTTTTAAAACTAAAATAGAATGTGGGCATTTTACAGCCTTTTACAACGTGTTTCTGTCTTTTCACGATATAGAAGCAAATCCTGGAAAGGGCTGAGCACCTGCAACTCCAACTGAAATTAAGAAGCAATAGAATTTTGAAGGATTTTGCCCATATTCAGCAGGTCTTACTAAAGCCTACTTAAGACTGACTAATAGGATGGTGCTAAATTAATAGATGCTCATGAACAAGGTCACCTGTCATCAAGCTTGAAAGCTCATCCTAGTTCAGTGGAACATGTGTGAAACAATCAATCTCATCAAGAAATTGGCAAGCCATTACTCATATGAGCAGCCCTTGTGTGCATAATTCTACTAACTTCATTAGGGTTACTTGTACTGGCTATTCATGTGCGTAAGGACTTGTGGGATCCGGCTCTTAAATGTTGTGCTCTTTTGGATAAGATATAAAGCTACTGCAAGTAAAAAAAAATCCTTGGAACTCAAAATGTCCTAGTTCTAGAGAATGCATAATGTCTCCTTCTCAATTTCTGAATTATGTAAAGCTGAAGATCTCTCAAGTAGTCTCCGATAAGCGAATCAAAGGCATGCAAATAGAGGTTCTGCTCTTCTGCTTCTAAAAAGTGCTTTACATTCATTAATAATAAAATAAACAACCAAGTGAAAATGATGAGTAAAACAACTTTGCTGCACATATGAGTACAATACAATATCAACATTCTACATCCAAGGTGTTAGTAGGAAAAGAACATGGATGCTCATTCTTATCACAACCTAGTCTAACAAAGAATTCAAAAAGTCAAAGTATCTTAACTCTCCACAGAACATGTCAATGTTTGTCATGTAGCCAAGACAACTCTTGACTGATGCAACATGACACCCAATTTCGATAGCATCATTACACATATTGCTACCATAACTCTGTGTGCTGACATAGCAAAGAGAGAAGCGTTAAGGTTGGGTGGGGTGAGGTGTATGGTGTTCAGTGATCACTCATTGCTTAACAAGCTTGCAAGAGTTCTGTTTTATCCTGGGTCCTGTTCCAAGTGGCTGTGCATAGAAAGAGCTTCATACTGCTCTGCCCAGACTTTCTCTCTCTGTTTAAAGTCTTAAAGACACAGTTCCCAATACCACAAAGTGCGCAGGAAGCATTACTTTCATTGTGCATCTCTAGATCTCCTTAAATTAGTGCTTGGTTTGAACTAATGCTAACATATATGGGGTACTTGGGGATACTTAACTGAGCATTTCCTGTTTTTCCAGTGTTTGAGTGTAGGGTTCTGAAATCTCATGATTTGGGGAGTGGTGGATGTGTCAGGGCAGAGACATTGTGGGAGTGTTGGGTGCATCAAGACACAGGTGTTGGTGGAGTGCTGGGTGCATCAGGGGCAGAGGCATGGGGAATGTGGATTCATTGGGGCAGAGGTGCTCTGGAGTGCAGGGTCCATCAGGGAGCAGAGGTGTTATTACTAAACAGTAATAAGTCACCAAGACCAGACGGTATTCACCCAAGAGTTCTGAAGGAACTCAAATGTGAAATTGTGGTTTGGAACCTACCATTTAAGTCAGCTTCTGTACCAAATGACTGGAGGGTAGCTAATATGACGCCAATTTTTAAAAAAGGCTCCAGAGGTGATCCCAGCAACTATAGGCCAGTAAGCCTAACTTCAGTACTGGGCAAATTGGTTGAAACTATAGTAAAGAACGGAATTATCAGATACATAGATTAACATGATTGTTGGGGAAGAGTCAACATGTTTTTTGTAAAGGGAATCATGCCCCACCAATCTACTAGAATTCTTTGAGGGGGTCAACAAGCATATGGACAAGGGGGATCCAGTGGATATAGTGTATTTAGACTTTTGGAAAGCCTTTGACAAGGTCCCTCATCAAAGGCTCTTAAGCAAAATAAGCTGTCATGGAATCTGAGGGAAGGTCCTCCCATGGATCAGTAACTGGTTAAAAGATAGGAAACAAAGGGTAGGAATAAATGGTCAGTTTTCAGAATAGAAAGAGATAAATAGTGGTGTCTCCCAGGGGTCTGTACTGGGACCAGTGCTGTTCAACATATTCATAAATTATCTGGAAAGAGGGGTAAACAGTGAGGTGGCAAAAATGATGATGATACAAAACTACTCAAGATAATTAAGTCCAAAGCAGACTGTGAAGAGTTACAAAGGGATCTCACAAAACTGGGTGATTGGTAATAAAATGGCAGATGAAATTCAGTGTTGATAAATGCAAAGTAGTGCACACTGGAAAACATAATCCCAACTATACATATAAAATAATGGGGTCTAAATTCACTGTTACCACTCAAGAAAGTGATCTTGGAGTCATTGTGGATAGTTCTCTGAAAACATTCACTCAATGTGCAGCGGCAGTCAAAAAAGCTAACAGAAGGTTGGGAATCATTAGGAAAGGGATAGATAATAAGACAGAAAATATCATATTGCATCTACATAAATCCATGGTACACCCACATCTTGAATACTGTGTGCAGATGTGGTCATCTAATCTCAAAAAAGATATATTGGAATTGGAAAAGGTACAGAAAAAAAGCAACAAAAATGATTAAGGGTATGGAACAGCTTCCATATGAAGAGAGATTAATTAGACTGGGACTTTTCAGCTTGGAAAAGAGACAACTAAGGGGGAATATGATAGAGGTCTATAAAATTATGTCTGGTGTGGAGAAAGTAAATAAGGAAATGTTATTTACTCCTTCTCATAACACAAGAACTAGGGGTCACCAAATGAAATTAATAGGCAGCAGGTTTAAAACAAACAAAAGGAAGTATTTCTTCACACAACGCACAGTTAACCTGTGGAACCCTTTGCCAGAGGATGTTGTGAAGGCCAAGACTATAACAGGGTTCAAAAAAGAACTAGATAAATTAATGGAGGATAGGTCATGGCTATTAGCCAGGATGGGCAGGGATGGTGTCCCTAGCCTCTGTTTGCCAGAAGCTGGGACTGGGAGACTGGGGATGGAACTCTTGATGATTACCTGTTCTGTTCATTCCCTCTGGAGCCCCTGCCATTGGCCACTGTCAGAAGACAGGATACTGGGCTAGATGGACCTTTGGTCTGACCCAGTATGGCCATTCTTATGTGTGGGAGAATGAGGATGCATCAGAGCATATTTGCTGTTGAGTGTAGGGTGCATCAGGGAGCAGAGGTGTGGGGGAATGAGGATGTGTTGGGTTGTAGGTGCTGGGGGGCTTCTATGTTTGTCAGGGGGCAGAGACACAGGTGAATGCTGAATGCCTTAAGTGCAGTGCAGGTGCAGAACAATGTCAGATTGAAGGAGGGGTGTGAACAGAAGTGCGGGGCAGTGTGTGTGCTGGGAGGGCCTGCCCCCTATTGATCATATCCTTTGCCATATGGTGAACCTTCTCCTTTATTTGCGTTGCCATGGTAACCATAGCCTCAGACTATGCATCCTAATTGGCTCCATGCCTCTCCTGCTTCCCTCACTTCGGTGTTAATCTGCTTCTGATTGGCTGGCTCCCCATGTCCCTTGTAACCCCTGCCTGCCTATCTTTTGTCTGGGTGTTTTAATGTGATAGACTCAAAAAGCTCAATCTGTTTATTTTAACAAAGATACAGTTAAGAGGTGATTTGATTACAGTCTATAAGTACCTAGATGGGAACAAATATTTAATAAGGAGCTCTTCAATCTAGCCAAGAAAGGGATAACATGATCCAACGGCTGGAAGTTGAAGCTAGATAACTTGAGACTGGAAATAAGGTGTAAATTTTTAACACTGAAGTTAATTGATCATTGGAGCAATTTACCAATGGGCGTGGTGGATTATCCATCACTGACAATCTTTAAATCAAGATTGAATGTTTTTCTAAAAGGTGCGCTCTAGGGATTATATTGGGGAAGTTCTATGGCCTGTGTTATACAGGAGGTCAGACTAGATGATCACAGTAGTCCTTTCTAGCCTTGGAATATATGGATCTATTAAACCCACTTGGTTAGCCTGCTAATGTGCTCAATTATTCAGGTTTGGTCTGATTCATTGCTCCTTTCATTAATTGCTGTCTCCTAACCATGCTTCCGCTTCACAGTCAGCGCTGCTCCCCACTGCATTGTCTCTATTCCTCCTCCTGTCCTCCCCACCTTCTTTACCTTTTCCTGTGTCCTCCCCTTCAATCCTCCTGCCCACCCAAAACCATATCCGACCTCCCCTTTCTCCTCTTCCCAACCCTATATGTATCTATTTCAAATTGCAAACTCCATTTTGATTGCAAGGCTAATCTATCTTCTCTTCTGTCTTTTTACCTCTGTTTTGGATTTAAATTTCATGGGTAATGCGCCTCAAGGCTAACAATGGAGGGTCATTAAATCTTGATGGTCCTCTACTCAAATGGAAGCACCTTGGATAGAAAGTTGGCTACTGCCCAGAAGAATCTGTCTACTTAGATGGGCTGGTAACTAAGCAATAGATCAGCTGGTGGGGGGTTCTGATCATTTGTTGAAAAGGCTGAGCAGGAGTCACCTGACAAAGGGGACTGGAAGTTATAAAAGAAAGAGTCTCTACAGCGTCTCTACAGAGCTGAAAGCTGGCTGCAGTGGGGGAAGGGGGAAGATGGATTCATGTCATGATTCAGAGGAGAAGCCATGTGCAGGAGGGGGATCCTGGACCCCCTAGAGGAATCTGACCAAATCCCAAAGAATACTAAAGAATGATGAGGAAACTGAGGTAGGGGATGGCGTATAGGTGGGTTTTTTTTTTTTTACCTAGATCTGTATTTTGCTTGTGCTATCTGAAGTACAGAGTAATTGTGTCAGAAACCTCTGCAAAGTTTGTGTTATGTGCTTGAACTATCACATGTCCCTGGAGAGTTAAACTGTAACCCAGACTGCCAACAAGGTTGAAGCTCTGCGAAAGAGTGTGCTTAAGCTACTGGGGTATCGGGGGTGGGGAGGTGAACTGGTGCTGGGGCCTACAGCAACTGGATCATGAGATCCTGTTCCAAGAAGGGTTAGTAGACAGAGCCTGTGCCCAGAGAGTGTGCCAGACAGGCCAAAGAAAGAACCAGTACACTACTCACAGGTCCAGCGTGGTGAGATCCAAGCACAGTAACCTGGTGAGAGCCCAGAATGGGGAGCTTGACTTGGGCCGTGGCAGCCATATTCTCTGTTTCCAGACTCTGCTTGTCCCTCCTTAGCTTCATGTTCTTGCGTGGGAGACTAATGATTATATACACTGCTTTTGAAATAAGTGTTTTAGGGCCTAGTGACATTCTGTGTCTAGCAGAGTATTATGGAAATAATGGGATGAGTTATAGCTACATAAAAAGGTAAGTGCTTCCCTACCAGTGTATTAATCACTAGTGTGCAGAGCAGCAGTGGGATGGAGGGGGTTATCTCATTCGGAGGGTCCCCCACCTGCAGCCGGAAGGCTAGGGGGAGGATTGGGAGAAAGCTTTTGGAATGATCCTCCCCAAAACTTTTTTGCATCTCTCCTAAGCTCTGGTTAAATTCATTTGGGTACTAAGTCTTGAATTTGTGTCTCTTCTACATATGCACCATATGCAAAAGCTATATAGGGCAGGGGAGTGACATCACTGTGGTTCTTCACTGACTCCCACACAAAAAGACTCCTGGAAACACCTGAGGAACAAAGGCTGAACTGGGGGAAGTGCTGGACCCAGACTAAAGGGATTTTTAGCCTGTGAATGGAACACCTGGGGATTCCAAGCTGTAAGCAAGTGCAACTTGCCCCTTAAGAATCTGCAGCCTGCTTGTATCATCATTTAGGGTGAAAATTTGCTATTCATATCCGATCTATGTAGTATATTAAGCTTAGTTTGCTAGGTAATCTGCTTTGATCTGTTTTCTATCCTTTATAATCACTTGAAATCTATCTTTTGTTAATAAACTTGTTTTTGCTTTGTCTAAAACCAGTGTGTGGGAGTCATAACTCGGGGGAGAAAGCTGTTGTATATTCCTCTCCACATTGAGGGAAGGGGCAAATTTCATGAGCTTACTCTGTGCAGCGCAAGATGGTATAGTTTTGGGTTTACATCCAGACGGGGTGCGTGCCTGAGTAGCTGGGAAGTTTCCTAGCTGGAGCCTTCACATGGAGGGCTGATCACAGCATCTGCATGTAACTGCAGCTGGGTGTGTCCCTACCTGTATGTGTGCTGGTGAAAGTGCAGGCTGGTCACAGCAGTACAGTGTAAAGGGAGCCCAGGCTGGTGGATCAAGGGGGCTCAGTGGTACCCCAGTTCCAGGTGGCACCCCAGGGGGAACCTGTCATGCAAATATCATTAGTGTAATAGGCAAGGAGATGCAAAGAAATTGTGAAAAAGTATTACAGAACTGAAACAAAAAGTAACATTTTGTAAACTCTATAGTGTCTGTCTGTCCCTCTCCCCAGCCTGTCTCTCTGGGATTCATGTGACTATTTGCTGAGTTTCCACTTTTACCCAACCCTGCATTTAAGCACAGTGGCTGCTACTCTCCGCATCTGGCACCTGATCTGTTGCTTTCACTATTTCTTTACCTGTGTAGCTGATTCTGTGTATCAGTCTGTCCCGTCTGGAAAACTACTGGGATCCTGGTAGATGAAAGACAGTATAAATGAAGTAAATAATCATCACATGATGGTGTTACTTTTATAATGGGTAGAGACAGTAGGGAGAGAGAGTGGAAATATAAATGACAAAGTAAGATTGTAAATAAAGGAAGCTTGCTTTAAATGAGCTAATGTCTCTGTCTCTGCCCCAATTTACTTTGTTTCTCTTGCCCTCCCTTTGCCCTTCTGAGATTCACTGCCTGTCCCTTGAGCATCCCTTTCTTCAATTGCTGTGGCTGCTACTGTCAACCAGACTCTATGCCTGGCATAGGATCCCTTTTTCCCCCTTTTGAGAATTTTACAGGCTGCACCGGCTTGTCTGACATGTCTTCCCAGCACCAAGACAGGTTTCCACAGGTAGGGTTGAATTTGATGAGAGGTTTAACTTCAGATTTCATTAGAGAAAAGAGCTATTTTTAAAAAGAAAAGTCAAATTATGTTTAGTTCCTCTTTTTCCAAACTCTAGTGGAAGAAGGAGTAGGTTTGTGGAATTTAAGGATGGGCAATATGGTCCAAAAATATTGCCTCTTCCTCCCCTGACTCCCCCGCTTTGCCCTTCAGCCACCCCTAAAATTAAACTCAGACCACATTTCTGTGTGATCCCTTCTGCCCACATGTGCCATACTCTCTTCCATCATCTCCCATACACCACCACTTCTTATTGGTGGGAACTCCTCATCACAATGCTGACTAAGCTTCCTAGTAGCCCTTAGGTGTGATGTTCTGCAGCAACTTGATGCCCCACTCTGCCATTCTGGAGCAGTGGGACCCTGTTGTATTAAGTTTGATGGAATAAAATGGGTCCAAAGAATCAAAGGATTGAATATAACCCAGTTACTGTAGAACATCAACAGTTTTAAACAAAGTTCTAGGTTTTGAGAACAGAGACCTTGGCCTGCTTAGACCATGGCAAACACACCATTAACTTTTTATTAAAAATATAGAAAAAGGAAAAACAGTTACAGCATTTGAAGGAAGTCAGGCTTTTATTTCAACAACATTCCTTGGGGGAAAAGGGTTAGCAGTAGAGAGAGATTCAAAGGAATACCCCTATCCCCACTCCCATTTAACAGGTTTTTTAGATGGCATAAAAGATTGTATTAACTGTCCTTTTGGGGAAATGAGCAAAGTTAGTTGAGATGGGCTGGAGCTGTTGTTAAAATCCAATTCCCATTTCCTAAAAGACAAACAAGATGAACACACTCAAAAGGAGAGAGAGAACAGAACAGCAGCTTCTGTCTCTGATGTTGACTTTCACCTGCAACCTCACTGCTGGAGAAGCACAGGCATTGCACACAGTCTAACTCAGTGGTGGGCAACCTGCGGCCCATGAGGGTAATCTGCTGGCGGGCTGCCAGTTTGTTTACATTTGCACGGCTGCATGCAGCTCCCAGTGGCCACGGTTCGCCGTTCCCAGCCAATGGAAGCTGCGGGGCAGGCTGCAGGGACGTGCTGGCCGCCACTTCCCGCAGCTCCCATTGGCCAGGAACGGTGAACCGTGGCCACTGGGAGCTGTGGGCGGCCATGCAAATGTAAACAAACGGTTTGGCGGCCCACCAGCAGATTACCCTAACGGGCTGCGTGTGGCCCGCGGGCCGCAGGTTGCCCATCACTGCTCTACAGTATTTGACATTCAGTCACAAAGACAGTTATTTCTAGTTTGGTTAACTTGCAGCCTCCCCACCCATCTTTTGATCCACTCACTGTTCAATGGGCCACTCTGCATAGGAAAGAAAGGTGGGACCTGCTTGGTAACTTTTTGGAGTTCTTTTTAACTAGGTTGGGAGAGAAAAAGAGGTTTTATCCATATACAAATTCTGAGAGATTCTTGCTCAGGTGATTAACAATAATTTCATTTCATTTAGCCATTTTTGTTTCTATTCTTGCCAAGTGGAACTTCCAACCTTGGCTGATCTGTGGATCCTTAGACAAAGTGTCTTTCACAATATGAACCATTTTCTTATTGCCTTTACTTTCTAGGTGGATCCTTTTGGGGGATGAACAGAGGTGAATAGCTTTTCTAATCTATGAGGATCATGAGGAATTAATACTTAAAATAATTCTCTATGTCCCTTAGAGGGATGATAGGAGGAACCAAAGTCTCACATCCCAGGAGGTGTTTGGGATTTAGCCAAAGCCACTGGAGGTGACGATATCATCTGGGTCTCTCTCTGGGGCCCGGTCTCATCGCAATTTCTTTTAGAATTAGTATGATGAAGGCCCAATGGTGTCACAGTAGATTCTGGGGTCCCAAACGACTGTCCCAGACGAGTGGTGGCCATGATGGTGAAGCTCACTCTTTCTGGTCCATCCATCTCCCAGTCAGCAATGGTTGTTAGCTTGCACATAGTCCCCCCCCCCCAGTCTTTTTTAAGGACCCTAAAAAGGGGTGATAGGCAGGATAGCCCATCCCCTTACTATTCTGTTCACCAGTTAAGCCTGTTGTCTGACACACCTAATTTCTGTCCTTCGATTTCCAGTTCCACACTTCTTTTGTTTACCATGATTAGGCATGATTTTAACACACTCCTTGAGTTATGTTAGTAGGCGTTTTTGTTTTAATTCCTTTATCTCCCTTTTGCACCATTTCCCATTAACATTTATTGTTATAGGTTACTGTGACATTTTATAAACTTTTGCTTACTTTCCACAGTTGAGCTTACAGTTAGGGTAAATTTGTAGTCCCAATTAATTCAGCAGCCCACAGCAGCTCTTCCTGGGTTCCTCTGGAAGGCCAGAGGACTCAGGAACAACCCCTTTCAATGATGCAGCAGCGATGCAAAGCAAGGCCAATTAAAAAAAATTAGTTGGGCTCAAGTGGAAGTGAGCATGGCCATAAACCCGGCCACTCAGGCAAAGGCTGATGCTTTCAAAGCCAAGTGCCAGCTCAGCGGAACAGGAGCCAGGAAATGCTCAAATCAAGGCCCTTCTTGACCAGGCTGAGATAGTAGCCACCCAAGCAACTGAAGCCCTCCTGCTTACCCGGGGCCCAGATGGCTACTGCCTGGAACACTGTGGATTGGGATTCAGCTGCCACCCAGGCTACTGGGCAACTACCATTGTGATTGAGGAGGAAACTTACCACCCAGGACATAAGGGGCAAGAACTCCACTGCCAGCTTGCATATTGTTGGTGAGGGTTTATGTGTTGCCAACCAGGTTGGCCCAGAATCCAACACAAATACCAAATGAGATCCTCACGGGTGTCACCAGAACTGGTGGCATTGACTCCTGAGTTACTAATGCTGCTGACTCCCCTGTGCTTCAGGTGTCTCATTACCAACCAGCGGAGACCTGCCACAGAAGCCTTCCTTTGTCGTCTGTTAACTAAAACCATGGCCTGCTGCTGCCAACCTCCCACCCTCTTCCAGTCTGTGCAAAACAATACCTAGATGGCCATACCCCTACATGATGGCCCCTTCCCTCCAAACACCCCCAGCATGCTCAATCCCACTTATGCCCCAGAGCTCCCATATATCCACTACACCTAACCAGCCTGCCCTGCCCCTCCACAGTGGCATCACCTCCCAATGCCCCCAGCCTACCAATTCCCATTAAAAGGTAGCCATCTCTCCAATACCCACATGCTCCCATATACCCTCCTTCCACCCAGCTACCCCAAACCTAAACATGCAGCTACTAAATTTTGGGTACTTAATTTAGTTCTAATTTTGTTTGTATAAAAGAGTTTTTAAAAAATAGATATGTAAAAATAGCTATGCTCCTTGGCATATTAGTTTGTCTCTTATTGTATTTGTGCATCTTCCTGCAGGGAGGGAAAAATATACTTCTGACAAGAGAACCCGGGTACTCGTAAGAGAGTACATGACAAAATGAAAAATTATTTAAGCTGGTACAATGGAAATAAAGAGTTTGGGGGATATCTAGGTGTGATGCTTTGGGAGTTCACCCAGACCACTAAGTGGTTCTGTCACTACCCTGTAACCCTGGATGCTTCAATCCTGCGCCGCTCTGGCTTATTGTCCTGACACCAGCAGCTTGTTTACAGCACACAAGTGTGTTTACTCCTTCCAGAGTGACACCAACAGCCCTACCAGTTCCAAGTCTTGCCAAAACCATCTCCTCTGCAGTGTCCAGTCCCTCTCACTGTAGCATTCACATTATCAAGTTTGCTGCTCATGGGTGGCGGGATGAAGCTCAACGCACCCCCCCACCCACCCTGATGGCACCAGTCAAGCGGGGGCTGAGAGCTCGGTTGGGGCCATGGTGGGGGGGGGGCTCTCAGCCCTGACCAGAACTCCGAGCCCAGAGTCCCTCCTCCCCCCCCGGCCGGGGGCTGCAGCGGCAGAGCTTCGAGCCCATCCCCCTGTTCTGCCCCCACTCCGCCTATTTCCCCCAAGGCCCCACCCTTCACTTGCTCCTTTCAGTCCTCCCCCCCTTTCTGTTGTGGCCCCAAGACTGGAGAAGCTCTGTGCCCCTGCCATGGAGTGAGAGCTCCCCTAGCCCCAGGGGGAGATTTTTCCAGGGGCCCCAAATTGGCAGGAGCCCGTGCAGTAATCTGCCACTGCCTCCCCCAGGCGGTGCGAAGTTTGGGGAGGCTTGGCCTCCCCAAGCCTCCATTACGTGCCGCCAATATTGCTGCTCCTTTAAAGAGACAGTACACAGCACCAGTCTGTTAGTTTGGCTGAGAATTTTACTCTTCAATTTGAAACACGGCACTGAGATAGTTGTGTAAGAAAACAAGATTAAGTTTATTAACAAAGAACAGACATTTAAATGATACTGAGTAGAAGGAATTGAGATAGAAATGGTTACAAACAAACAAAAGTAAAAGTAAAAATACTAAGATTAAAATTCTAAGGTTAAAACCTAACGACAATATCCCCAAAGTTTTATCTTTGTTTTCAAAGTCAGGAAGCCATTCTGGGGACTCAGCTTGCTGTGTCTATATGGGAGCTGATGCCATGTTAATTTTTGCAGTCTCCTCCCCCGTGTTGAGACAGTTAAGTGGCTATCTCCCCCACTTGCTAGTTTGACAGCTTTGTTTATCTTTTATGTAAACGTACTCTCATTGTGTCTCTTTGCTCAAGTTACATTGGCGACACATTCAAGCTGGTGGGACCACATTCCTCAGTCTAGGGTGGGGTGACTTAAGCCTATCCGGTAAACAAAGTTTAAGAACATATTTCCAGCACATATATCACTTGTATATACACCACACAATAATATTAATGTCCAGTGTGTTACTAGTTCGCATATGACACCTTACATGATACCTTTTAGATACAGTTTATGACAACGAGTTGGGATACACAGAGTTGGCCAGATCAGCTGTGGCTCACTGTTAGATAATAGGGAGCCCCTGGCTCTCTGGCACTGGGGTGCTCTTAGGGTTGCAATAAGACTTACTGCTTCCAGATTTGGGCCTGTGTAGACTGCTTCCCATCAAATGTGGAGGTGCAATAAGGAAGGAAGGAAGGAAGGTGGAACAATGCTTTAAACTAAGCCCATAAAAACTCAGCCTGCAGCTTTGTCAGTTACACCTACATTATTACTAATTCCAATGATTGCTAACCTAATGCAGAAGGACGTTAGGGGTGAGTGCAGAGAACCTCTCAGGATCAAAAGGGGCAATGCCATTTCCTATTGGCCAGGGACCTGAATCTTTACTTTTGCAAGAAGCGCCAGATCCTCAGCTGGTGTAAATCAGCATAGGTCTATTGACTTACATGGTTCTATACACTATTTACACCAGCTGAAGACCTGGCCTTCTCTATGAAATAAAAAGTTTGCATGACTTTTGCGTATTAAAACACAGGAAACTAAGGTACCTAGTGGCAGTAAGTCTTGGAGAATTTTCAAACAATCAGTATAGATTGTCACTGAATATCTGCTGAGTCCAAAGCAAAATGAGATAAAAGAAAACTCTAGTGTCTGCAAGGCAGTATAAAATCTAAATTAAATTTAAATTAAATTAATGGAGATATCCCATCTCCTAGAACTGGAAGGGACCTTGAAAGGTCATACGAGTCCAGCCCCCTGCCTTCACTAGCAGGACCAAGTACTGATTTTGCCCCAGATCCCTAAGTGGCCCCCTCAAGGATTGAACTCACAACCCTGGGTTTAGCAGGCCAATGCTCAAACCACTGAGCTATCCCTCCCCCCAATCTAAAGTTTGGGAGAAAAATTATGAAGGCAGATTCAAATTCAGATTAAAAATGATGAAGGCAGATTCAAATTCAGATTAAAAAAGATCCATATCACAAAAAAAGTTTTGCTTGAGACTTTAGTACGTATTGTAAATAAGAAAACAGTGTTAGAAAGAAGCCTTAACCAAAATAGGAACTGCTTTGAACTGAAATAGTTAAATGGCCAAAGGAAGTGATTCCAGGAATTGAAAATGACACTTTCAATGACATTTGAAAGTGAGGAAGCCCAGTTTATGAACAGTATGTTATAAGCTGGGTGAAACCTTGTCATGAGTTAAAACCTCACGCAAACTGTATTTACCTCTAACGTTATGTCAAATATTGGCTGTTTAATGAAACTGCAGTTGGGGTGGTGGTGATGGGGAAATAAATAGGAGAGTAACTAGATGACATGATATTAAGATTCAGTATTCATGACCTACTGGGAATATAAATCACTGTCAAACAAACACAAATGGGTTCAAGACCAGTGTGAACTCTTCTAAGTACTGGTTCTGGGTAAATAATCAGAAGGAAAATATGTTGATCCCTGGGATCTTATGAAGGTCATTTGACGATGCTTAAGATGAAATCTTGCCCCTATTGAAGTAAATGGAACTTTAAGTACAAATTAATGTGATCTTTGCCTAAGTATTGTAAAGAATCTGCCTTTCTTCGAAAAAGCAACTCTTTCTATAACCAAATATACACAAAAATCAAAGGGCAAAATCTGCTATAAACTCTGCTGCCTCAGCCAGGGCATAGATATCTACCAATATTTTTAATTACATACATAGAATCAAATCCAGCCTTTATCTGTGGTTGAAATCTAGAAAAACAGTGCATTACAGTGCTAGATTAGGACTGGGAAGACTGGGGTACTGTTCCTGGCAATGTTACTAACCTGCTGTGGGACCTTGGGACAGACATTTCACCTTTCTGTGCCTGTTTCCCTCCTACCTTTAATTTATTTAGACTATAAACTTTTCAAGGCAGAGGCAATCTTGTTACATATTTGTAGGGTATCTACCATAACAGGGCCTCTAGGTGCTACTGGAATGCAAATAATAGTTGCACAGATGTGAGAGCAAAATTTGGCTCTTGCCAGTTTCAAGGTCATTACTGGGTGAAAGAACTGCTGCATAAAATATGACTGAGCCAATCAGCCTGTGGCTGTCTTGTTGATTATATAACCCTACCGTATAAAACACAGTAAAAATATTTGAGGTTTTCCCACCTAGTGTTGCTGAACTTCATCTGTGAAATGGTTGGTCTCACTGGACTGATTGACTATTACCATAGATTCATTTGAACTATTATAGACTTACAATAGTGCTTTTTAGCAGCAAATTGCACATTTCCCTATAAAGGTTAATTAAGTTTGTGACCCCCCCATAATGTAAGGAAGAATTATCCCCCATTTACTGATGGGGAAATTCAGGCACACAGCAATAAAATGACTTCCCTAAGGTCACAAAGCAAGTTTGTGGCAGAGCCAAGAGGAAAACCCAGAACGCCTGACTCCCAGTCTCCTGGCTCTCACCAGACCATGCATTTATGCCATAGAGCAAAATTTAACCATTTCCACAGCAGTAGCATGTGGGCTCTGAAACACAGGTAAGAAAGCATCGAATATTCCAGCCCACTTAATCTGAAAGCTTCCTATAAGTCTGTGGAAACCCATAAAGCAGACAGGTCAATTTTATATTGATTGATGGCATTTTGGAATAAAAAGCTTTGATATATTCAATTTATATTTAAAACATATACACACACTGTTAAAATCTAACATTAAGAGCTTTTTCTTTTACATTTTCTTAAGGGTCAGCAAGAGACACTTTCATAGAATCATAGGACTGGAAAGGACCTTGAGAGGTCATCTAGTCCAGTCCACTGCATTCGTTGCAGGACTAAGTATTACCTAGACCATCTCTGACAGGTGTTTGTCTAACCTGCTCTTAAAAATCTCCAATGGTGGAGATTCCACAACCTCCCTAGGCAATTTATTCCAGTGCTTAACCACCCTGACAGTTAGGAAGCTTTTCCTAATGTCCAGCCTAAACTGCCCTTGCTGCAATTTAAGCCAACTGTTTCTTGTCTTATCCTCAGAGATAAAGGAGAACAATGTTTCTCCTTCCTCCTTATAACAACCTTTTATGGACTTGAAAACTGTTATCATGTCCCCTCGCAGTCTTCTCTTCTCCAGACTAAACAAATCCAGTTTTTTCAATCTTCCCTCATAGGTCATGTTTTCTAGACCTTTAATCATTTTTGTTGCTCTTCTCTTTCTACACAGCATGCCAGAACATTGGCTTAATAGCATTTATCTGTATGCACAAATTATCTGGTACTATGTATCTTTGCATAATATTTGCTTTATTTGCAACAAACTGAGTGAGGTGTCTTATTTTTCAAAGATTAAACAAGAATATTTTTTAAATTATTTGTACTTCGAAGTCCACTGTCTGTGCCTCAGAGTCCCATCCATAATATCGACTTAATTACACTTGCCCTCCTTTATAAAGCACTATGAATGGCAAGCACTATATTACCGTGTGTGTATATACACAATGAACTCTTTTATAGGGCCAAATTCTGCCCAAGAAACAATCAAAGAGAGCTGAAATCAGGGGGAGTTGTCTGCATGTGTCTGAGGGAAGAATTTGGCCAATAACAAAGGCATTTATAATGAATCCTTCACTGTAATATCCAGTTACTACTGGAGTGATTTTCCTTTATACAACAGCTTCATTTTAAGCAGAGATTCACTAAAAGCAGCATTGAATAAATGCATCAACATTCTTCTAGATTCTCTGCCTACTTCACTGTGATTGGAGTTTCACTGTGTCTGAACTCACTGTAAGCAGAGATCTACTCTCTATTTTCCCCCTCTAGACAAAATTGGCTTTCACAGGCCTCTTTGATAGTTCCAACCACTGTTGGAAATCACCATTTATTCCTTCCCTTCCCATTCAATATCTCATTGAGAAGAAAGTTTGCAGAGGGGATACATGTTCAGGGCAGCATTTCAATGCCAGAAGTTTCTATTCTTATGGAGATTAGATGCAGGGGTCCACCACAATCTGATGAAGAAGGAAGAGCTGCAAGGTTACCCCCGCCATCCCCCAAGATTATATCTGAATTGATAAGTTTTGTCTCACTAGTGTTTTGCAGTTGCTAGGTCTTTTCTCGATACTGATCTTTCCATACCCTCCTTTACCTATATTGCTGTGTGGTTTATGTTAGACTGCAATGCTTCATTTTATTATTTAATTGTATATTATATCACTGTAAGTGTACACAGTGAAAATGTGCCAAACAAATTAATACTGTTCTCAAAGAGTTTACAAGCTAAGGGCCCTATCCTGAATCACAAAAGTAAATAGGAATTTTGCAAGATTGGACCTGTAAGGCATGAATTGTAGTCATACAACAACAGCAAACACAGAAGGCCAAACTCTGCTGTTTTACTCATGCAAGTAGCACAGTGCGAGTCTTTGGCTTTGGCCCAAAGTGTGTTTGTAGTATCTCAGAGGAAGGGTATAGTTTCTACAAAATGGGCCAAATTCATCCCCTTTGTAACTTCACTTTCAGTTACAGCAGGATGAATTTGGCCCAGTGACTGTTAAAAACACTGCCTTCATATTTTCCTTAGGAACTCTCCTTTTCAAATGATGGAGTCTGAGCGTAGAGATAGTGCTGTCGCTACAATGCACGTGCAAGTCCTGCACACTGGAAATCCTCAGCCTTTGTACAACAGGGTATGAGCATTGTAAGCAGAGATCTACTCTCTATTTTTCCCATGCATGCATCCGACGAAGTGGGCATTCACCCACGAAAGCTTATGCTCCAATACATCTGTTAGTCTTAAAGGTGCCCCAGGACTCTCTTGCTTTTTAGGGTATGAGCATGCTATTCAGTCACCATGAATACATGCAACCAACTGCTCATTCATTTTAAAGGAAAAGCAATTGCATCCATTCTCTGTAAGTATCTTATATATGCCTCAATGAGATATTTAAAATCTCACTCAAAATTATTTGAAACCTCATTCAAACTGTCAGTTTTGGAACCATGCTGTATAGTGAATGTGTAATATACAATGTATGTATTCATGGCATACTGTGTGCATGCAGGTATACAGTGCACACATGGCAAAATGGTATATAATGGTGTATGGAGCACATATGGCATATGTACAGTTCATGAATGTATAGAGTTGTATGTAGACCAGAGTCCTTGCCAGCTGTGTGTGGATAAAGTGTGCATATTTCTTATGCTCAGCATATGCATGTTGCAGAGAATGTTACATGCACAGGCTGCACAGTGTATTGTGCATGAGTGAGCAAGGTGTATGTATAGTAGATGGTATATAGTGTATAACAGTGCACATACACTGTGGTGGGTATAACACTTGAACCTCCATTTTACATTTATTCCAAGAGAAAGTAGCTAATCTCCCCACACGTGACCCCCAGGCAGCAGGAGCAGGTTTTAGGTTAGGAATCTGAAGGGAATGCTAGTGCTGAGGGTGCACAAGCACCCCTGGCTTGAAGTGGTTTCCACCATACACAGACAGGGTTTATAGTTGTGTTCCATGGCTTTCAGCACCCCCACTAAAAATTTTCCAACGCCACTAGCTGGAGCCACAGAAAGCGTGTGTAGGGAAGACTGGCCAAGAGCGGGGGCCTGAAGGAAGGAGCGGTGAGGAATCAGGAGACTGAACTCCTTAGAGGTCAGGAGTCAGCTCAGGGAGTGAAGGTGGGGGGGCGGCGACATGCAACTCGGGGGCAAGAATCTCTGCCTGCATCCCTGCCTGTCCTCTGCCCAGAGAGAACGGGGCAAAGAGCACCCTACACAGGAGCAGCGCCGGGGAAGTGCAGCTGCTCTTCTCCATCCCAACTCTTAGGCCTGGTCCACACTAACCCCCCACTTCGGACTAAGGCCAGAAGCATTTCGCTCTGACGCCCTAAGCTGCCCTGCTCCTCCCTCCGCTGAGCCTGCGCTCACAGTCGGTAGGTAGGAGAGCGGGCTGGTAAAGGAAAGTTCACTAGTGTCCCGCGGCCGGGGCCACACGAACCCGAAGCGCACCCCAGGTGCACAGTGACTGAGGACGGTGCACGCTATGCATGTGGACAGGGTGCAGCCGCTGCCCGTTGCACGCATGCTGGGTTTGGAACATGCAGGCACAGGTGTAGCGGGAACACAGACCGCTCGCGCCGCCGAGCACCCTCTTTCCGCCCCTCCCACCCCCAGGTCTGGCACGCGCGCCTTCAGGCCACGAGGCAGCGGCGCGCGCGCGCGCGCCCGAGCGGCGGGGAGGATTGAAGAAGCGGCGGCCTGTGCGCTGATTGGCTACTCTGAGCCGGGTTCCCCGCCCACCCTGTGTGCGAGCGCGAGAGTTGGAGGGGGCGGGGATTGGTTGCTATGGGACTGACGTCAAAGAGTGTCGGGGACGGGAGCGGAGAGACACGGAAAAGGTCAAACTAAAGGCGAGGAGGAGAGGCGGCCGGAGTGGCGGGGGGCCGGGAGCGGGGCTCGAGCCGGCCGCCCCACGGCACTCGGGGCGTCCCCCGGCCAGACGGTCCGGGCCCGGCCCAGCCCCGCTCGCGGGAGGAGCCGGAGCCCCCACCCCGTCACAGGTAGGGGCGGGTTGAGAGCCCTGCACCACTGGCCGGCGGCTCGCGGGGGAGGGGGAAAGGGCCTCGCCTTGGGGCACGGCCCAGGGGGAGCAAGGATCGCTGCTTCCCCCCCAGTTCGGGTCACTGGGGCCAGGCGGGGTGGGCAGGGCAGGAGGGCTGCCCCTTCCCTCACATTGTCCTGGGGCCCCACACTGGGGGGTTCTCTGCTGGGGGGAGGGGAACGACTTCTCTTCCCTTCCCCCCAGTTGGTCCTGTGTTGGGGAAGGGGGTGGTGTGGGAAGGATCTCTCTCCCCTCCCCCCTCCCATTGGCTCTGTAGTGGGGAAGGGATCAGCCTGGGAAGGACCTTTCCCTTCCCCCACCCATTTGCCCTGAATTGGGGAAGGGGGTGGAATGGGAAGGACCTCTCTTCTCTCCCCTCCCCCGTTGGCCCTGTATTGTGGGGGAGGTAGCATGAGAAGAACTGCTTTTTCTTCCCCTCCCCCCACCCAGTTGGGGGGGGGGGGCAGCAACAGCAGGGGAAGGACCTCTCTTCCCTTCCTCTCCCCACCTCTTTTCCCTTGCTCTGATGGCCCTATCAAAGTGGGGGTGGGCAGAATGAAGAAATGAGGCTACCCACTGACTGCTCCATCTTCCTGAGAACTAGATTCTCAAGCGGGATGGGCTGTCTAATAGCGCTTTTCCTATTACCCAAAGAAACTGATGTTGGAAGTGGGAAGCTATGGCTCTGAAGGGCAAGATTGTGGGATGGGGCATAAGCAGCATTCTCCACTCAAGGTGCCACTCATAGAGCCTTCAGGAAGCAGATGCTAGGGATAAATTGTAGTCTTCCCACAAATGAGGATTCTGGGGTAAAGGATCAAAATGCAGGATCTGTGGCACAAACCATGCACTTTAAAAGAGTGAGTTACCAGGACCATCAGCTGGCAGAAGAAGTAGTTGGTCCACACATTCTAACCCGCAAGAGGGTTAGACCTGAGGCAAAACACTAGATTGCATGTGAAATCACAAACTAAGTATACAGGCAAACAGATATTGTTTAGAGAGGAGGGATAGGTCCTGTATTTAGGGCACCAGCCTGGGATTTAGGAGATCGGGGTTCAACTTCCTGCTCTGCCACAGAGTTCCTGTGTGACCTTGTACAAATCACATAGTCTCTCTGTGCCTCTGTTTCCCCCTCTGTAAATTAGGGATAATATTTCTATACCCTGATGTGTGAATGCGAATAAATATGTTAATGATTGACTTGCTTACCTACTCTGGTAATGGTAGATTACTTATTTGTACTGCAGTCATGCTTCCAGGAAATCTATGCTGAGTGACAAATTCTCATGTAGCGGATGGATTTGAAAAGAGACAACACTCCTGTTTAGTCCTAATCTGTTCCATTGCACTATTTGCAAGGTGCTATACTCGAGTATTTAAGGTACCACAACTTCAAGGTGAGAATAGCTTCAGTGTGGGCTTTTTGCTGTATTTGCGTAGAATAGAGTTAATCTTTGTTTCACGATTAGAGGAGCAGAGTGGACATAATATTTTTTTTAAAGTGCATCTATCTAAATAGGCACATGTCTGAAATGAGTGAGAAATGTCAACCTTTCTGTTATGGGAGGGAAGTACCCTGATGTACTTGATATGCTCAAGAACACATCTTTGCAATCAGTTTGCAACTTATCACAGTACAGTTTTTGTATTTGCCAGAGCATTGACTGAATGCCACCTGAGTCTGCCTGCCAGTACTTTTGCAGGAAAGTAATAAGGAAGGCTGATGACAGGAAGTTCCCAGACCTGGTAATGAAGTGTAAATAATATTTCAATGTCAAGGAACACTTTCACCTCTCAGCTGACTGATTTATGTAACTGATGTGATATGTTGCTTTTTAAAAAAATTATCAAGCGGCTTAAAGTCTCCATAGAAACAAACTCAGCAGTTTCCTGGAGTGAATTTGACTTAAAAAAAAATTACTCTTAAAGTTTTACTATAATTCTGGTTTTCAGATTCCATTTGGCAAGCAGTTTTCCTTCTATTTCTGGCTTTTATGGAAAGGTGCAAGCATATGTACAGGGCAAAAAAGAGGATTTATTTGACAGTATCTAGGTTTTCTCCAGTAATTTGAACTACAAAGCATCACTTTTAAAGTTTTTATATGTAATTGGCATAGTCCGTTTTAATGTTTAGACGTCCCCCTCAGGGAAACTGCTAGATATGTGGAGGGTAAGGGATGGACATGTCCAAAAGGGCACAGTGAAATTACAAAAAGAAAGGAGCTGTTTCCCTTTCCTATAACAAAACAAGTTACATTTAATTTTAATCTTTAACATTCAGGAGTCCTGAAAATACAAAGAACCCAGTTTCATCACTACCCCAGGCATCTTTAATTTGTGCAAGCAGCACTTAGTCAGCAGGTCACTCTAGGGTAGGATCTGATGAGAAAGTCAAATGAAAGAGTCCCATTCAATTACATCATGTAATGGCAGACAGCTAAAAAGTGACAATTTTTTTAAGTGCTTATATACAAATGCTAGAAGTCTAAATAATAAGATGGGTGAATTAAAGTGCCTCATATTAAATGAGGATATTGATATACTAGGTATCACAGAAACTTGATGGAATGAGGGTAATCCATGGGACACAATAAAACCAGGGTACACAATATATCAGAAGGACAGAACAGGTCATGCTGTGGGTGGAATGGCACTATATGTGAAAGAAAGTGTAGAATCAAATGAAGTAAAGATCTTAAATGAACCAAACTGTACCATAGAATCTCTATGGATAGTAATTCCATGCTTGAATAATAAGAATATAGCAGTAGGGATATACTACCGACCATCTGACCAGGATGGTGATAGTGACTGAAATGCTCAAGGAGATTAGAGAGGCTATAAAAATTAAAAAATACAGTAATAACGGGGGATTTCAACTCTCCCCATGTTGACTAGGTACATGTCACCTCAGGATGGGATGCAGAGATGAAGTTTCTTGACATTTTAAATAACTGCTTCTTGGAGCAGCTAGTCCTGGAACCCACAAGAGGAGAGGCAATTCTTGATTTAGTCCTAAGTGGAACACAGGATCTGGTCCAAGAGGTGAATATAGCTGGACCGCTTGGTAATAATGACCATAATATAATTAAATTTAACTTCCCTGTGGTGGGGAAAACAGCACAGGAGCCCAACACAATAGCATTTAATTTCAGAAAGGAGGATACACAAAAATGAGGAAGTTAAAAAGAAATTAAAGGTACAGTGCCAAAAGTGAAATCCCTGCAAGTTGCATGGAAACTTTTTAAAGACACCATAATAGAGGCTCAACTTAAATGTATATCCCCATTTAAAAAACATAGTAAGAGAACCAAAAAAGTAAGTACATCAGAAGCAGGAAGCCTGCTAAACAACCAGTGGGGCCACTGGACGATCGAGATGCTAAAGGAGCACTCAAGGATGATAAGGCCATTACGGATAAACTAAATGAATTCTTTGCATCGGTCTTCACAGCTGAGGATGTGAGAGAGATTCCCAAACCTGAGCCATTCTTTTTAGGTGACAAATCTGAGGAACTGTCCCAGACCGAGGTATCATTAGAGAGGTTTTGGAACAAATTGATAAACTAAACAGTAATAAGTCACCAGGACCAGATGGTATTCACCCAAGAGTTCTGAAGGAACTCAAATGTGAAATTGCGAAACTACTAACTGGTTTGTAACCTATCATTTAAATCAGCGTCTGTACCAGATGGCTGGAGGATAGCTAATGTGACACCACTTTTTAAAAAGGGCTCCAGAGGTGATCCTCGCAGTTACAGGCCGGTAAGCCTAACTTCAGTACCAGGGAAACTGGTTGAAACTATATAAAGAACAAAATTGTCAGACATAGATGAACATAATTTGTTGGGAAAGAGTCAACATGGTTTTTGGTGAGGCACAAGTTCCCTTTACAATCTACTAGAACTTTTTGAGGGAGTCCAACGAGGATGTGGACAAGGGGGATCTAGTGGATATAGTGTACTTAGATTTTCAGAAAGCCTTTGACAGGGTCCCTCACCAAAGGCTCTTAAGCAAAATAAGCTGTCATGGGATAAGAGGGAAGGTCCTCTCATGGATTGGTAACTGATTAAAAGATAGGAAACAAATGGTCAATTTTCAGAATGGCGAGAAGCAAATAGTTTTGTCCCCCAGGGGTCTGTACTGGGGCCAGTGCTGTTCAACATATTCATAAATGATCTGGAAAAAGGGGTAAACGGTGAGGTGGCAAAATTTGCAGATGGTACAAAACTACACAAGATAGCTAAGTCCGAAGCAAACCGGAGAACTACAAAAGGATCTCACAAAACTGGGTGACTGGGCAACAATATGTCAGATGAAATTCAATGTTGATAAATGCAACATTGGAAAATATAATACAAACTATGCACATAAAACGATGGGGTCTAAATTAGCTGTTACCACTCAAGGAAGAGATCTTGGGATCGTTGTGGACTCAGTGTGCAGCAGCTGTCAAAAAACCCAACAATGTTGGGAATAATTAAGAAAGGGATAGATTATAAAACAGAAAATCTACTATTGCCTCTCTATAAATCCATGGTACGCCCACATCTTGAATACTGCGTGCAGATGTGGTTGCTCCATCTCAAAAAAAGATACATTGGAATTGGAAAAGGTTCAGAAAAGGGCAACAAAAATGATTAGGGGTATGGAACGGCTTCCGTATGAGGAGAGATTAATAAGACTGGGACTTTTCAGCTTGGAAAAGATAGAGGTCTATAAAATCATGACTGGTGTGGAGAAAATAAATAAGGAAGTGTTGTTTATTCCTCATAACACAAGAACTAGGGGTCACCAAATGAAATTAATAGGCAGCAGGTTTAAAACAAACAAAAGGAAGTATTTTTTCACACAACTCAGAATCAACCTGTGGAACTCCTTGCCAGAGGATGCTGTGAAGGCCAAGACTACAACAGTGTTCAAAAAAGAACTAGACAGGATACTGGGCTAGATGGACCTTTGGTCTGACCCAGTATGGCCGTTCTTATGTTCATTGATCTCAGCAGTTTTACAGAGGTCATATTTTTAACGTGGATAAATTAAACTTGAACCCTTTTCTCCATAAGTATTGGGCACAAATATGTGTTCCTGCCTACATACCTTTTTGCTTTGTTATTCTTTTTCTTTAGATGCTTACTGTAACCATTGTAAAGTTCCAAATCTCCATGGATTATATTCCTCAATTTAGTATCCTGATGTAGTTTATAACTTTTTTTTTTTTTTTTTTTTCTAAAAAAGGCTGTTTATCTTCAGAATCCTAATGAAACAATAAAATGGTGAGGTTTGTTACTCTTTAACAACTGTTCACCATTGGATTGGAGAAACTTATATTATTTTTATCTTGGCATATGGAAAGCCAGTGCTGCCAAAACATATATGGGAGTGACATCAGCATTTCCTTGAGTCGTTTGTGTCTAATGGTTCCAGGTAGTGATTTGTGTGCTACTTGAATATTCATGTAAAGTGTACTCTACATCACATCCTGCAATTCTCTCCTCACACACACACAACTTTTAGGCCTTGGAAATCAGTAGTAATAAGTTATTAGTCCTCTACTATGTCAAATGTCTACACACAAATTTGCTACTAACACTCTAAGGGTATGCTCAAACGTTACACGGCTGGTTTAGATAAGTAACTTGGAGTACAACACAATTAGTTCTCCAGGTACTATCCAATAATGGACAATGCTCCTACATCACTTTACCTCCAGTGCTGGATGTGGAGATAGATCAGAGGTGGGCAAACTATGGTGGTCCGCAGGACCGTCCTGCCCGGCCCATGAGCTCCTGGCCGGAGAGGCTAGCCCCCGGCCCCTCCCCCGCTGTCCCCCCTTCCCCGCAGCCATGCCTCCGCGCGGGCAGTGCTCTGGGTGGCGTGGCTGCGCGCTCCTGCAGGGCAGCGCGGTAGCGTGTCTGGCTCCGGCTGGGCAGCGCCGTGGCCAGACATGCTGCTCTGAGCGGCTTGGTAAGAGGGCGGGGAGCGGGGGGTTGGATTAAGTGGCAGGGGGTCCCAGAAGGAAGTTCTTCTTCACACAGTGCACAGTCAACCCATGGAACTCCTTGCCTGAGGAGGTTGTGAAGGCTAGGACTATAACAGCATTTAAAAGAGAACTAGATAAATTCATGGAGGTTAAGTCCATTAATGGCTTTTAGCCAGGATGGGTAAGGAATGGTGTCCCTAGCCTCTGTTTGTCAGAGGGTGGAGATGGATGGCAGGAGAGAGATCACTTGATCATTACCTGTTAGGTTCACTCCCTCTGGGACATCTGGCATTGGCCACTGTCGGCAGACAGGATACTGGGCTGGATGGACCTTTGGTCTGACCCAGTATGGCCATTCTTATGTTCTTATCTGGGCCCAAAAAGGAATTCTGCCTTTAAATAAACTGGTTCTGTGACCTTGTTCTATGGTCAGTGTTCAGTCATGCATAAGGGAGATACTATCTTCTTTTCATAGTTAAGGTTGAAACTAATCTTCCATTATTAAATGCCTTTTTAAAAAAAATCCTTCTGCTTCCCTGCTCACTAAATCTGTTTTCCTGAAACTTTACTGACAGGAATTTTGTCAGAATGTGATGTTTCTGGATATCTTTAAGTAAATTGGGCATGTTGTTTGGGAGATAAGAGTAAGAAGATTGACTGATGAAGTAACTTTTGTTGTTATTTCCAAGCTGTTGTGGAGCTAACAGACACCAAGCTTATCTGTTGCTGTTGATGAGGGCATGTGCCTTTGGCTGGTTCTAGGGTGGGAATCGGCAGAATTAAGTGTTTTTTCTCATACCTGATGAGGCTTGATAGGCATTTTAAAAAAATCCACAGCTCTAGAAGAGGAATAGCATGTAAGGAACCATATGCAGAGGAGAGGGTATGTTTGGAGGGAGAGTGAGAAAGCGAATGCCATTTTGGGAAATGAATAGTAGTGCTGGTCTGGGAAGAAACAGAGGACCATTTAGTCTTTAAGGCTATGTCTACACTACAGACCTTACAGTGGCACAACTCTCTCTTGCTAGCATAATTAAACCATCCCCAACAAGCAGCATTAGCTATGTCATCAGGAGAGTCTCCTGCGGGTATAACACTGTCCACACCAGCACTTCTGCCGGTGAAACTTTTGTCAGTCAGGAATGTTTTCACACTCCTGACTGGCAAAAGTTTTACTGACAAAAGTGGTAGTGTAGACAAAAAAAATAGTTTCACGTATAAACTCACATTATATACTCCCTTCTTCACAACATATTTAGCTCCGTCTTCTTGTGTTGGGTGTGATAAGCAGGTTGGGTATCTGAAGAGGAGCAGGGTCCATCCTTGTGAAGTTCATAACCTAACAGGGCCGGAGCTTCCACTAGGCGGCAGGATTTGGGGGGCGGCATTTTGCTGCCCTCGGCGGAAATTCGGTGGCAGGGGGTCCTTCCGCTCCAGGTCTTCGGTGGAAATTCGGCGGCAGGTCCTTCACTCGCTCCGGGACCCGCCGCCGAAGTGCCCCGAAGATGCAGAGCGGAAGGACCCTCGCCGCCGAAGACCCCAGGTCCCCTGAATGCTCAGAGGAGGAGCGCTGCCGCCTAGGGCGGAAAAAACCCTGGCACCGCTCCTGTAACCTAAGCAAGGACTCTTATAACTGAGCAATTCTGACACATTTTTAAAAAAACAGGGAAATGCGCAGGCAAAACACATAAATTGGGTTTAGGATTTTAAATGTCAACCATGATTAGAGGACTAAAACACTTGAGATCATTATTGTTTTTTCAAAATCCACAAATGTTTGTGTGGAAATTCAGAGTTACGGTTATACATTTTAAAAAAGAAAAGAAAACCTGGAAAATTCACATTGAAGGTCACCCAAACCATCACTGTGTCAGTGCCCGCAGAACTGAAAAGTAGGAGAAAATGCTGTCCCGAAATTACATACATCTTCAATACATCAGTGAATTCAAAAACCGAGAAGTGCTCTAACTGGATTGCTTTACTCTTGTTTGTTCACTACTGTCATTTTTATACAAATACAACAAACTTTGTATCTTCTTTAAGACAATATACAATTACCAAAAAAAGGTGGGTATTTACATTTAACTGTCCACTTTCAGAACCATTGTTTGGGACTGTTTCTCCAAATGTGCAAGAACTTTCCAATGTGAAAGTGTTGCTGTAGTGTGAGATTTAGTAGAGATCCATAGCAACTGTATTTGTTATAGAACTCCCAAATACTGAGATATTTGCAGTCTTTGCTCCCTAATCTTTTTGTCTGAGAATTTTTGTAATTTTTTTTGGGGGGGGAATACAGTGCTTTTAATGTTTATAGATTCCAAGGCTAGAAGGAACCATTGTGATAATCTAGTCTGACCTCCTGTATAACACAGGCCATAGAATTTACCTGCAAAAATTCATAGAGCAGCATATATTTTAGAAAAACATCCAATCTTGATTTAAAAATTGTCAGTGATGGAGAATCCACCACAACCCTTCATAAATTGTTCGATGGTTAATTACACTCACTGTTAAAAAATTTACACATATTTTAGCATGGAATTTCCCTGTATAAATCAGAAATACCAGATGGAGTTTTAAGTGACTGTCATGTACAATTTAGGAAATGAACATTTCAGATACTAATAAAAGGACCAGATTGGAAATACATAATGAACCCAAGAGTGTCCTTTTCAGCATATGTGAGATTTAGCTGTACCATTCTACCCTTGCTGAGAGGGGAGTGTTAAAATTCCTGTGCATCAGAGAACTGTTTAACCCTCTGCATATAGTTGGGATATATGTGTACTGTTGAAATAGAAAACTTAAATTTAAAACTATAAATTGATGCTTTGCCTTAAAGAAGCCTTAATATCAAATCTACTTACTGTCTTAAATATTTATCCTATATTTGTAAAAATCTCATGTGGCAAATTGTTCTCTCTGCAAGTAGAGTCAGTGTTGGGAGCAATGATTGGAGTGCTCCAGGGATCAGTTTCACAACCAAGTTTGTTCACTGTATATCTCAGTGACCTGGAAGAAGGAATGTGCAGTAAGGTGATAAAAATTTGCTCAGGAGATGACACAAATTCTGCTTTTGTCTGAGGCAGAAAGGGGGGAGAAGTGGGCAGATGGCAGTCAGTACAAAAGAGGTGAGTAATCAAATTCTTAACTAGAAGCCTGAGCGAAATGTTTCGTGCAGTCTAAGTACAAAACTAGCATATGAAAATGGAATGCATCTAAATATACATTTTATAAAACAGTCAGGCGGTAGAAACTTTGAGATGGTATGGAGGCAGAATGGCTGGAGCTGCATGAATTGAAGGGTAGGAAAATCCTAGTTGCCAGCCCCTATCATTCCCCCCAAGGGAGCACCTGTGGAGATAGGAGCCTCCCAACCCCTCTGTGAGGCAAGAGCAGATGGAACCATCTGGACTGAAAGGCATTTTTTTTATCAAATCTTTAAATTACACAGACACAGTTATGTGTTTGTTTGATGTGGTGCATGGTTTTTTTTTTTTTTTTATATATATCCATCTCAGTGGGGTGGGTAGGATGGAGTACAGGTCTGTAATCTGGGACATCGGTGTGAGAACAGAGTGGCTGGGGCACCTGAATAATGCAATGGGGGAGAGGGTGGAAGGGCACAGGGTTTTTTTTAAATAAAGTATTAAGACATGCACTTCCGAAACCTTGCTTGTATGTTGTCAGTCTACTTTTCTTTGCCTGTATTGTCCGATTAGATTGAAAGCTCTTTGGAGCAGGGGCTGTCTTAACAATATGCACCTACAATGCCTGGCCCAGTCTCTGTGGCCCCTGGGCAGCACTGGAATACAAATGCTAAATGCAGAGAAGGTTCTGTGACTGGGCTGGGTGCAAATAACTTTGTGTCCTCTTAATACTTAATATTAATTACTAGGCTGCCTAAATAAAGGCATGAATTATAACAGGAGAAGTTATCCAGATTCTTTTTGGTCTAGAGGTCACACTAAAAAATTGTACATACTACTTTTAATATAAAAGGATATTGTACTGAATGATCCTGTTGATGCCATAGTTAACTTTTGAACAGTTATAAATTATAAGACAGGTCTATATTTCTGTAAAAGTGAAGGTTAGAAAGATATTAAAAGAAAACAAAATATTCACAAGGAGTGTCCTACATACTATTGCTGCATGTTGAGGGCTCTTCTGAGGCATATTGAATCCTACAGGAAAAAGAAAGCTAAGGTGTACTTACTACAAGCTGTTTGATCTGGAGTCAAACACAAGAACAAGGGAGCATAAATTACAGCCGAAGAACAACTTGACATTGCAAGAATTCAGACACATAGCCATATGTAAGAATAAGTCAAAGTGCAAAATGGAGCAACTAGTATATAATAAAGAATTAGACACCTATTTAGAGAACAAAAAAAAAAGTGGGTTAACACTTGTATATAATATATTAAAATACTATATGGGCCTTAGTGGACTTTCTTCATCCAGACACTTCCTTGTTTCTGTTGGCTGAGACAGTGCAGTTCAGCCAAGTACAAGGTCTGCAAGTGTCACTAAAGAGTTTGTTTCAGAAGATCCAAGGCTTCTGTCCTTATTTTCTCACAATAGTTTAGTTTTCATAGCAAGTTAGACATAATTTAAATTACATTTGCTACTGTCATCAATTGAGCAGTTACTAGGTAGAAGGTTACTGTATCTGCCATAAAATTTAAAAAAGGTAACTTTATCTCACAGTTAATTCAGAATTGCATTTGTTATTTCAGGGATCGCTGAGCACCATTTTTGTTTCCATTAAATTAGTCTTAGCTATTGGTCAATTTAATATTAGAGCTTCAAGTGTATATCTTATGCTGACAGGATTTCTTTAGAACTTGCTCTTGAATGGGCAGGTATTTAGGGCATCTTTTATGTACAAGTATAGTATTGCAACTAGCTGCAAGTAGTTGCAATTTGTGGTAATGTATTACACATGTGACCACTGATGTTCAATGAAATAATTAGGATCAGAAAGTTCACCAATGGCTTAACTGGCAGTTGATATATTTGAACAAATGAGTTATTTTCTTCAAGGTTGCCTCTGCATTTTACAGTTTTCGACACTGTCAGGGTTCCCTCCCCACTCTGGGTTACAAATGTGGGGATCCACATGAAAGACCCCTTATTTTTACCAGCTTAGGTTAAAAACTTCCCCAAGGCACAAATCCTTTCCTTGTTCTTGGATGGTATTGCTGCCACCACCAAGTGATTTAGACAAAAATTCAGGAAAAGGGTCACTTGGAGTCCCTTGTTCCCCAAAATATTCCCTCCAAACCCCTTCACCCCCTTTCCTGGGGAGGCTTGATAATAATCTACTAACCAATTGGTTACAGTGTGAGCATAGACCAAACCCCTTGGTTTTTAGGACACTGAAAATCAATCAGGTTCTTAAAAGAAGAATTTTATTTAAAGCAAAAGTAAAAGAATCACACCTGCAAAAATCAGGATGGAAGGTAACTTCACAGGGTAATAAAATGATTTAAAACACAGAGGATTCCCCTCTAGGCTCAGCTTCAAAGTTACAAAAAAACAGGAATAAAACTCCCTCTTAGCATAGGTAAAATTCACAAGCTAAAACAAAAGATAATCTAATGCAGTGTTTCCCAAACTTGGGACGCTGCTTGTGTAGGGAAAGCCCCTGGCAGGCCGGGCCGGTTTGTTTACCTGCCGCAGCCGCAGGTTCGGCCGATCGCGGCTCCCAGTGGCCGTGGTTCGCTGCTCCGGGCTAATGGGAGCTGCTGGAAGCGGCGGCCAGTACGTCCCTCGTCCCACGCCGCTTCCAGCAGCTCCCATTGGCCCGGAGCAGCGAACCGTGGCCACCGGGAGCCGCGATCGGCTGAACCTGCGGACGCAGCAGATAAACCGGCCCGGCTCGCCAGGGGCTTTCCCTGCACAAGCAGTTGAACAAGTTTGGGAACCACTGATCTAACGCATTTCCTTGCCCTTTACTTACAATTTTTGTAATCTTAGATTAATCATTGCAGGTATGGTTTCAGGAGATGTTTTACCTGCCTGGTCTCTCTCTCTCTCTCTCTCTCCCTCCAGAGAGGGAACAAACAAAGAGAGCACAAACAAAACCTCCCCCCCCCCCCCCCCCCCGAGATTTGAAAGTATCTTCTTTCCTTATTGCTCCTTTTGGTCAGGTGCCAACCAGGTTATTTGAGCTTCTTAGCCCCTTACAGGTAAGGGTTCAGTACAGCTGCTCAGGAGGGATTTTATGCTACCCTTAGCTGTATGTTTATGATACCCACTCACCATTGATCTTTGGGAACCTCTAGAAAAGCAAAGCCCATTTTGACTGTAAAGAGCGCACTGCACTGTTTTGCAGCACAAAATCTTCAGAGCAGGTGTTTAAAGAAGCAATGTGGTTCCCAACAGCTTCAGTTCCTTCTTTTCCACAGCTATGCTCCATGTCCAGAGGTGTGGTGCAGGCTCCATGCCCAGAGGTGTTTGTTTTTGTTACCAACATTTCCTTTTTTTTTTTTTTTTTTTTAATTGGTAATAAAGTTTAGTGGAGTTTAGGTAGCTTTAAAACTTTTACTTAGTTTTGGTGCCATTGCACAGCTACATTCCCATACTGGTACCTCTTTGCTTCTGGGATATTGTCTGAGCTGGACGCAAAAGATCCAGAGAAATAGGGCACATTTAAGAGGTATGTTTGTGCCTCTCATTCTTCCTGGACTTAAACATACATGCCACCTGCCTGTTTGTGCTGTAATGCAGGCTATTTACTGAGCAGAAGTTCAGCATATTGAATCTCTCTCTTGAATCCTTAAAGGGAAAATACATTGTTCCAGTCCTTCCTCCCGATGGAAGCTTTGTAAGCCTGACTCTCTGACCCAACCCCAAATGACGTTCACACTTCCTTTCATGCACAGAATGGGATTTGATTTTCTCCACAGTGAGAAGATTGAAGCCTGCAGTACTAGGTGAGGCACCTTCATCTGGCTTTAGATCATTAAAACATTGGGGCTGCTCCGGCACCAATGATGCTGGATGAGTTCTAGTCCCCTGCCTCTCTTGCAGCCTACCCTCTACCCCCCCTTCCAAATCCTACAGAACGTTCCAGGGAAATTTCAGAAGGTGAACATTCCAGAGCTTCATAGGATGTTGGTCCCTTTTCTGCTGGCTTTACAGGGGGAAAGCTATAGCCCTAAAATAGTGCTGTCCATGCTCAAAACCTGAATCGGCTATGAAGACATCAGGCTGATCTCTTTACCAAGGTGGCTTATGATATTTTGTTCATTTAAAATATGGGGCTCTCCTTTCCCCCTTCCTTCTGACTTTTCATTAACCTCCATTAATTGAAAACTGACTTCAATGTATCTAATCGTTGCTATTATGGCAACTAGCCACAATAGGGAAATGCTAATATTTTCTGAGGATAGGGGATCTTCGGCTTGGACGTGGGTATCTCAGCCTGTACTGTTCTTTGACTTCAGAATCACAATTATAATTAGTTTTCATTTTTTGAATGCGGTGACAAATTGAATTGTCTTAACGCGCACACCAGGTGGCTAGGGAACTACTAAGCCTATTGCTCAGTTAAAAGGCAGTCTATGCCCAATAATAACTAACAGCAATGAAACCTCAGAAGGAGAAATTTAGCTGCTGGGAATATATGTATGCAGGCATCCCTTAGTTCTCACAGAACCACAACTTTCAGTTTGCACGTTTTAGCATAGGAGCCTGTTACAAAGTCAGAAGTAGTTATAGTTGCTTTATCTTTTTAGACACTAAGGGATGGATTCCAGCCTGTACTAGCATATCTGATAACATCATCTCTGGTGATTTTATCAAATCATTGCTTCTTACTACCAATCTGAATTTGATTATCAGACCTTTATTTACACAACTGGAGTTTTTATTGTGCTGTATCTTATTCTAAAGTAGACTTTATGGTAATAAAATAAAATCTTGCTTTGCCATATAAAACATTGAGGACTCTGTTAATCATTAATTCTTAACAGGTTATTCATTTTCAGTATAAAAGGGAGTGTTTTGAAGTGAGCTACTTTGTAGGAAAAAATAAACACAATTTTCTCTCATAGCTGGTACCAAAAGCACTAATGTGCTTTGGTATAAATTTGTGTAATAGATTTAGGCAGCTAGAATTTCTTAATTTGGCCCCATCCATAAATAACTTTTAATGGTCATCACTGAATTGTTTAATTTCCTTCTTTGTCTGGCTTGCTTTTCTTCTTCCTCTTTGCCTGTGCATCCTCCTCTCTTAGAAAAGAACCCCATAAATACCTTTTGAGAATGTTTTTTTTTTAATCTATACTGCCTTACTCTTTGTTTACTTACACCTGTCCAAAGCAGTTATAAAGGGCTACCAAATCATTTTATGTCCACTTTGCAACTTTGTTGGCTACCTATACCTGCGGTAAGCATTGGTGACTGAAGCTGAACATCCTGTATAGATTTAAAGATATAAAACAGTACGCAAATACCAAGTATTATTACTAATAACCCTGAATTTTCTCAAACTATCATTGTTCTAAGTTTTAGAAAGAATACTTCATTTCTCAAACTGCCTCATTTGGGTAGTACACTAGATATTAAACATATTGAAAGGACTAATGTGGGAAGGTGCTGCATAAGTCTACCTCTTGGTGGACTTCATTGATTCAGTTTGTCTTATGCGTAGCATTGGTTATATTTTCACATATTTGCGGTTAAAGTTTACATTTTGAAAGTACTAGCATGTTGAAGTTTAATTATGAATAAAAACATGCCCAATGAAAATGTACGGAAACTGGTAAATGTTGGTTTACTGCCTTCTTCCAACTCCTCTCCCCACGTGGTAGGTTTTTAGTGGGTTTTTTGTTTTGTTTTGTTTTAAACATTAAGAGCCCAGTTAAACTGTCATTGAAGTCACTGGAAAGATTCCAATGGACTTGCATAGTAATTGAATCATGTCCTTACTTTTCTGTATATAAAACAATTGTTAAAAGACCTTTAAGATTGCAAAGTGCAATTTAAAAGTTAGGAAATGCTAGGATTAAAGTTGCCCATCTAACCTTAATTCAGCCCACTTGTGCATATGCATCATAATACAGTCTTTAATTATGTGGTCACATGCTATTTTTTTCCACAGGACCCTTGCCTCATTCAGTGCACAAGGTGTGGAGGGTGCTCTCTGAATGGTTACCTATTCAGTAACTTCCTTGTTTAGTGTGGGGGTGAAGGGGCCCTATGTCTCTTTTTATTATGTATCATCTAAAGCCTAAAGTGAATATAGATTAATTTCTTCATGGGCTTTTTTATGACACTGTGTACTGTAGCATTTGAGTGCTTTGTAAACATAAGTGAGTTTTACATCACAGGATACCCTGATGTAAAGTGGAATTATTATTCTGTTTTATGGATCAGGAACTGAAGCATAAAGATTGAGGCCAAAATTGACAGAAGTGTCTGTTAATTTTGGATGCCTTATTTGAGACTTTGAGTTACTAGAGAGGATTCTTTCCCAGGTGTCTGGCTGTTGGATCTTGCCAAAATGCTCAGGGTCCAACTGACTGCCATATTTGGGATTGGGAAGGAATTTTCCCCTGGGTCAGATTGGCAGAGACCCTGGGGTTTTTTGCCTTCCTCAGCAGTATGGGGTATGGGTCACATGGAGGTTTAACCTCGTGTAAATGGTGGATTCTCGTTAACTTGAAGACTTTAAATCCTGATTTGAGGACTTCAGTAGCTCAGCCAGAGGTTATGGATCTAGCACAGAAGTGGGTGGGCGAAGTTCTATGGTCTGCAATGTCCGCAGAGGTCAGACTAGATCAGGGGTGGGCAAACTACAGCCCGGGGGCCATATCCGTCCCTCCAGACATTTTAATCTGGCCCTCGAGCTCCTTCCGGGGAGCGGGGTCTGGGGCTTGCCCTGCTCTGTGCAGCTCCTGGAAGCAGCGGCATGTCCCTCCTCCGGCTCCTACACGTAGGGGCAGCCAGGGGGTTCACGGCCAATGGGAGCTGCAGGGGTGGCGCCTGCGGACGGGACAGCGCACAGAGCCGCCTGGCCGGTGCCTCCATCCATAGGAGCTGGATGTGGAATATGCTGCTGCTTCTGGGAGCTGATTGAGGTAAGCAGGGCTTTGGAGCTGTGCTCCAGCTCCAGGCAAAAACCTGCTGCTCCGCACTCCAGCTCTGGGCTCCGCTCCAAAGCCCTGGAGGTAAGCATCGCTCGGAGCCTGCACCCCTGACCCCCTCTCGTTCCCCAATCCCCTGCCCTGATATCCCTCCTGCCCTCGAACCCTTCGGTGCCAGCCCAGAGCACCCTCGTGCACCCCCAACCCCTCATCTCCAACCCCCAGAGCCCTCACCCCCAGCTGGAGCCCTCACCCTTACCCCCTCCCACACCCCAACCCCCAATTTTGTGAGCATTCATGGCTTTCCATACCCAGATGTGGCCCTCGGGCCAAAAAAGTTGCTCACCCCTGGACTAGATGATCATAATTGTTCCTTCTGGTCTTAAAGTCTATGACGCTTTCTTTCTCTCTCACTCTCTCTGGTTTGTTTGTTTTTTCCCTTACCCCCCAGAGTCCAGAGCATATGCAAATGACACGGAATTCAATGGAAGTTGCAAGTGTCCAGCACTGTTTAGAAAACCAGGCCCTTTGCACAGCATTTGAAATTTTCCACACTGTTTTCAAAAGCATACATTTGGATCTGCACTAAAAGAGTTATTTCAAATCTAGTGACTCCCCCATCATTGTCTAATAGAGAGGGAACACCAGGCCTAGCATGGTGGTAAGCTGTTTACTTGAGCATTCTAACATCCTTCTGCACTGCTTAGATTTTCTCTGTGCAGTTGGCAGACATGTTCTCAGAGTATTTTAACCTTCTGTGCAACTGGTTTGGATGCCCTTTTGAGGACACTCTAGTAACCAATGATATTTTGGACTGGAGAGGACTTTTCTCTGTGGAAAAACCCATGTAAACTACATGTGTGGACTTTAAATCGTAAATAAAACTCTTCCAGCAGCCTAGCACTTCTGAATAAACCCCAGTAACAAACAAACATGTTTGGATGACATAAGAAAATAATAATAAGTAAATAATAAACCACATTTTCAGAGTGTCTTTGTAACTCACATTTGTCGTCTTGCTGTGTCACATCACACCTTAACAGTCAATATGCTTGGTATTGTGTTTGCTTTAAAAGTTGGGAAATAACAGGACTTCCCTTTCAAACTAAGCCCTCAAACTGGAAAACATATTTAAAGAAAAATGCCATCATTTTTCTAATTTGAGTCCTCTCAATTGTAGCAAAAATAATGGTATTTCTCCTATAACATTGTAGTTAACATAATGCTAAAATGTACCCAGCAGCTGGCATTTGACATCTGGTAAGACAGAGTGAAATGGGTTATTTATATTTTGGTAGTAGCTTGGCACTCCAATCAAGACCAGGATCTCCTCATTGTAGTTGCTATACAGACACATACAATCCCTGTCTGAAGAGTTCACAATGTAAGGCTCCAGTCCTGCAAAGCTGCTCAGTGTGGGTGGACCTTTGTGCCCCTCCAGACCAGCTTGCAAGATCGGGGCCTAAGGTGACCAGTAACCTACAAAGAAAGACACATATACCGGGATTCTAATATTTCATTTTGTTATCATAGCTATATATGGTGGCAATATCTCCATTCTTCCCTTCTCCAGCCATTTAATAAATAGGTGATTTCTTATAGCTGTCATAGCAATTCAGGATTGCGTTTTAGTAGCACCTGCAGCACAAGTGCTGTCCAGACTCCTTTTCCTAATGGGTTACAATTTCACGGCTATTGCTCCTTCCCCACTGAGGCTCAGAACGTATTTTTTGATGCTTGAACTTGAATCCTGCTGACTTCATCCTGGACTCTGGTAAGCACGTCTCCCTCCTGTCAGAAGCAGTAGAATGTTTGTTTCTGAAACAGATTGTGTTTACTCCATAATCTGTTCTAGAATACTATGTTTGTCAACATAAAGTAACAGCAATTCAGAGCAATACATGTATTTTGTAAATTCTTGCTTATGTAAATGACTAAAACTGTATGGCTGGTTGCTTTACTTGGTTGACTATGGGCTATGTGTGAGGAGGAGGGGGAATGCAGGGCTTTAGCAGACCAAGGGTGAAGTCGCCTGGGGCTCCAATTCAAGTAGTTAGAAAGATTTCCAGCCCAGGTTGGAAGGAGCAGTAGCAGTAGTTACAGAGTAACACTGGATAGCTACAGATCTTGCTGTCTGTCTTACATGATAGCAACTGACAAGAGCAACCCATAACTGAAACTTGTACAGATATAGCTTTGCTAATTTGAAATGTATACAGTTTTTGTTTTAAAACAGAGCTTTTTTAAAAAAGGAATTAAACCAAGTCACTTCTAACATCAGCAAAGCTCTGTAGTCAGGCTATGATAGCAAGTAGCACATGTATACAGTGAATGGATCTTCTTACCTGTCAACTCTTCTTTTTAATTTTTTCTACCAGTAGGAGGAATATGGAAATTGAGCTTTATTATGAAAAATAAGTATATTTAGGCCTAAAGTCTATAGTCTGTTTTAAACATAGGGCTCTTTTGTATGTTGTTCTAGAATCAGGTTGTTGTTTCCCCCCCCCCCCCCCTCTAGCAACATGCCTTGCATACTTTATATGCCATCAGTTTTCGTAGTTATGGTAGTTTACATGGCACAGAAACAACATTTTTCTCTCTGTGAATTATTCTGTTTATACACATCCAAGTCTTCTGAAAATACATGTTTCCATAGAAATGCTGGCATAAAATAGCAATAAACAGAAGAGTTGTACATATGAATATTCCTTTGTGAAAGAGCAGTATGGGTAGTTTATAAGCCAATTTGCTTGTTTTTAGATTAATTATGGGCACGGGGGAATTCTGCAATTTATCTGAACTCAACAGGCTCAGGCATGGGACTCTTATTTTCTCTTTAGTTTTATTTTTTAGGCATAGTTAAAATTTGAACACTCAAAAGGACTGTGTTTTAGCAGCTAGTATCAATGGGGAAGCCGTTCCAAAGAGTTTTATTTATTAGAGGAGGGGAAGGACTATGCTGCTGAATCACTAAAGGCTTATTCTTTCCAGAGGTGTCTGACTTCTTCAGTATAAAGACACAGGATGACTGTTTAAACAGGACCTTTGTCATCAATTTCAAAACACTGAAGGGGTTAATGAAATAGAAACTCTGCTCTGACTTTATGTAGTTTTGTAAAGCCGTCTGTCCTTTTAATAGAGATTGTGATGAGGACATCCACCTTCGTTAACAGTAATAATTCAAAGATTATGATGAGAATTTAAAGTAAAATGTGTGAGAGAGAATTGCTCCAGTTAAAGAATGCTCACTCTGCTCCAGTTCAGATTGTGGCTGTATAATTGCTTTAAAGTGATTAGCTGAAATAGGAATCAATACTGAATATAACATCTGTGTTCTAAATAGTGAAATGATTCAAATGTTGAAAAACTGGAAGATCTATGTGAGGCAAGACCAGTTTCTAATAAGGGAAGAAGCCACTTAAAAAGCTAAATACTGTATGCTAAGATTCTTTCCATATATTCAGATTTCACTGTTTTTTTTTTTGTTTTTTTTTGTTTTTTTAAAGAACATCCAATACATATTAAATGAGAATAATTGTCTTTATAGCTGTAACTTCATCTGGCAACTTGTAGTCTCTTCTTCCATTTACTGACTGTAAATTAGAAAATTGAGATAGTGATGGATTTTTTCAAAACAGACTTGTTGAAATGTTTTAGTTCTTTAAATAAAGATCCTGTGTGTCCTTGAGTATAGTTAAAAACAAAAAGGTTATAGTGGTTAACATTTTAAAGTGAATGCAATGATTCTTTAGTTGTAAGTTCTTTGGGGTTTGCGCTGTTTTGAGGGAGTGTGTGTATGCAGTGCATAGTAGAATAGGCCCTTGTCTCTGATGGGCCCTCTAGGCAGTACAAGTAATAAAAAATCAGATTTTGTTGATCTTTGCAGAAGGAGGACAAGCTGTATTAAACCAGATACTGATGCTTCTCTGATGAGAGTGATTTGCATACTTTGAGCTACTTTCAGTGAAGTCAGTGGAAAATCCTATTTATTTTATTGGGATCAGGATCAGACCCAATATACACCTCTACCTCGATATAACGCGACCCGATATAACACGAATTCGGATATAACACGGTAAAGCAGTGCTCTGGGGGGGGGGGCTGCGCATGCCAATGGATCAAAGCAAGTTCAATATAACGCGGTTTCACCTATAACGCGGTAAGATTTTTTTTGGCTCCCAAGGACAGCATTATATCGAGGTAGAGGTGTAGTTATTGTCTGGGTGGCTTCTCCTATATAGGCATCTTGTGGTCTGTGTGTCTCTCGGGCAAGGATTTCACAGCAAGCAAGGCAGCTTTAGTTGTACTTCAAATTCATACTTCTCTGCTAGATTGCTGCAGCACTGCACTCCCATCTGAGTCCAGTGCCTCTGAGAATAGCTTTACACTCATTGCTTAACCAAAATGGAGAACTTAGGGGTGAGAATTTTCACTCTTACATTGCTGAGAAATCTAACTAAACTGGATTTCTAGTTATTAGAATGTGGTGTTCTCGTTTTAGGGCATCCCGTGTGCTGAATCACATTCCTTCCAGCTCCTTCTGGTTGTCAGTGGACAAGCCCAGCTTGACATTTTTCCATAACTTCCATCAGCAACACAACAAAGTACTCCTGCCCATACTGTCAGCCTGCTAATGTTAGTGGACCATCCAGATATCTAGAATCATGCAGGAAAAGGTAAGTGTCAGAACCCTGTAGTCCTAACTTTTCCCAGGTTTGTGTGTGGCCTACTCCAGCCTACTTTACTGCACCTGCTGGTGATTCGCTTCACAGTTGTACAGCAGAATGGTCTACCGACTCATATCACCATCCAGACCGTGTACAATAAATATGAATGTAATGTGAGAAGTTGGTGATGGAGAAAAGTGTCCCAAACGTGGCCTGGTTCCAAAGCCCCTACAGCAGGTTCTGTTTGCACCCACTGCATTTTAAGGTAAGTGAAGTTTCCTGAAGACCGGTGCATTTGCTTACTTCTCCTAGTCTCAATATTCGTGCCTTCTTCAGTGATTCCCTCCATCTTTAGTGCTTATCGAGGGTCATGATCAGTCCTCAAAGATACCTTTTAATTTCCTTTTAGTTTTTTTTTTTTTTAAGAAGCAGCTGTGGCAGTTGCCCATTTTAAGAGAAGAAGGGGAAGGCTGAGGGTACATATCAGAGGAAACCAAAGAATCTTCAATATAGAGTGGAGATACCTCATTCAGTGGTCATAATGTCGTCATTACCGTGGATTGTTATTTGGGATAACTCTTGATTCCGTCTTTCCAGGTTCCAACCAAATTAAACAATGTGCTTCTTCAGTCCTCCTCGTCCATCAGGAATGAAACATCCCCTTCCTTCTCCCACCCCCATAGAGGAACTACAGGTGAATACCCAGAACTTGTGATGCCAGATGCGATGCACAGTCTTTCCATCCCTCTTGTTCCTGTGGAACCATTCTCCCCACCCTTCCACCCACAATTTGGCAGGATGGAGATCAACAGAGATGCCTACTTAAAATCAAAGGACAGCAGATATTCATTAGCTGGCTAATGTCCGGTATTTAAGCTTGAGGGAGAAATTAAATATTTCTTATAATGGAGGTATCCACTGCCCATCCCTGTATATTCAACTTTTCTTGATAAACCTAAGTAGATATTACACTGTTTAATTCTTATAATCTTACTTTCTGTAATGTGGTTAATATTTCTACCATGTTTATATAGTTTCAGCTTTAGGGAAACCCTTTTCTAGGGTCAGAGTACAATGCTTCAGTATTCCAGCTGGAAGAACCTGAATTTAAAAACAAAATCTAAATATACACTGATGTGAACTGGGCGGGCCTAAACCAGCACTGATATCCAGATAAATGGATGTCTCCACTCAGAGAAACAAAATTACAGATATGGAAACTTAAAAAAACAGACTGTAGCTAAAGCATCACTTTGAATTTTAGGACTTTAAACTGGAGGATGGGAACCCTCTGCTTGAGTTGAGCTAATTTTTCATAAGGCTGATTCACTATTTATTGTACGTTCATTATTATGGTAGATGATATTTTTTGCACAGCTTTAAAACAGATGACCCTCAATTAACCTTTTCCCCACATCATGGATGTTTTTTAGGTTCAGCAGTTCTCTCTCTTAATTTCAAGTCCACAAATATTGTATTGATGTTTCTGAGTGAGAATTAGAAGTGATGACAACTTGGGTTAGATTTCACCAACCTCTTTAAGTACCTGTAGATCTTTCCAGTTTACAATTAATAAATGCTGTAGAGAGAGAGAGAGAGTCTAACCATTACTGACAGATTGGGACTACCCAGTATAATTCATTTCTTTACTGAGAGAAATTAATTCCAAAACATTTGTAAACAGCATGATAACTTGCAAAGTTCACCTGTATCCGCGTGATCTTTCCTAGTTTCCCTTGTAATAAACTCACTTAATGCCCCAATCCTGCCTTCTGCAATCGGATCCATCTGGACATACCCTGTGCATGCATAGAGCCCCCACTGACTTACTAGAATTAATATCCTGGGACCTCTGAGATAAGATGGATGGAGCAGAAATGCACAAATTGCAAAAGAGAGAAACACTTCAAAAGATGGAATCTCTTAAGGTATATCTCCAGCATTGTAAGGCTTTACTGTTTTTCAGGGGGAGGACAGATGAAGCCATGGCTTCACGCTCTCTCGTGTGCCAGATAACAGCTAAACTGGCACGGAGGGGGATTTAATCTGCTGTACTAGATTACTTACTCCTCTTGTCCATTCCCCTTCTTCCCCCAAAGCAAGGAGTGAACCAGGGAGGGAGTGGATAAGACAGTAAGTATTTCTTCTCTGTTCTGGTCTTACTCAAGGCAGACTGTAAACTTATGCCCTTAGCCTAAATAAATGTACAAAGTTGCACAGGCAAAGGATTGGCTGGGTTGAAGCCCCTTTGAAAATTTGGTCTCTATATAAGGTGTCAGAAATCAGGGCCTGCAGCAGGACCCGTCTCAAGGCAACCTAATGAGTGCAGCTGGCCTGTAGTAGGCTGTCTAATTGGCTACACTGTCTGACTTGTTGGAAGAGTCAGCAGACCAGCTCTTAAGCCCAGCTGCAGTTCAGTGGCTGCTCAAAGCATTCACCCATGGCTGTGATAGCTTCTGCCTCAGCTCACTCCAAGTAATTCAACTTTGACTCTTGGCTCTGATTCCTGACTTCTGACTCCAGCTTTGGCCTCTGACTGCTATTCCAGGCTACCGACTCCTGCTCAACCACTTAGTGTGACTGCCTACGCCCCGGTCTCTGACATCAGGAACATAGGCTTTCTGTTGGATTACATAATATTTTTTTTTGCCTTCTATATCTGATCTTTAGTTCTGCTTAGTGTCCGTTCTAAAACCTTGTTTTCATCTAACAGCTGTTTCTCTGACAAATTGGTATTTTTGTTGTCTTCTGTCTTCATTTCAGTGATCATATCCTTAACTCCGAACTTCATTGTGTTCATAACTTCCTATTTATTCCTTTCCATGTTTTATTAAAATACCAGACTTTTGTCTCACCCTCCTCTCTCCAGAGCAGACAATATTAGGTTCAGTAGATTCTTCTGGGACACTATGCTAGGAACAGATAGGCTCAGGGATGCAGGAACCTAAATGAATCCTTGATTGTTTACATTCTTATCTCTTCCAAACAGCCTATGACTCCTGGAATCTTTTCCTGGTTAAACATTTCAGTAACATTCTTGGAACCTGCTAGTGTCCCCATGCTCAATAATTTGTCTCAAGTTGGAGTTGTATCCTTTATTGTTTCCCATACAAAATTTAGTAGTGCATGTTGTATGCACTCTGTAGGCAAACCAAGGCTTCAGTCCAGCCAGTGAGCTCTACTTGTGGTTATTGCTGGTGTGTGCACGTACTTGCATGCACACAGAAAAACTCATTGCAGGATGAGGGGCTAACAATGATTTAGAAGGGGGAGCTAGGGTGCACGAACAAATAAAAAAAATCATGCTGTATTTTGCTATTTTTTTTTTTTAATAGTACATGGACATGCCCTGCTGTATGCACATGTAACAGTAGCATGCATATATCTGGAGCATTATATATTTAAACAATATGATCTAATGGACTAAGCACTGCACTAGAAGTCACAGCTCTAGCAGTCTGCTCCTGGTTCTGACAGATTATCAGACCTGGAGCAGGTCACTTAATTCCATTTTTGCAGGTCTGAGAAACTAAGACAGAAGTTAAGATACTAGTCTCAAAATTGTTTGTGCGATGTTTTGATGCAGTAAGGCACTTTTAAGTATTTATCTGTAAACCACCTTAAAATGTGGGTGATGAATAAGTAATACTTTTTTATGTCAAAGGCGCTTATTCTCTCTGAGGGCTAAGCCCATAACAAGTTTGAGGCTTTAAAAAGAAGCTGCAATTTGTTATCCAAGAGCAAATATAGTCTGAAAAATTTTAAGTGATGTGAATCACTAATTTTTCATGCTTGGATACGTCAAACAGCTTGATAGATTTTGATCAAACATTCCACACCAAACAAGTCATACTTAGGCTGGAAATAAGCACAAGAAACTCAAGCCTACGGGAATTTTTTTTCCAAAAGTTGAAGTGCTGGTAAATAAGGGTTTATGATTAAAAAGTGCTTTTTCAACCATAACTGCAGCATCACAGTACAGTAATTGACTCAAGTTTAAGTACTTCAGTCATTTTTTGGAAGATAATTGACTATTTGCTTTGTGTTCCATGAAGTAATTGTTAATTATGAGAACATGGAAATTCTTAAAATTGGGAAGAGCCTACTAGTAGAACATAAGATGCTTATGGTTTTATTTATTTCTCTTCTCTACTTTTCATGCTTATTTCCTAGCCCCGCACATGGTTTGCACCCTCTCCTTTCTCTATAAAGTTACCTAGTTCTAGCAGTTCTTTAACTTTTTTCCTGCCACAGCTCTTGCCATCTCTGGGCATTTGCTTGATCACCATAATTTCCTCTAAATTGTTTTATTGTTTTAAGATTTTAACTTCTAGTGAGAATTTTTAAATGCTGCTAAAAGAGAGGAAAAAACCTTACTGAAGTTATACAAAATTACTTAAGCCTTTGCCTTTTACCAGTTTAATTTACTGCAATACATCATTTTCAAGGCCAGCTTTGTCCTTTTAAAAATAGGTGGACAGTAACTATTGTACCATATGGTAATGTTTCTCTGATTTTTTTTTTTTTTTTTTTTTAATATTCTGTTCCTTTTGCTTTTAGTCTAATATCTACTTTGCAGATGAACTTCAAGTACAATGTTTCAGAGTTTGTTTGTGCAAAACTCTTAACTTCTCTCCTGATCAGTAAGTTTGAGTCTTATTTTAGTTATAGTGCATGTTTGTCTTTCTGGGTTTTAGCAACCAGACTTCTCTCAAGTTTTTGTTTGCATAAGGCTTCTGTTGCTCAGCTATTTGACTCCTTTGAAAGACCTTGGCTGTTACAACAAAGTAATTAATTGACTCCCTTTGCAGTTATATCTGTGCGATGGCAGTTATCTTTCAAATCAATGGCTGGATATAATAGTGATCATGCTTAACTCAGGAGGTTTTTTTCAGTATAGAAAGTGATTTTTTTTTTTAAACATTTAACATGTACATGACAAATTAAGATCTCTTGCTGCACTAATAGATAACTTTAATGTTGACTGCGTTCACTTCAATTCTGCACACAGTGTTCAATATAACTCTTACTGTGTTTAGGATTGGAATAAATTACAGGTCAGGATTGAGATGCATTGAAAAGAGCTGTATGAAGATGCTTTCACTTTGTTAGATATTACAGATATCTCTTTAAGTTGATGGTGCTGTTTCATCATGAATTAATCCAGAGTATTTAAAGTAGAATAAGACGTAGGCAGATAATCCTGTATTGCTCACTTGGGCCTGCCAAATGCATATTTCCTATCTCATATGTAAAGTCAGTGCTTCCAGATAAAGACTTCAGTAATATTCTGTTCTAGTCTAGATAGACTGCAGGTTTTTTTCTTTACGTGGGGAAAAAGTGTCACCATTAAGCAATACTACATTTTTTTTCCCCCTCTTGACTCCTATCACAATGTTCACAAAACTCAGCAACAAAGACACAATTTAGCTTTCATGATGGTATTCGAATAGTGTTCCTACTTACGATGTTATTGAGCTTACGGGTCAACAGTCTCAAAATGGTAGAGCATAGCCGCTGATGAAAGTTAGAACATGCTGCCTACTCATATTCAAAAAATAGAGCTGTTGTGGGGTAAGAAAAAATTAAACGTGTGTCCAGCCTGAATTTTCACAAAGCTTTATATAACACTTATATATCATACTGGCGTGTAACTTTACTCAGAGGCAGACAGTTCAGTTTGTTCCAAACACCATGCCATTGATTTTTTTTTTTTTAAGTCCACTCCCTTGAGATTGACCATTTTTTAATATGCTCCATAAATATTTTTAGTTGATGTTGAGTTTGATAAAATTGGCTGGTTATGTAATGGGGGGAGACTGTCATGTTCAGGAATGATGACTGAAAGGAACTTGTGTGTGCTGGCTGTTTGAGATTTATCTTTGTGAGCTAAAAGAAAAAAGGTATGGGGGTGGAGAAATGGCCCTCTTATGATAGATGACATTGTAATAACCTTCATTTGTTTCTTGAGAAATACGTGTTACAGTAGAACATTGTAATAAATGGTTCACTGCAACTTAATGCTCAGCAGCCTAATTAGTCAAATACCATGTGCTTACCTCTGCATGAAATAACCCATTTCTTTCCAGTTTAAAATTGGAACTTTTGATTCTGGAGCAACCGAAGGAGCTTTTTGTTGTAAATGACCACTGGCTTTTTTAACTCAAAAACAATGAAGGTCAGCATGGTATCCATAGAGACTGCATGTAGTTTCCTCATTAATCCTGGTTTACCCCTGAAACAGCTAGAGTCATGTACTACTAAAATACTAATTCTCAATTTCAGACGGAGAGCTTTTTATGTAAACTGAATGTGATTGGGTTTCAGTAACTGAGAGACCTTAAATGTGTCAGATACAAAGAATCTGAATGTGCAGAGGGTGGGTGCTTACGCTTATTTGGTAGGTGCTTATGCTTAAAGCCCTGTGTTTTTTTTGCAAATGCAAAATAACATGAAGTAAAACACAAAATGATTAAAATACACAACAAAAAACTCATCTCACAATGACTGCTCCTGTCCTGCGGGGCTGGGCCCAGCTCCCTGCTACAGGCATTTAAATCCTCCGCACAGGGTTGCAGCACTGCTTGGGTTTGTCCTGGCTGCTCTACTGTCACGATGGGATGGGGGTAGTGAATGAATGGTGCTGCAACCCTGTGTGGGACAGGAGTCACTGCTGAGAGATGCGTGTGGGATGGGCTTGCTCTGCCCCCCTTCCCTCCCCTCGTTGCAGCACCTCTTTTCCCCTTGGGGGGCAACGATGAATGGAGAAAACCAAATAAGTTATTCCCGAAAAATTATAAAGAGAATTTCATGGGGCTCTACTTATGCTCCTTTAGTTTGTATTTTGCTTGTCGGATTGTAGATCTATTTAGCTGTGTGACTGTCAATCAAGCAGAATGAATATACACCAGGCTTGTAAAATACTTTTCTTCAAAATTGTCTTCAGCAGAAGTATGTAATGTGAAGTATCTGAATTGGTTTTTATTGAGCACTGCTTCTAAAAGGGAAAACGTGATTCTAGACTAAATGCTAGACTTAATTTCGTAGCTCAGAGTTAATAGATGGTAGGGCCCAATCATACTCTCACAAGTAAATGGCAAAACTCCCATTGAGTTTTACTGACTGCAGAATCTGGCCCATCAGTCCTGATTCAACAATAGGTTGTGCATAGACAGACTCCTGCACCAGCATGGAGCCCCAGGGAAGTGCATTGGGCTCTGTGTGGGCACAGGAGTCTGCTTAGGTGCAATGCATTGCAGGTGTCTGGCCTTAGTGACGAAGTAAAAATAGCACCTCCTTATTCAGTATAACTGCTCCCCATGTCCATTGTTTTTTACTTGCTTTGAAAACAGAATTGAATTTATACTCCTAGTACTGGGGAATTCTTAAAGCTATGTCAGAGTTGGATTCAACACCCCATATCAACATTGTGCAGTCAAAGTTTAACTGAAAATCTTGATTTTACAAGTGAAGATGTAAAAAGTAAAAGGACCCACTTGACCTTTCAAATCCCAGTTTCAGTTTGCAGGACAAGCAAATGGAAAAAGTCTTGACTTAAACCGAGCTGGATGCTGAGGTTAAATAATACCAAAAGCATGTCTCTCTCTTTTTTTTTTTTTTGATAATGCTCTTCTTAATACAGCCACAATTTAAGTTTTCAGTTCTATCACTTTTTTTCTTAATGTGATTAGGAAAATAGTGCAAGTGTTTAAAGGAAGTTGCATTCTTTGGAGAGCTCTGGGGAATGAAGGCATCATGAAGTGAACACTTTAAAGTACACTTTAAAAATACTTGTGAACTAAAGAATTTTTAAATTGCAGATTTTGCTCCATAACTTAAATTTCAGATGTTTATTTTTGATGATTGTGATCAACAGCTGTGCTTTCTCTGCATACATGAGCTTTCAACAAATGAGGTGAAGTATGATGTTGTAATTGGTGGAGCAATAAATCAGTAGGGGTGCCATGCAATGCCATTTTATAAACTATCTATTTTTTTCTTTTGAAGGTGATTCCCATTGTTGTGTACTATTATACAGTATAATACCGTATTGTAGTCTGTTGTTGTAAACATCCCCGACTGGAAGCTGTAAGAGAAATTCTAGCTTTCAGTCAGATGTTTGCTGCATCCGGCTATTCATGGACAACATCAGAAGGAAAAGATTAGTTATAAATATATGTAATGTTAAAACTAATTTATATATGATTGACTTTTGTCAGAATACATGGAGGAAAGAGCATAAATCCTAGAAACAGTCTGTATTTTTTATTTTTTTAAAGTGGCTTTTACTCTAAAGAATAAAAGTGACATTTATATTTTGAAAAATGTAGAAATTGCTGTCTGTCCCAGAGGCTGTTTTAGTAATGTCCACTACCCACCCCAAATATAAGATAAATGTTGTCTTTGGCAAATGCAGTGAATGTCTGGGTTCTTTTTATTGTCATTGAGTTCCTGCTCTTTTAACCTTCCATGAAGCCTGTTTGCCACCATGTCTGCCAGTTTGCATGAAAAAATCCTAAAATGTGAAGTCCATGGTTCTTAAAAAAAAAAAAAAAAAAAAAAAAAAAAGGAAATCCTTACCCCTCTCCAGCACCTTTATGCTGGTTAAAATGGCCAAAGTGGTATAAAGGGGTCCTAAAAGCCCTGATTCTGATGGAGAGAATTCTCTCGGTTCAGGCACTGTACACTTTCTGGAGAATCCAGTTTGAACTAGTATATGCAAGCCTCTCCAGGTGGTGGTACTTCTCTGGGGTGTTAAAAGCTGAGTGAATTTGCTAATCAGCCCTCACTGTTTCCAGTTCTGGAGGCTCTGTGGTCACCTTATCCTATGGAATTGTATACAGTCTCTGGCCCACAATTATACATAAACTTAATACAGTTAAAGATATTGCAGGAAATTGCCATATCTGTCACAGAGGTGGTCATTTGCAATTAGACAGATGGCTATGGTGCTTTGGCCGTGTTATCAGGCTACCAGATGGCAAAAACACAAGGGATTCCACCTGGAGGAAAGAGAAGGCGTGAACACAAAAATGACCTAGCTTAGGATAAGCGAAAGGATGCTGCTGTCAAGGAGACTGTAGAAATGTATAAAGATATTTTATATGACGGCCGTTCTTATAGGAAACACATTGAAAACAAGCTATCAGTCTTTAAGTACTGTTTAACTGTAAAATATTTTTAATATAGTCTATAACAAATCTGGCCTGAAAAATTTCATGTTAAAGATGCACTGTGCCATATAAAGCATCAAAATCTGGTGTTTGGTCTTATGAAGAACATTTGAAATACAAAATAATTTTTCCCCATTTGTTACTATTCTAAACAGTCGGAAAAATACGGGTAACTGGAAATGCTCACAGACCTCTCACTAGAGCACTGCTACTATGGATTTGGATAAGGGCAATATTTTTAACAACTGCACTACGAAACACGTTTCCAGGGAGACTAGAGACCCCCCCCAAACTCTGGCTATGTTGATCTGTGGAGGGGGTGGGGCCAAGCACTAGAAAGCTATGGGGCTTGAGAGGATGGAGGGGCTTGAGCAAGCTGAGGCTCAGGTGAGTGATATGGCTGGCCTGTGGTCCCAGTATGTTTGATTACTTGCTTTGCTGACTGGATCTTGTTAGAATTTTGTGTGTAACCACAGCACATAATGCAAGCAGTAATCTGTAACTGCCTAATGTATAGTGTGCACTACATTCAAGTAAGAGCTAGGGGAAGAGGCAGGTCAATAATAGTACAGCATTCCAGTGCAGAAACAACTGGCCCAACTGTTAATTCTAGACTGTTGCGATGCACTCTCCATGGGGATACATTTTAAAACCACTGGAAAACTTAAGCTGGTGTGGAATGCAGTGGCTTGCTCATTGAGTGGGGCATCTCACTGGAAGCATACGATGTCCAGTGCTCCAGGATCTGCACTGGTTGCTAGTTGGTCTTCAGGTGGAGTTGTTGTTGGTTAAGACCTGTAAAGCCTTACATGGCCTGGGATCAGCCTATCTAAGGGCTGGTCTACACTGGGGGGGGAATCGATCTAAGATATGCAACTTCAGCTACGCAAATAGCGTAGCTGAAGTCGAAGTATCTTAGATCGAATTACCTGGGGTCCATACGGCGCGGGATCGACGGCTGCGGTTCCCCCGTTGACTGTGCTACCGCCGCTCGCTCTGGTGGAGTTCCGGAGTCGACGGTGAGTGCGTTTGGGGATCAATATATCGCGTCTTAACGAGACGCGATATATCGATCCCGGATAAATCGATTGCTACCTGCCGATACGGTGCGTAGTGAAGACGTACCCTAAGGGATTACCGCTCTCCGTGTGCTATACTGCCACTGCAGGAGTCAGCAAGAGTGCTTAAGCCTGATTCCCCCTTGTTTATAAAATAGAGGGGGTGGCTCACAGACTGTTCTCTAAGTCTGTGCAGCTTGCTCCTCTCTTCTCTCCCTCCTAATCAGAAATAGCCAAACTTTGGTGTCTTACTGGGCACACTCCAAAAGACACCTGTTTGAGATGGGGTTTGGAGAAGTCTGAGGGTATGCTTCGTGGATAATGAAAGAAGTAGCTGGCTGGCTGAGTTGCTGTGGAACTGATTGTTTGAATGCTGCCGAGACTTGATTTTATTGTATATAGTGTATATTTAACTGCTAAGGAAGCTAGAACCTTGGATTGGTGTGTCTATTTTCAGTCTAAAATAAATAAATCGTGCTGAAAGAGTAGTGACGTCAGTGCTCTCAGCTCCCATCCCTGCATGGACTTGTATCAGTTTCTCATTGCTGGACAGCTGAGTGAGTGAGTATATGCAGAGGGAGAAAATTAAAAGAATATGAAATAGGGAGGAAGAAAACTATACAGGGTGTAGGGGGGAGAAAAGGAAGAATTGCATCAAAAAGAGAGATGTAATGAATGCGAGACCACTAATAGCAGAAGGAAATAAATTGGAATGAAGGAACAAGAGACATGTAGAACACAGCAAGTTAATTTTTTATTAAATTTGGACACTACAGTGTGACAACTACAAATTGATTCTATAGTGACAATGTTCTCTTGTGTAGTCCATAAAATTCTTTTAGAATTCCCTTCAGTTTACCAAAACTGCTTATGTATGTACCTTGAAAGCTTGCATCACAACAGAAGTTGGTCTGATAAAATGGATTCTCACCCACATTGTCTCTCTACTATGATGGGTCTGACATGGCTACCACAACACTGTGTATGTACATATCTGACAGAAACAATTCTGATAAATTGAGTGAGGTTATAGGAGAACCTTGAGTTGCCCATAAAATGCTACCTAGGCCACTTCCAGGCCTGAGAGAGGGGGATTGTAATGTGGCAAAGAGGTCTGTCAGTTGGGACATAGAGTTAACTAGGCAGGTGCAGCTGAGCCAGTTGTACCCCTTTTTGAGAGCTTTCATTCATTGTAGTCCCATAATTTTTCTATTTTTCTCACAAATATGGCATCCCCTTGTTTCAGTTTTTGAAAACTAACTATATCAGAAATAATCATAAAACTGAGATTATAGGAAGCTATTGGGTAACTAACTGTATGCTGATCGAGCTCAAAGGAACCTTGCTAGGTAAGTGTGGCAAGAGCATTCATCCCCAAGAGTTGTGAGGATCGCTTCTCCATTTCATGCTTGGACCCCTGTAGTCCAACGTGTGTGTATGACTTAACATCCAGATGTCAAACATGCTTTCTAATTTCTTAAGGAGTAATAACCCTATTGGATGTGTATTCTGCATTCCTCCAAGATGTAGTTGACTTAATGTACTGAAGTATGTGCATCCAAAAGTGCAGTAGTGTAGCTTGACTGCCAATGTAGTATTCATATTGTTACTGATTTTTAGTTCATGTAAACATCCTACACTCAGCTATAAAACATGGAACGGCTGGGAGGTGGATGTTTACTTCAACTGACTTGGAAAGGCAGCCTTCCTGAATAATCAAGTAACCTATTGGCAAGAAGAGACTATGCAGTGGTTTGATTCAATAATATTCAAATAAGTTCTTCTAAAGTAATGAAACCTATAAAAGTATTTGTCATATAAAAGCCTTAGTATTGCAACTCAAATGTTATCTGCCTATATTGTTTGACATATACTAGTCAATTTTTTGGCAATAATTGCTGCTGTTGTGATTATTTTGTTTTTGTTTTTAAAAAAACATGGAAATAAAATTGAAGAAATCTGCCTCTATTGTGTTTGGAAAATAGTTGTAACTGAATGTAGTTATTGTAAGATAGATGAATATAGGTTTAAGTAACTTAAAATATTGCCATTGTTGTACATCTGGCCTGTGGGAATATTCCTGTACTGTCTCTGAATTATTTATATATCTCTTATTTATTTATTAAATACTTAGTGTGGTAGAGTCTAAAGAGTACAGCGAGGGTGGGTTCTGTTTGCACTGTTCAGAACCAAAAATGATGGTTCCTGTCCCAAAGAGCTTACAGTCTGAGAAAAGATGGCAAGACAAGTAAGTGAGCTGGGAGTAGGGGAGACAGATAACAAGTCTGATAGGGTGTGTGCAGTTCTGGGCCAGTTAGTAGTAGTAATCAGAACTTGCCACTTACCCAATCATTGTCAGTTTCAAATATACAAGAAAAATGCAAATAGAAAAAAGAAACTATTAGCTTTGTGATGAATTATTCAGATGTAACACATCCTTGTCAGCCTTTCCCCTCCCCACCGTATTCCATAGAAACCTACATTTGATGGCAGTCAATGAAATGTCTTTGGGTTTGAAAGGAAAGAGCAAGTGACTTCAGTTTTTTAAAATACAGGTTTACCTCGGACAAATGACACAATTTATTCCTCAGTATTGCGTTGTAAGTCGAAACGTAAGTCAAAACTGCTTTTCCCATAGGAATCAATGGTCTGAAAGGGGGATTGGTTCCTGAACCAAGGTTTGATGCACTGTTTTCACCACAATAACCCAGTTTTTTGTACTAAATGAATTATAGATGACTAATGTTGCAACATCAGTGTATTTACTGTACACTGTATTTTGTAAACAGCATTCAAATAAACTTAAACTCACATGCTGCTCAGAATACTGGCAACACAGGCTCAGAAAGCCAGTGAGAATGGCACACATGCTGAGCCTCAGCCAATCAGTGTTCAAGCTTTCTGATTGCTGAGCCCGGGCTCAGCCAATCAAAAGTGGCAACCCTACTTGGCAACACGCTACCCTGCTGCCTCAAAGCCAATCAGAAGCGACCCCTTACAGCTCCATACCAGTATAACACAACCAGGAAGTTATTTCAAGCAAACTTTATGCAAATCAAGCGTCGTGAGGGCGAAACGGGCAGTCAATTTAAAAGCTTCATAAATGGCATCCGACATAAGTCGGGTGTTGTAAGTCCGAGGACTCCCTGTAATTAATACTTGGCATCATGGCAAGCCTTTTGGAAACCGATGACTTACTAAAAGCTGATTTGAAATATAGTTTCATAATTTAGCATTGGGAGAATGAGATCAAGATGTAACAAGTTAAGAAGGAAAAAAATTAATAGGTATAAAATATTTTGAAGATGTTCAGACTGAAGGGGTGGGGCTGTTCTAATGTATAGGTAAGTTTTTCCTAAAATGACACACATGCAATACTAACATTTAAAACTTGTATGCAACTAATACCGTGGTTCCTGTACTGTACACAAATACTTTTGTGCAAGGATCACTATTACATCTTTAGAAAGCTGTTAGGGTGACAAGTTGTTGGTGGCTCCTAACAAACTTTCCACTATTTTATTTACTTGTTTATCCATACACAAGTCACACAGATATTGTGTAACATGCCTTTATTGCTGAGGCATACGTTATCTCGGGGGACAGAGCATTAATTTAACTTTAATTTTAAAACCTCAATCTTTTAGGAAAGATCCATGACTAGGGCTCATAGGTGCTACAGTGATACAAATAAATTAACAGGAAAGTTTTATACATAACACTTTTCTTCCACCAGTATGAACCAGAAATAAGCAGGGCTACACAACAGGAAGAAAGTGTAAAGAGAAGTTTATCTGATTCTTCTTGGAACTATATACACACTTTGAAGAGTCATAGTAAACACTTGCATTTGTTTAGAGTCTCATAATCTCCAGTTTGCTTCCAAACTGGTTTGTTTAAAAAAAAATTCAGAAAAGCCTTTGTACACATTTGCTGAGAACACACATTTGCTTTGAACGCATTTTGTGCATGGGTTCAGTGTGTGTGTGTGTGTGTGTGTGTAAAATAAACTCGATAACAAATACCTTATTTAATGTATAAATTCTGGCTTTTCCATAGTTAATATTTGAATTAAGTGTGTGCATTGACTACAGAAAACAAAGCAAACAAGTTTTCTAAATATATGGTAAACTAGTGAAATATGAAGAAGGCATATGAACTTCTTTGTTTGATGTCATGTTTGTTATTTTAGCACATAGGACCCCCAGTCATGGACCAGAACCCCATTGTGCTTAGCACTTTACAGGCAGAACAAAAAGACAGTCCCTGCCCCCAAAGAGTTTGCTTGTGTTACCAAGAAGTGAACAGTTTTCCTTTGCCTATATAGAATCATAGAAATGCAAGTCTTCCAGGGACTTCAAGTAGTCATCTAGTCCAGACCCCTCCTTCCCCCTACACTGATCTAGGATTAAGTATACCTAGACCTCATATATGTACTATGCATAATGCATATATTGTGAACTAGTTTTCTTACGTACAAGTCATAAAAGCTGTCTTATGCCATTAAGTTAAAGACTTTAATTCATTACAAATTTTCCTTCCCAAAGCATAACTACATACTTAGATTAGATGTGTATATCTAGAAATCTATGGAAATAAATATTGTCATTCTTGAGCAAGTTAGTGTCTCTAGCTTGTTTCTCCCTTTCTGCTACTGTCTGTTTAAAAGAGCTGCCCTTATGGTAGCTCTCAGTGTCAGAGATGACACCATTTTGCTGAGTTGCTAATGTATCTTTGGCACCCCCAATTTTTTCCTGTCTTAGAAATGTCCTCCAAAGGCTGCAACACTCTGAAAACTCCAGCGAATGGGCTGGGTGATACAAGAGGTATTGGGATTGCTTATGCCTATCACATTGTTCCTTTGCTGGTTCTACAGAAATGCCTGCTCTTGAAACCTTGCTATCAAGACTCGTGCGCTGTTTCAGTTGTATATGAGCGGATGCTGTCACTACATATTCAACGTCCTGGGTGCTTGTTGGCTTTGTTACCCAGCCAAGGAACTGTCATGACTCTTGGTGTGTTTTGGTTTTGATGGGATATTTCAAAACTCACGAGGGTGTTAAATTGTGGTTTTGCCAATGTTAACAGAATTCCTGTGTTAGCACTTAAATGTGGGGTGGGGGGAGTGATACTTTTCAGTAAATATTTGGCAATCACATTAATTTCACAATATTTGCTTCACAAGTCTTTAATTGTGCTTTTCATAGCACATTAATTGAAACAAATTTCTAATAGGTCTGAAGGGGCTTAAACTGCTGCATTTACATGCAGTCCAGGGTCACTAAAAGGTGCTGGAGAGGGAGATATGCTTATTCAGAGCAGCATTGTTAAGTCTGTTGTCTAAGGTTCTGATTTTAAAAAAAAAATCCTTATTCAGAGCAGCACATAAGTGCCATTGACTTAAGTGGTACTTAAGTACATGTTCAAGTGCTGTCCTTGAATAGGGATCATTTCCTGAGTTAGGGTCCTTAGACAATAGGCAGCAATTAACTTGAAAATGTAATTAAAGTGATGCTGTTTTGTTGTCAAGAAACCCCTGTTGGGTTGGCAGTAAGGTAAGGGGATGAGCCACTTGATAAATTACCAGAACCAGGTGTCTGAGGCCGTGCGACCTTTTTAGTGGCAGGCTAAACATGTTCTCTAATGTGTTGGGGGAGAAGAAGATTTAATGGGGAAATGGGCACTGCCTCTGATGATGTTCTCACTTAGCTGTTTTTGCTAGCATTTCAAATCTAAAGGTACTCTGAATTGTAAACTTTGTCGCTGCTCTCTCTGCCAAAAACCCTGTTTTGGAGTATAATAAAATAATCTAAGAATACAGTATTTGTTGTCTCATTCACCCACCCCTTCATCCAGATTTTTTTTAAAAAACCACTTTTCACAGTTACTGGCTGTGTTAGGTAAAAAGCAAGTCCTTACTCACCTCTCCAGCACCCGAGTTCGTGCGGAGTTGGTATGGGGCTCACAATCTGTCAGAGACCAGACACCAATTCGTTGATCAATGGGCTCACACTATCCTTAGCTTAAAAGGCTTCGGAGTAAGTGTGGCAAGTTTATTAGGGGTGAGCATCAATATTTATACACAGAAGTAAACAAAGTGATTAACAGATCATAATGGTCATGCATAATCAATCAAGATTCTACAGGATAAAACAGGTTAAAATGTAAACTTAAAAAGACAAAAGGGGAGATGGCTACTTAAGGGGAGGGGGTGTCATGAGTAGTTAGCAGGTCAGAGCTTTGATTAAAAGTTTCAGACAGAGACATCAAGTCTGGGTTAAGTTTAAGCTCATCAAAAGTTCAGACTCAACATTCCTCCATTTGTAGCTTTGGGATAACTATTTACCAAAAGCTACACCCCATTTTAAGGAGCCAAGGGCCGCTTGGCAATTTCAGCCTGGGCCAACTCGAAGAGAGTAAGGCCTTTGGCTGAAGTAGGAAAAGAATAAACTGACCCACATGAGTCTATGAGGGAGGGGACACACTGAATACAGCAACACAGTATTATAAGGATTACTATGGCCCCAACAATACCCACCAAGAGTTTTTTAACCCACCCAAATCCAGGCAGCCAATTCCATAAGGCTCCCCACCAATCATAAGGTGGCTGGCCCGAGGAGTAGTTCCTAGCCATTTCCCTTAGATGTTTGGTACGTTGAAAAGTGTCAGGGTAGGTGTCATTTACAAAAACACAGCATTCTTCATTTATGAGGGTGCAAGTTCCTCCCTGGGCTGCTAACATTATGTCTAAAGCCATTCGGTTTTGCAAAGATAACTGGCGCAGCTGGGACGTTTCCCCGGCCTGATTCTCAAATAGGGTCGCAGTTTCATTGGTTAAAGATTCTAGTAGTCCCTGTAGACGGATGACACCACCCCTCAAGCTAATGAGACCAGCCCACCGCTGCCACGACAAACCATCACGGATATTAATATCTCAGAAGGTTTCACGGATGTTACGAACGTGGGGAAAATGAGGGGGAGTGAGGGAGATGCGAGAAGGCGGTGTTAGCCACGCTAAATAACATGACCCTGCCCAATCAGGGGAGAGAAAGTAATAAGCTTTGGGCCCGCACACCCAGTATGTTCCATACAGTGCATTTCGGGTATTCCATTTCTCAAAGTAGGAGGTAACCCACCACCCGTTGGACCACTGTTCCCTTGGTAACGCAGAGGGGTCGTTGTGCGAACTGCAGAGGCACAATTTGGTAGTGGTGTTTTCAAAGTGCAGTGTAGTACTGCTTGAGCAGTTGTAGAAGGCAATCGTATATCCCTTAACAATTAGTTGGACACCCTCGTGATCTGAGCAGGGCTTCTTAAAAGCTGCCTCTGAAGGCTTGCCCACCCATGAAAAAGTTGGATCGGGGTGAGGGATCCACATATGGGATAAGTGGGATGTGCAAGGCTTGAAGCCAAGATTTTTACTAAAGGCGGTGCCATTAAAATACATGTTGCATTTACTTGTTCCCACAAAAGTTGACCCCTTTTCTTTAACAAAACACAGTGATCCTGTCTGATTGGTTACCCTGAGATATCTGTTAATTGGCACTCCTGTTTTGTCCCATGTAAGATTGTGTTGGACTGGATCTTTTACTCTAGCCGGTGGCATCCAAGTCATATTAGCAGTGGTCAGGGGAATGGGTGTGAAGGGGAGTCCCTGTTCTGCATTTACTGGAAATTGAGTACATACTCGCAATTACTTCTATTTCCTAAAATACGAGTTTTAACCTCGTGGGAATATCTAATAAAAGCATTATTTTCATAAGCAGAAAATAAACTAAAAAGGCATAATAAAAAACACAGTTGTCAGAATAAAAGGTCCTCTCATTTTTTCTGAGTCAATTTAAGTCTGATGTCTGAAAGAGGTAAGCTGGTCCACTGGTCAGAGGCAGTGTCCTCAGTGGTGGCAAGAGCTGCTGGTCCGTCACTGTGGTCCACTACGGCTGGCTTGACGTGGGAGTGGTGGATCCAGGATTTGCGTCCTTCCAGGAACACTGCAGTCTGGGTTGTTAAAAGAACCTGGTGGGGTCCAGTAAACCTCGGCTGGAGGGTGTCGCCACGAACAAACTTTTTGGCCCAGACGAAGTCCCCTGGTTGGAACGGGTGGATCTGTTCTTCCAGCGGCACGGTCTGGGAAAACTGCGAGGCTTTCCAAAGGGTACGGAGGCGAGCCTGTAGGGAGAGAAACTGGCACGCGGTCATATGATCCCCTCCCAATAGTGAAACATCAGCACGTGGTAGCGCCCCGCCTTTGAAAGGGGGGTGTCCATAGAGCAGTTCAAAGGGGGATAATCCCAATACACGGGTTGGGCGAGTACGAAGGTGAAACAGGACCAAGGGAAGTACCTGAGGCCACTTTAACCCTGTTTCCTGACAGTATTTAGCCAATGTAAGCTTAAGCTCCCTATTCATACGCTCAACTTTCCCGCTAGACTGGGGGTGGTAGGGTGTATGAAAGGAGTGTGAAATGCCCAGTCCTTGTTCTAAACGGCCAAGGACATGACCAGTAAAGTGGGGTCCGCGATCTGAGTCAAGCACGAGAGGGATGCCAAAACGGGGTACAATGTCTCTAAGGAGAATCTTCGCCACTGTGGCAGCAGTACAATTAGCAGTAGGAAAAGCTTCGACCCATGAAGTCAGACGGCAAACCAAAACAAGGAGGTGCTTTTTCCCAAAAGCTTTTGGCATATTTGCAAAGTCAATTTGAAGATGTTGAAATGGAGCAGCAGGCGGAGGTCTTCCACCCTTAATTTTGTTAAGAGGCGGAGCAGGTCCATTACGCTGACATGTGCTGCATGCTTTCACTATTGACAGGCAGTAGGGTTGAATGCCTGGAGCATACCAAAAGCGAGCGATGGTGTCCACAAGGGCGTGCGTGCCGTAGTGACCCCCCTTATCATGGTGCCAGCGAACTGCCACGGGGTATGTGGAGCGAGGGAGGCAGGCTCGGCCATCCGGCATAAGCCAGGTCCCTTTGACCAGAGTGGCTCCGAGGTTCTCCCACGACTGTAGTTCAGCAGCGGGTACTGGTACGGGGTGCGGTGGAGTAAAGGAGGAGGTTACAATAGCCAATGTGGGCATGGCTAAGGGTAAGATGGCAGCCGTCTTGGCAGAGGCGTCAACCAGGGCATTCTCACGGGTGACGGGGCTATCATCTTTAGTATGGGCCCGGCAGTGAACTACAGCCAGGACCGAGGGTTCTTGGAGGGCGTCCAAAAGCTTGTGGATGAGGGGGAGGTGCTGAATGGGTTTACCGGCAGCTGTCTGGAAACCTCGAAACTTCCAGAGGTGGATGTGACAATGCACAACTCCAAAAGCATACTTGCTATCAGTAAAAATGGTAACGGTCTTACCAGCGGCCAACTGGCAAGCTCGGGCCAGGGCATAGAGTTTGGCGGCTTGGGCTCCCCAGTTGCCTGGCAGTGAGGCGGCCTCTTGAATGTCCCATTCAGAAGTGACTGCATAACCGGTGAAACGCTTGCCATCAACATAGAAGGAGCTTCCGTCCGAGAAGAGGATGCAATCAGGGTTGTCCAGTGGCACGTCAAACAGGTTGTTCCTTATCTGTAAGATGCTATGAACTACTTCCACACAGTCGTGCTGATCCTGGAGGACTGGCAGGTCAGGAAGCAAGGTAGCTGGATTAAGGGGCCCACACCTTTCAAAAATTAGGTTAGTGTCTTCTAAGAGTTCGGCCTCTAGCTGTTGCTGACGATGGGCCGAAAAAGACTTGGGTTGTGCCCCTACGCAGAAGGGCTGACAAGGCATGAGAGGTCCAAACCGTGGTAAAATGACCCAGGGTCAGGCTCTTTGCCTTTGTGATCAGCAGGGCAGCTGCTGCCAGAGTCCGGGTGCAGGATGGGGTTCCCTGAGCGACAGGGTCGATCTGCTGAGAGTAAAAAGCAAGCGGGAAATGGTGGGGCCCGCTCAGCTGGGTAAGGACGCCACTAGCAATTCCGCCCCTCTCGTGGACAAAAAGGTGAAAGGGTTTGCTGTAATTGGGGGGGCGGAGAGACATGGAGGAGGCCACACTGTCCTTGAGTAACTGAAAGGCTTGGATCGTGTCTGGGGACCACTGCAAAGGGTCAGGAGCAAGATTAGCAGTGAGTCGGTGGAGCGGTTTGCTTAACTCCCCGCAGGACGGCAACCAGGGGCGACAGAAGCCAATTAATCCTAAGAAACCTCGAAGTTGTTTCTTGGTGTTTGGCAGAGGGCAGTTTTGGATAGTCTTTATGCGGACTGGGTCCATTTGTCTCCCCTCTGGGGTTAACAGGAAGCCCAGATATCGGACCTTCTGTGAGACCCACTGAATCTTGTTAGGGTCTACCTTGTGGCCTCTGGTGTGTAGGTATAATAAAAGTGCCTTACCATCGATGCGGAGGGCAGCTTCTTCGCGGTTACCTAATAGGATGTCATCTACGTATAGGACTAACGTGGATCCCTGCGGACTGGTGAAGCCTTCCAAGTCGTGGCAGAGGCATTGGCTGAAAATCGTGGGGCTGTCTCTGTAGCCTTGAGGAAGTCGTTGCAAGACATAACTTTGTCCCTCCCAGGTGAAACCAAAGAGATACTGAGAGTCTGGGTGCACAGGAATGCTGAAAAAGGCTGATTTTAAGTCAATAACAGTGAACCACTCAGCATCCCAGGGGATTTGGCTGATGATAGTAGCTGGATCAGGAACTACTGCATGAAGAGGGACCACATACTGATTAACAACCCGTAGATCCTGTACAAAGCGCCAACGAATAGGGTCTCCGTCCTTTTTAGGAGGCTTTTTGACAGGCAGTATAGGGGTGTTACAGGGAGTGCGCTGAGGGCGGACTAGCTTTTGTGCAATGAATCCCTCGATAATGGGGCGGATGCCCTCCCGGGCTTCCAGCGACAGGGGGTATTGAGGGACTGACGGGGGGGTTAAGGAGGGCTTCACTTGAATCCTTACTGGCTCTGCCGAAAGGAGCAGGCCAACATCAGTGTCAGAAATTCCCCAGAGGGTTAAAGGCAAGTCAGTGAGGTCAGGGGAGGGGGGGGGGGTTCCCAATTACCCTGAGTTGGGGCCGAATCTCCTAACACTGTCATCAATAATCCTACCCCTTCAGGAGTGCAGGTTAAAGTAGCCTCAAGCTTACAGAGTAAATCCCGGCCCATCAAAGGGATCGGACAAGCTGGGGAAAAAAGAAAACGGTGAGAAAAACATTTATCAGCATAAATAACATTTAGAGGCAAAGTGAGTCCCAGAGACTGTGGGTTGCCCTCCACCCCAGTTGCAGTTTTAACCTCAGAGGATAGCCAGGGAGAGGGGGCATGATTTAAAAGAGAGAAAGTAGCTCCAGTATCAATGAGGAAAGAGACAGGCAGTCCTTGGACTGAAAGGGTTAGACGAGGCTCTTTGCTGGGAGGGGAGAAAGTGAGGAAGGAGCAGGCTAAAGACATTAAGGAAATAAGACCATCACATTGTTTGCCTTCGCCCCCGGGGTACCGTCATTGAGGAGGCTGAGTTTGCTGCAGCTGCTGCTGTTGCCCGTAGTTGATCCAGGCCTGAGGAACGGGCTGGGCTGGTGGTGCAGGGGTGTATTCGTCCCTGGTGTAAGTATCTGCGGATGCGACCGGACCCTCTGGGTGTCCCCAGGGGCATTCACGTTTAAAGTGACCGGGCTGTCCGCACTGAAAACAATTTCCTGGTGGCTGGGGTTGCCAGGACCCTCTTCCCCGAGCACCCTGAAATCCCCTGCCACGGCCACGGCCTCTGCCTCGAATACCGCCGCGAAAAGCTAAAGCCATCAACTTATATTCTTCCTTTTTCTCTTTCTTTTTACTACTTTCCCTTTCTTTCTCCCATGCAAAATCAGCTACGTCCAACACTGAAGTGACTGACTCACCTCCCCAACCAGGGCGAAACTTTAAGAAATAATCCCTTACAGGGGGCACTGACTGATTCACAAAAAACGAAATAAGAGTAGGGTGGTCTGCTTCTCTCTCAGGATCCATCTGAGTGAACATTCAGGCCCCCTCCAATAGCCTCGACCAGAACTTTCTGGGTGGCTCATCAGATTCCTGCCGAATCTGCATGAACTTAGCCTGATTAGGCGAGCGGCGAGCCATTTCTTTGAGTCTCTCTAACAATCGCTCTCGATCTGTTCGCAGCTGAGTCAGCCTTGGCTGACTCCAGTCTAGGGGATTCCAGCCAGCGGCTTGATCCCGCCTATCCATCCAAGTGGTATTAACCGCATCGCTATCCCCCCATGTCCTTTCTGCCATCCACAATCTACTACGTTCCTCTCCGGTCAAAACTCTACTTAACAACTGATCTACATCCGTATAAGTAGGATTATGATTTGAAAACAATCTTTCTAAAAGTTCTGTGATCTTTCGGGGATTTTCCCCAAAGGACCCTGACAACCGTCCCCACTCTTTCAAGTCCCATTCTAGCCATCCTTTATATTCCACAATATTAGTATGTTGTAACTGGCCATTATTGTCCACAAAAGGTTGGTCGTGCACCTGTAAAGGCATTTCTCTACTTACACCTTTATTACTCACAAAAGGTTTGGTGGAGGCAGCCTCTGGGCTATCCTCAGGGGAGGGATATGCATCCTGCTGCATTTGCTTGATCTTTTGCCTAGTAATTACTCCTCCCGAGGTGTGCCCTTCCATTTCCCCCTTATCCCTCTGCAGAGATTCCGATCTGGAGTCCTGCAGATTCCCCTCTGCGCTCTGGAGAGAGTCCCCCTGCGGAGGAATAGGGGCAGGTGCAGTGGGGACCAACTGACGAGTCAAAACACGCCGTGGTTTACACCCTTCATCGAAATAACATGGAGGGGATTCACTCTCGGGAGAATACCTGACTGCCATAATTTTTAAAGATTTCCACAGCTCTGCTGCTGTGTCCCAACAAAACCAGTAACATAACTGTCCCGGATGGTCTTTTTCGATCTGGCTCCTTACTCCTCTTAAGGCAGCCTGTTCGAAAGAGCCATACGAAGGCCACCTCATCTCCGGGTCGGCCAATACCGCGGTATACCCAGTCCAATTCCTTACACACAGTGTGTACAACTTCCTCCTAGACATTCCTGTCTGTACTGGGAGTTTCCCTTCGTTCCATAACTTATTTACAATCCCCAGCGGACTCTCAAGAGGCACGCTAGTCCCTTGACCCATGGTGTCTGACAGGAGCCCTCCAACTGGCGTTTATCCTGCTGTCCAGTACACGACCCCTCAATATTGAATTGGCTGGGAGAAATCTCCCGTGGCGCCTGCCAATTCGTATATGAGTGGTCTGACCACTGGACAGAGGCACCGCACCAGAAGGAAATCCCGGACGAGCCCCCAAATTGTTAGGTAAAAAGCAAGTCCTTACTCACCTCTCCAGCACCCGAGTTCGTGCGGAGTTGGTATGGGGCTCACAATCTGTCAGAGACCAGACACCAATTCGTTGATCAACGGGCTCACACTATCCTTAGCTTAAAAGGCTTCGGAGTAAGTGTGGCAAGTTTATTAGGGGTGAGCATCAATATTTATACACAGAAGTAAACAAAGTGATTAACAGATCATAATGGTCATGCATAATCAATCAAGATTCTACAGGATAAAACAGGCTAAAATGTAAACTTAAAAAGACAAAAGGGGAGATGGCTACTTAAGGGGAGGGGGGGTGTCATGAGTAGTTAGCAGGTCAGAGCTTTGATTAAAAGTTTCAGACAGAGACATCAAGTCTGGGTTAAGTTTAAGCTCATCAAAAGTTCAGACTCAACAGCTGATGTATGTTCTACTTGCTTTCAATGGTGTACTTAAAACTTAAATAATAAAGGATCAAAATCTGGACTTGTGCATGCATTCTCCATTGATTTTTGTGTGTTGTACATATTTGGGGTCTTTAAAATCTAAAAACACATAGATGATCATGTCTCTTTAGCACACTAGTTATTCACTATTTTCTTTAGGGTCCACATTGTGCATCATTCTTTCCACACAGAAAAGAAGGCACACACAGAGCTCACAAAATAAAGATGAGTAAATAATGGGAAGGGATACAAAACACACGATTAAGCTTGTTGCTGTCAGTCGAGTTTTACATAAGCATCATGGCATAGTGAGTTTTCAGTCATATTGGTTTTAAAATTGATCAAAGCTCTTCAGCCAGAATGGTCTGGATATTGTGAGAAAACAGCACAGTGTAAGCTTGTTTTCAAAAGCACAACTTGGAAAAACACACAACGTTAATCTTTATTTTTTTAATAGTTTTTCCTACAAAAATACTTGCATCATTGCCTTTTATGCATAATAAAAACCCAAGGTCTCTTTAAATAGCAACACTTTTGGCTTTAGTTGTGGGGTGTTTTTGTTTAAACCAAGGGCCTGGCTAACACTACTTTAAAATTCTTACCTTTCCCACATGATTCTAAACTTGTTCCACTGTACCAGCAGTCTGCATAAATTGTCTTCAGGGCTTTACCAGTCCTGGACTTCAACTGTTGTTGAAAAGGTTTTTTAAAAAGCAGTGTAAGGGCACAAAATGCGCTCCCAGTGCTGCTGCTGCTAAAGTTGGTGACTACATTCTTTCTTGCAGTATCCGATTGTACTACATGCTTCTCAAGCAGTTGAAGATTGTCAGTGGCCGATATTCTGCCTGTACCTCATATTATGGTTTGTATAGGAATAGGTATCCTAGGCTGGTTCAAAATCTGTAATGTGTCTGAGGGATGAAATGAGTTTCAGTATAAAATTTTCTTACTGAAGTCATTGCTGGTAAAATAATAAATCACTTGGTTTTTACAAACTCTAGCAACTCCTATTTATTAAAAAATGCCCTGACAAATACTGTTGTTTAACTAATTGACAATATTTTGCCTTTTTTGTTGCACCTTCAAGTAGAAGATCTCAATGCTTGTTTAAAAACACGCTTCAGTGGCTGAGCTAGGAAATAGTCATAGAGAACATATTTAACTGTTGTTGGCTCACAGCTGGATTGAGCCCACAGTAAGAACATTTATCAAAGGAGAGCTTAAATTTAGGCTCCTAAATGGGTTGAATTGCAGCAGTACCTTGTTTTCACAAGTAAGTTTTCTGTATAAAATTAACTTAATTGTATAGCATTTTAAAAAACTGCAAAGACACTTATGGGAGGAGAGCTAATAAAACGTGTGATTTGAATCTGAAGTGGAAAAGGCAACACTAACAATTATAACCTGAGGATGCTTTACTTGACTTTTTACTGATGTAGAGTGTTACTAGCTCCAATACCTCTCTGAACAGCATCAAGAGTAATGAGTGATTAAAGTGCCCTGTCAAGGTATCTTTTCATCACTTTATATTCACTGCTTAGTGCTAGATATCATGCAGAATTTTTTTTATAAATTCCGAGATGGATTTTTAGCCCCTTGGAAGTAATGATTTTATTACTCTATCCTCCCCACTTGCATACTGCTTTGATGTAAAATGCTTTCTAAATTTATGTTTATTGAATTGTAGCATTGAAGTATTTTGCTTTAAGGAAAAGAATCTAGCACAAGAAAAAAGTAGTGCATGAACTTTTCATGCAGAATGGAGGAAATGTAGTTCTGTCAGTTTGGATCAATCAACCTTTGATAGCATCTTTTTATCAGAGAAATAACTTCCTCTAAGCAATGTTTGTCTTAGAAATTGACCAGTTTAAGAAAGTAAAAAAAAAAAAGTATATTTCAATTCTTTAGGAAGATAAGGCTCACTTAAAACTGGAAAAAAAGGGAGGGGGGGCTGACTCAGTGAAGTGAACTCTGTCTGCAGTTAACATTGTGGGAAACTATGCTAAGAATTTCAAAGATAGATTAAATTAATGGAGATATCCTATCTCCTAGAACTAGAAGGGACCTTGAAAAGTCATCAAGTCCAGCCCCCTGCCTTCACTAGCAGGACCAAGTACTGATTTTGCCCCAGATCCCTAAGTGGCCCCCTCAAGGACTGAACTCAGAACCCTGGGTTTAGCAGGCCAATGCTCAAACCACTGAACTATCCCTCCCCTCCAAATGTGCAATCATTGAGCCCAGTGCATTTTATAAGACCCAAGATCTAGATAATTCTTCACTAAATCTCTCTAATTTCTGAATAAAACACTAGTTTCAGATTTGAAACTATCTACCAATCAGTGGAAAATTAACTTTTTGTATCTTATTTGTCTGATAGGAAATATCCAGCATTTATTACTGTAATTAACTTGTAAAAAGGAAGTGATTCCGTTCTTCAGTTTGACTTCATTTAAGCCTTTAAATAATGGCAGTGGGGCAAGTTACATAGCGTTAATTGGGATTTCCTAAAAACAAGATCAGCTCGCTACTCTTTCCCTCCCTTCCCTGTCATCCTCCCCCCCCCCCCTTTCTCTTTTCAGGGTATAACAGAGTTTTTAAGAAGCTTCACTTTTGGTGAATAATCCATTAGATGCTATCGCTGGCTGCTTTGTAAACAAAATTGATGTCAAGTAACAAAGTGCTTATACTGTCCTTTTTGCTGTATTTAAAAAAAAAAAAAAGACAGTTCTTATCTTGAAGAGCTTGTTATCTGACAGAAAGAGGAGCTGGATTGTAACAGGAGGGAGCATTTAGGGAAAGTTAGATACGTGACTACCTTAATTTTGGTGTGATCTGTTATGCTTCAGAGAATTCTTTGTGTATTCATTTCATTTCCTTATTTTTCCCCTTCCCCCTCCCCCTCCCCCGCATGCACTGTAGCAGATACAATCTTGCAAGCTTGACCCATTTCTTCTGTCTTGCACAATATTTATCACAAGGTTTCTTAGTTCCATTTGTGCTAAGCAGAAATTTGACTTAATAGAAACAGAAATTAGTCAAAATTAAAACCTTGAAAAATTAGATTTAAAAATAAATTTTGGACAGAGTAGATGTGCAATCTACATTTAAAATTCTAAAAATACAAAGGTGATGTATTACAAAAGTTGAGACCTGCACTCTCAGGTGACTGAGTAGCTTCTCAGTATGACAACTCTCCCCTTTACTAATTTGTACTTTATAATCCAGAGCTCCCACTTTGGGTATTGTATCTGTCTATGGTAGATAATTACATAGGGCCAATCACCATACCAACTAGATGTTAAAGCTATACATTTTAGAAAGTCAAAGTAGTTGATCTTCAGTCTTTACCTCTGTCACACAAATCTGGAATGTGCCCCCTGTTCCTCTGCAAAAAAACAAAAACAAAAAATGCTGGCCTAATGTTTGGTATCTGCTGTTCTCCTTTACTTTTTGGAGAATAAAGTGGCTTATGTTCAAGTTTTGGACCATTGAACCTTCCAGAGAGGTATGATGTCTAATTCAAATGGGGGTGCTTTTCAAAGTCCCACCATCAAAGGTCGAATCCAGCATTAACTCCCATTGACCTCACTGAGAACTGTCCATGAGCAGGGACTGCAGCATTGTGTCCATTAGGGCTGATCATGCATCAAGTGAAGCTGGAGTTTTTCTGTTTGCTTGAATGAGAGCAGTATTGGATGCAGAGTTGATATTTTCATTAAACCTGTGTATTTAAATTATTTTTGGGATGACATACAGTTGCACAGAGGCTGTTCCTATTTTAATAGATTTACATTAAAGATATAGGTTTCAGAGTAGCAGCCGTGTTAGTCTGTATCCGCAAAAATAACAGGAGTACTTGTGGCACCTTAGAGACTAACAAATGCTCTAATAAATTTGTTAGTCTCTAAGGTGCCACAAGTACTCCTGTTTTATTAAAGATATAGCATTTCTCCCCCCCACACACCTCCCAAATAAAAAGAAACCTATATAGAACTCACACCACTGTTTACAGTAAACCTCTCTACAGAGGAAATGAGTGATATTTTACAAATCCTTACTATTAAGCACAAATGTAGTTTTCAGAAAGCTGAACAATTAGATTCAGCTCTATCCATGAGTGCTGCCTTATTCTCCTCTGCTCTTAGATAAACAAAACATAGTTGAGGTTAAAATTCTTTGAGTTTTATATAGCAAAGTTTGGGAACATTTAAATGAACGCAGTAGTGGTGTGGTATAAATGGTGGTTCTGAAACGTTTCTGTACTGGGATGTCCCCTCAATGAGAGGGTTGGGGGTTGTGACCACCCTACATCTGTTCAAGAGCCCCATAGACTTGCAATCTCCAGCTTCAAAACTATCCCACACCTGGGGAGAAGCATTCTGAGCAAGGCAATTTTGATCAGTGACATTTAGGAAGGGCAGCAGAGCTTCATTCAGCTAAGAAGGTCCTTTTGTTTGAGCTTAAATATGCACTTCACAATTGCCATGGGAAAGTCAACGAATCACTGTTGAAGAGCTGCCAGTGTTGAGTCTCTCTCTCTCTCTCTCTCTCTCTCTCTCTCTCCATTTGAAGAGGCATGCAATGGTATGCTTATGTGATTAAAGATCACAACTTTTCAGCCTTATCAAATAAATTCTTTTTTCCTGTTCCACTGGACTCCTTTTTTCTGCCAAAGCTTCCCTGTGACTAAATGGTTTGTGGTGTGTTAGACTACATTGTAGTAAGAATGCTGCTGTGTTTTTCCTGTGAGAGGTTGGATGCCATCAGTTGCAAATAAACAGTGATGCCAATCAAATCCAGCTGTAAGAACTGATTGATGGACAGCATAAAAGATTCCCCCCGCCCCCCCGTATCGTGTCCTGTCAGTGGACAGCAAAACAAGTTCTCATGTTCCCACTCATACTGAACAAATGTTAAAAGCTGGGCAGAAACACAGCTGTACTTTTATCCAGGTGCATTGAGAAATACTGGCTCTTGCAAACTCTTCTAAACAGCTGTTACTTAATGTTGGCAGCCATATCATGGATTTGTCAGCTGCCCACAACATCAGCACGCAAACCTACTCTTAATTGAGTGGCAGCAGCAGATTCCCAACATAACAATAACGACATCCGAGACACGAGATTCAATAAATGTTTCCATAATGAGATTAGACTTGTCAGCTTTCACTATTCAGAATGATCCAAAGTCCTGATGTTCAAAGGTTTTCATGTTTATAGCATAGCCACTTAGTAAAACATTTTGAGTTTGTGAACCCATAAGCTTTCACTCGATGAGTTCAGGGACATTCATTTGTAAAGATGGATACTTGCTGTCCAAATGACTTGGTATTCTGTCCTCCTAATGTACATCCAGAATCCTCTGCCAGCTACTGTGACAGTTCTTTAGAATCACTGCAGTAGCTGACACTCATTCTGGTGCATGCTTTTGTCGGAGACCTTTGAAAGGAAAGTCAAGCTGCAAACAGTGGATCCACAGAAGGGAAAAAATAAGAATGGAAATGGGGTCATGACTGCTCTGCTGCTCATCTCTGTAGATCAGTACAGGGAGCATGCTCTGTACTCCAGTTAGCTTCCCCTTTGCAGCAAAGCTGGAGAGCAAGAAGCAGCTGTAGGCTGATCCGTGGTAGGGAGACGATGTTGGGCACCTGCCTACAGCAAAATGGCAAATCCTGTGACAGTGGAAAATGCAAAATTCTTTGAGTTTCTATATATGTAGCTCCCACTCCCAGTACACATGCAACCTCTGCAAAGGAGTCCTGAAAGTTTTCTCTAGCAGTGTAGGGTTGCACATGCACACTTCCTGCCCTCATGCTCCTAGAACATAAAGGGTGGTGCAACCCCTCCCACGCCTCCATTCTTTCTGGTTGCCCTTCAGCAGAAATGTAAACAAGTGAGTGTCTCACCTACATATCTAACTTAGGATAGTTTCTGTAAATATTAGTATCATTAGTATTTAGTTCTTTCAGTATTTTTATGTTTCAACCCATTTGGTGCAACAACAACAAAAGTTCTTGTATAGACATATTTTATTTGTCTATTTGTCTAGATGCCTGTTACTGGGACTATTCTGTTATGTCACAGTCTTGTTCCTCAGTTTTTAAATCTTGTCTCTCATGTGGGTCTGTGATTCCCCTCAAGGACAGACATGAGAAGTGTGATATTGTTTAGGAGAGAGCCATATTCCCTCTTAAAGTGTGATATTTGCAAGACTTTCAAGAAATGCACTCAAAAGGAAAGAGTCTAGACTTAAGATTTTCCTTATGGAAGAAGCTATGAGACTTGCCTCAGACTCAGAGCTTGAGAGGGCAGGACAGATCAGCCCTCTTGGAGTCAAGCCACAGTGAATGTTCTGGAGACTAGGTAAGTCAGTCTGTGATCCAGAAGCTCAAAAAGACCTAATAAGTCCTTTAAAGACATGGATCCCCAGCTGAAGGTACCATTGGAACAGTCAGATACTGCTGCTGTCTGAGGGAGAAAAGAACATTAACCCCTCCCCCCCCCAGTTTCTTGGCACCAGTTGGTGTCCTCGGCGATGCACAGAAAGAACTCTGGGCAACAAACTGAAGGACGATAAGGAAGCTGTCAGCATCATTGTAGTCTACTCTTCCATTTCCACCCCTTTCCCCCTGCATCCAGATTGCTGGCTCTAAAAGCATCAACCTATTCTCAGTCTACACTGACAAGCATCTTGTTTTCTCCTCTTATGAGGAGATTACTGTAACCCCAGAGCTGGAGTCACCCCTGTTGGATGCATCTCTTCCTTCGTTAGTCTTTTGTGTTAGAACATGGACCCAGGGTTCCAGTGATGAAAATCTCACTTTGCTATTCTGTTAACGATCAGGAAAATCCTGCTATGCTCAAGCAAGTGATTGCTCCTCCTGGGACACTCGCCCCTCTCGCCATTGGAGTAATTTTCATCATCTTCACCTGTCTCAAGCAGGAAACCATCTCCAGCACACACATAACCCTTGCCCCCCCCCCTTTCCAGGGAAAGTAGCCAGCATAAGCTCTCATCTCATACCACCTTTAGAGGTCCACCTCAAGATTCCTCTTTTCCTTCCGAGATGCTAGCACCCTGGTCCTCAATGTTTCACCCTTATGGCTACCAAGCCTGGTCATACTGGACCCCCTTGGTCTCACCATCCAGGGCACCAGTTTCCTCCTCCATTGAGATCTGGGTGTAGATCCTCTCGGAGATCCTTCAGAGCCTGCCCACCCTCCTCTAAAACAGACAAACTCAGAGATTCAGCAACCACTGATGGAAGAGATGGAGAAATTACATCAGTAGGAATCTTTCTCCCCCCCCCCGCCCCCATCTCCCAAATGCTTTTCATTTTTTTCTCCAGAGGAGGCCATGATGTTATTGGTACCTACCACTATAGATGATAAGGCTTTTCAAGAGCTTTTAAGGAAGATGGTGGAAACACTAAAAATTCCTCTTGAATAGGCAGGAAAAGTCAAACTTTTTGACATTTTACAACCAGCTACTCAAAACAGAGTGGCCCTAACCATTGATGAATATATCATTGAACCTGCAAAGGACTTGTAGACAACATCAGCTTCCATCTAAGCAATCTCCAAACAAGCTGGATCGTAAATATCAAATACTACCTCAAGGATTTTAATTCTTCTATACTCATCTGTCTCCATCATCTTTGGTCATCACTGCTGTTAATGAGAGATCCAAAGAAGCTCCAAGGTCCATACCAAGAAAAAAAATCCCCCAAACCTAGATCTATTTCTCTGCTTCCCTGTAGGTCAGGATTTCAAACTATCCTGGCCCAGTGCTAGGCCAAATACAATTCTATTCAGTGGGATAGAGGAGTGGACTTCATAGACAAAACTTCTGGTTTTAAGAGACAAATTTAAATCAATTTATACTGAGGGGCAATTGATTGCAGAATCTAAAGTAACATGCAAAGATGTTTTTGCTGATACAGGAGCAAGAGTGATGGCAAATGGAATTGTCATGAGAGGGGACTCAACTATCTGCATGTGGTCTGCCCAAGGAGGTTCACACAACAATTCAAGACTTTCCTTTTGATAATCAGGACTTGTTCATTACTCAAATGGATGACCCCTTACATTCATTAAAGGATCCTAGGGCCACATTCAGATTCTTGGGCCTGTATACCTCAAAAGAAAACACTACAGGCTGCATGGTCCCACTAGGCAGAGACCTCAACCATCTGTCTTGGGCTATTTCTACCATCAAAGATCTTCTGATCAATTTAGACAAAGATCAGAATGTCATAAGACGTGGCCCTCTGCTTCATTCTCTGGCACCTTGAAGAGAAGCTATGCTCGAAAAAAGCAGTCTTGATGCCACAATCGAGGATACTATTCCAGCTAATGTGCATCTATATCGTTCTCTCCCTGCCCCTCCACCCTTTGGTTGTCGCCTTTCATTCTTCAAGGCTTGTGCTATAATTACTATGGGCCACTGGGTTCTTTAGTTCATCCAGGATGGTTATACCATTCAATTACAGGTTATCACTCCTCCCACCTCATCCCTCTTCAGGGATCTCTCACAAAGTCATCATGTTACATGAGAAACTCTCTGATCCACATTGGGGAACAAAGTTGGTATCCTAAGAATTCACAGGAATAGGATTATATTCCCCCTATTTCCTTATTCCAAAAAAGAAGAAGGGAGGATGCAGACTCATTTTAAACCTCAGGCTCCTCAATGCATATATTCATTAGATCGAGTTCCACATGATGATCCTTATCTCTATTATACCCTCCCTGGATCCCATGGACTTGTTCAGTACCCTCAATTTATGGGATGCATACTTTCATGTGCTGATTCATGAAGCACACAACAAATTTCTACATTTCATAGCAGCAGGCAGTCATGATCAATTCAGATATTTCTCTTTTTCTTCTGCATGGCGCTTTGAGCTTTTAAAACTTGCCTGTCAGTTGCTGCAGCTAATCTTCGCCATTTAGGGATACATGTATACCCTTACCTAGATGATTGGCTAATTTGAGGGACATCAGCACAGCAGGTAGAACAGTCAGTGCACCTAATTTCACATTCAGATCTCATAATCTAAAGAAATCATACATAATTCCAATACAATCAATAGAATTCATTGGCGTGATCTTGGACTCCAGATAGTGAGAATCTTTCTCCCTTGAGAGATTCCAGAACATCTGTCAACTAGTATCACAAATTCAAGCTTGCCCTTAAAACTCAGTAAGGATTTATCTTCGGCTATTAAGACATGTAGCCTTGTGTACTTACATGATGCCTTTTCCAAGACTCAGCCTAAGAGCTCTACAGTCAGATCAAATGAGTACTTTGCCCAAGTATTCACAGTTTCTTCAGTGGTGGCTATGGTGGTTGAATTCCAGCAACATGTGTCAGGAAAATACATTTAAAACACCAATCCCTGTCAAGACACTGATCTCTGATGCCTCCAGGAAGGGTTTGGTGGCTTACTCAGATCAGTTTCAGACTCTCAGTACTTGGTCAATAATGGACTTGGTGGACCTAATAAATGTCTTGGAGGTGAGGGCTGGCCATTTAGCATGCAGCCTCCTATCTCCAAATTCTAAAGGGTCAGTACAGGTATTAATAGGCAATTCTGCAGGCATGTATTACATGACAAACAAGGGGGAGCAAGATCAGATGTCCTTCATCAAAAAGCCATCCTGCTATGGGAATGCTGCACTTTGCATCAAGTCAATATTGTCACATTATACCTACCAGGAGAAGTCAATGCCCTGGTGGATGAGCTATGTATCCTCTCATGAGTGGAGATTAGAAGACATGGTCCTCCAGCAAGTCTTCCAGAAATGGGGATTTCCTCAGGTAGACCTTTTTGCCACTGAAGATGACAAGAAATCTGTAGGACATCTATGTGATCTTCTATCCATACATTTCCCAAACATTACTCACTGGTGGCAGCATCAAGAGCAGGAGCCCAGGTTGGCAAGGCAATTCTCCAATCCTTATTCAGATCTCCTAGCTCTCACCTCCAGATCAACCAAACTGCTGGCTAATCACCCATGAGTGGGATCCACATGCACACAACCTCTCCAAGAATTGGTTACTATACCGTAAGTAACCATTCTTTCCATGGCTGCAGAATTGTTCAGTCTGCAGGGCCTTTATTTAAATGAATGGAGCAGTTCACATCTCTTAGGACTGTTGTTTCAGCCTGTCTGCAGATTCAGACAGGCATCACAGCATTGGTTTATACTCTGTTCCCATTTTCAAGGTTATCTCTGCAACCATAAGGGCCTCCTGAAACCTGTACCTGACCCTAGAGGGTGTGGCCAACAAGTTGAGAACCCTATTATAATGGATTTATTTGCAAAAGTTTAGGATGGCTTCATTTTTATGAGGTGAGCTATGCAAGTCCTAAACAAAAGTCAATAAAACCTTTCTTTCATTTCACAGCCTTAGCTATCTTTTATACTGTATATTTCATATAAAGAAATTTGAGTTTTACCTTTTCCATTGGTACAATTTTTCTTTCCTAGAAAGCCAGTTGCATTAGTTACGATGTACATGGCAGTGACAGAAAAATGACAACTAGTAATTTTTTAAAACATCTAAATGTTTGTTTTGTGTTTTTAAATGAATGAGGTACAATTTTTAAGGGTTGATGCCTGGAGCTGGAAGCAAATGCTTTAGGGAGTCCTACCTCTCCAGTTTAATATGCTAGGCATTCCTAGCCCTCTTGGTTAACAAAATATTGGACCTTAAACCTATCACTGACCCAGAGCTGACTATTGCCAACACTGAATATTGTTTAATCCAATTCTAAATGCCTGTTTTTACTTGTACCTGATTTAACAGCAACTAAGACATTTTTGAGGAAAATTTCTCTTTTTGTTTTATTTTAAATGGAAACTATTGCAAGCTGCTCAGTCATGCTGGAGGAGTTGGAGAAGAGCACAGAATGGAGAGGAGAGAGACAAAGGTGGAAAATCAGTGCAGTTTATCACATGGTTGCACAAATGAAGAAACTTACTTCACAGACATGAGATAATTTCCTATCTTTGTAATTCTGTTTCTGTGAGGATAAAGCCATGAACTCTCACACTTGGGTCATATGACTCCACCATGAGTCACTCTAGGACATGCTCTGAGGTCTTAAGATTTCTTTTTAACTATTCAGGAACCTGTAAACGGGCTTTAGTGATCTGCCCTACTTCAGAGGTCCCAGAAACTCCAGCCAGTTCCCTTCAAAAAGTGAGAAGCGAGAACTCCCTTGGCTTTGAATTGCACATAAAATAAACAAGCATTTTCCCATCACTCTCTCCCCCACGTAACAAAGGAGTCCAACATCCCCAAAGAGGTAATGGGTACTTGAGAAATGAGTGCCCATATGGCAGAAATGGAACCCATTATCTCATTTACATCCCCAAATTGAGGACAGATGGTTGAGAGAGAATCCTGCACAAGGAGAAAGCAGAGGTACAAAGTAAGTCTGCACTTTCCACAATGCAGGATTCTCTCTGATGGAGAGTAAGTAGTTGAGAGGATTGTCCCATGAACACTGGGACAATGTAAGAAGCACTGTAACAGGCCACTTCCAAATCCAAAGGCCAAATCCAAAAAGTTGTCAGAGGATCTCTCCCTCTCTTGCTTTTTCTTTAATTTAAAGGGAACTAAGATACTGTTGTTTGTATGAGGGTTAAATGCAACCAATTTGATGTATCTAGAAAACAAAACTGGAGAAGTCTGGCCTGCTGTAATAAGGAATAGGCTCTATTAAAACAAAGTGAAGCAGATTTCTTCCTAGAGACTAAATCCAAGCAGTAGTCCTTTATGAATGAATGAATGAATGAATGAAGCAAGGACCCTCATGCTGCTTTGCTAGGTAAAGACTTTTGATACAAGAGATACTGGTGAATAGGCATACAGCAGCCCCCCTCCCCAGCAGACAGAGTACACATTCCTCACTAGCATGTCTTTTCCTCAATCATGAAGATGTCTGCTAAATGTCAAACAGTTTTAGCAATGATATTTCTACCAGAAGAAATCTGATCCACCCATCCCTCCCTGACCCAGAGACCACTCCTGAAGATCTAGCACAGATTGACTCATTCTGTGAAAATGTTATCCATCCCTGACAGATAAGTTGTGATCACAAATGTGTTGTGGGACAGACCCCACTCTCCACCCTTCAAAGCTTCCTGACATGAGGCACAACCCAATGTCTCCATGCTTGGTATAGAATATGGAAACTTCATTGATCATCTGACTCAAGACCTCTTTTTGAGAAACCATGGGTAAGATTTTCAATCAGTGCTACGTGGGAAGCTAAGACTTTCAATGAGATGTAGGCTTCTAAGTGGCTACGTAAATTATGAAAATGGGATTGATGCTCCTAAATCAGACAAATGCTTTTTGGAAAGTTTTTTTTCTGTATGTCTGTGAAGGCTCTTAATGACTAGATCACCGTTGATATGTCTCCAAAAATTGAGCTGAATAGAGAAGATAACCTCTGGCAGTGTGTGGTCTGCATTTTCTTCATATATTTGAAACAAAACATTAAACAAATCAGCATTCCTAGCTGGTACTGGCACCCATCATAACCTTGGTATCTGGGTGCATTAGAAGTGTGCAGTCTGACCTTAAATTACCCCACATCTGACTGGTGAGCTCTAAAGTTTAGGGAAACTTGCTCCTACTGCTATATCAATGTCATGGTGACACTTGACGTTTAAAAATCCCCACAAAATTTTAATGTAAACAATTGTGTCCCTTAAACTGTCTTCCAGTGGAACTGTAATCCCAAGAAGGTTGACAAACTAGTAAAACAAGTTTACCATCCTTTGTTTAACATTACTTAAGCTATTATTTTTATACCAAACAGCACATCACTTCACAGTAAACTGGGGCATTAGTTCTTTCCCTTGTTCAAGGTGTATACAAATGCTATATTTAAATATATAAAACTCAATCCTAAAAGCAAGTGGAATCAAGAATGGAATCTAAATGTTCTATGTGAAATCTAACAGACAAATTAATCTAAAACAAATACATTCTTCTTTCCGAAGGGCTTTGTACCGTCCTCATTGAGCACGTATGCACAGCTGTTTCAATGGGAGTGCTGCCTTAATCCAGAGAAAGTTAAATTAGGTCTTGGTAAATCAGAGATTGTTAAAGTTCACTGTTATCTGTCTTCTACAGATGAGACAGTTGTAATCCTGTAATGTGCCATTGGATTCAACTGAACAACAACAAAATACATTTAGCTGAAATTTGCAACAATCACCTTGTTATGATACATCTGAGTTGTAGACTCCCTGATTTTCTCTGCAAGAGAAGTAACAGGTGCCATAAACAGATGGTTTGAACCATCCCATTCTAATCCCTATTTTATTTGTATTTCCGTTGCCTAGGGTAGTTGTGATGTCATTCTGGCTGAGAACAGTGATTCCCTTAACTCACCCAACAATATTGTTAATCTATCCAGCTATACTCTTAGCCCGGCAGAAGAGTCTGTCCTATCTCGGGGCCTCTCCTTCTGCCCCACCACTTGCAGCTAGCGTAGACACAGTTTAACCCCTTTATAAAAATATTATCTGGTCATGGTCCATCCTGGGGACAGTAGCATTTCCCGCTATGTTAACAGCTTTTACACAGAGTGTACAAGTAAACCACATGATATCTACTGTGTTGCATGTATTAGGGACACTTACATAAGCATAAAATGAGAAGAGGTATTTTAGACCAGCCATTTTGACTCACAGGTATTTGTGTTCACATCACACTTAGGAGCCCCAGTCATGAAGAATCCCATTGTGCTAGGTGTTGTATGAACACAGAACAAGACAGTCTCTTCCCCAACGAGCTTACAATCAAAGTAAAGGCAAGGTACAACAGATGGATACAGATAGATGGAGGAGTAAAAGGAAACGAGACACCATTGGTCAGCATGACAGGCAGTGGTCTCAGCTTACCAGTAGCCTAGCCATTGTCAAATTTTATGTAGGCGTACAGAGAGGGAGAGTTTTAGAGGATGAGTTAGTGTTGCAGATGTTTAAGGCGAGTTCCTCCAAACAGCAGCTGTGATAAAAAACCTGAAAGTAAAAATAGCTCTCCTATTATACAGACCTGCTGCTTGTTTATATTATCCCATCTGCTGACTCGTACTAGTAAAAACTTATGGGAATTATAATTTACTAGTTAACACTGCACGGTGAACCAATACAGCTTGGGAGAGTGAATTGGCTTCTTTCTTGGCTCACACAGGAAAAACTTGCCTACAATCAGGGCCGGCTCCAGGCACCAGGCAACCAAGCTGGTGCTTGGGGCGGCACCTGGAGGGGGGCGGCGCGGCGCTCGGGCCGCCGGGGAGAGCGGGGCCACAGCCGGGCTCGCCGCCCTCCCCCCGGCGCTCTGGCCGCCGGGGGGGGGGAGCCGAGCCCCCGCCGGGGCTCGCCGCCCTCCTCCCAGGGCTCCGGCCGCCCTCCCCTCCGGCGCCCTCCCCCCGGCCGCCGGGGGGAGAGCGGAGCCCCCGCCAGGGCTCGCCACCCTCGCCCCGGGGCTCCGTCCGCCCTCCCCCCGGCGGGAGAGCGGAGCCCCCGCCGGGGCTCCCCTCCCCCCCCCGGGCTCCGCCCCCTCCCCCCATGGGGGGGGGGGCGGGGCGGCCGGAGGCTTTTTTGCCTGGGGCGGCAAAAAAGCCAGAGCCGGCCCTGCCTACAATGGGGTGATGAGTACAAATGAAGCAGAACTAGGGTTACAAAATCGTTGTTGGTGATGTTACGTGATCCACAAAGAACCCAGCTTGACTCTCTTATCCAGGCTGAATTTGCAGAGCCAGCTGTTAGAAAAGCTCTTTTTAAAATATAGACCCTCACCTTTGAGAGTGGAACTGTACTTTCCATTTTATTCTGTCATCTAGATATTTTATTAAAAATACCCCAATACAAATCTACAATTAGCAAATAAACACAAGCAATACTTCTCCCTCACAACCCCTCCTCCTGTACTTTTCAATTGCCCATTATTCATTTTTCAGTAAGCCTCCTTACACAGGGACTTTTTGCAGGGGTTGCAGATTTAGCTGTGATGGTTGTACCAATCAGAATTCTCTTATTGGAGCAAAGTGTCCATCAAAATCACCTCTTTTTTTGGGGGTCATACTCCAGCTGGAGATACTGTGTTATATCAAGACTAAACAATGTTCCACTTTTGATGCTAAATTTTGCCCTTGGAAGCATGAGCCTGATTCCCAGTGAAGTCAAAGGCATCATTTATGCATCTGAGAACAGAATTTGGTTTCAGCCTATTCAACACCATTAGAAATCTCACCACATAACTGAGACACTTCTTGTTCCAGCATGTTTATTTTGCTAATAATTTTGAGTTAAGGTACATTTAAAAGGTGAACAACAAAATTGCTAATAGTTACAAATTTTAGACAAGATTCCAAGACAAGGGAAACATACAGTTGTTAAAGTTATAATTGATAGTGTATTATACTAAAATTTCCTGAAATCATGGGAAACCTGAGCTGCCGACTTCCTGGTTTCTCAGCCAGAATGACATCACAACTACCATAGGCAAAGGAAATACAAATGCATAATTGGTAAGTAATAATGTCAACAATAGGAATTCAGTGGCATGACCACTATAAGAACTGCTGTAAGCAATAGAACCTCAGGAGAGAGGGATAGCTCAGTGGTTTGAGCATTGGCCTACTAAACCCAGGGTTTTGAGCTCAATCCTTGAGGGGGCCACTTAGGGATCGGGGGCAAAAATCAGTACTGGTCCTGCTAGTGAAAGCAGGGGGCTGGACTCGATGATCTTTTCTTTCCTCTTTTTTGGTGGGGAGGGATAACTCAGTGGTTTGAGCATTGGCCTGCTAAACCCAGGGTTGTGAGTTCAATCCTTGAGGGGGCCACCTAGGGATCTGGGGCAAAATCAGTACTTGGTTCTGCTAGTGAAGGCAGGGGGCTGGACTCGATGACCTTTCAGGGTCCCTTCTAGCTATATGGAGATATACCTATCTCATAGATCAGGAAAACCCTTTGCCCATCTGCAGAAGAGAAAGCTCAACATACTTGGCAGCAATTGAAAAGAGAAATTCTTGTTATTAATCAGAAGGCATGATAATTCTGGAACCACATTCCACAACCCAAAATTACACCATCTTGCGCTGCACAGAGAACTATACAGCATAAGCTCATTGAAATCCGCTCTTTACCTCAATGTGGAGGAAGATATGCACAGCTTCACCTCCCCTCCCCCCCAGTTATGGATTCCACAAACTGGCTTTAGAGAAAACAAAAACAAGTTTATTCGCTACAAAAGATAGGTTTTAAGTGTTAGAAGGTATAGCAAACAGATCAAAGCAGATTACCTAGCAGATGAAACAAACATGCAAGCTAAGCTCAGTACACTAAAGAAATTGGTTACAAGTAGTAATTTCTCACCCTAAATGTTGTTTTAGGCAGATTGCAGAGGTTCTTGAAGGCCAGCTGCTCTTGCTTACAGCTTAAAACTTCAGATATTTCATTCAGCGGCTAGACACCCGTCCAGCCTGGGCTCAGCTCTTCTCCCTGCACCCTCCCAGTCTTTGTTTCTTAGATGTTTCCAGCAGTCATCCTGGGCAGGGATTCAGCGAAGAATGATCACTGATTATGTCACTCCCCTGCCTTAAATCGATTTTGCATGTGGCAGGAATCCTGTGTTTTCCAGTGTGAGTCCCCCCAACTCGAGGAAAAATACTGGTATTCTATCATGAAGTTCAGTACCAGATGAAATGCTCACATGACCCTGCAGCGTCAAAGCAGCTGTGAGTCAAAGGTTGTTTGTATCATCCCCGGAAATCTCAGGAAGGTGGGAGATTAGCATCTTCAAAGACCAAGGCTTGGTCTACACTTACCCCCCAATTCGAACTAAGGTACGCAACTTCAGCTACGTGAATAACGTAGCTGAAGTTCGAAGTACCTTAGTTCGAACTTACCTCGGTCCACACGCGGCAGGCAGGCTCCCCCGTCGACGCCGCGGTTCTCCCGTCGACGCCGCGGTACTCCTCTCGTCTAGCTGGAGTACCGCAGTCGACAGCGATCACTTCCTGGTTCGACTTATCGCGTCCAGACAAGACGCGATAAGTCGAACCCAGAACTTCGATTCCCAGCCGCCGAACTAGCGGCTGGGTGTAGACATACCCCTATTGTTCTCCCTAATGGTCCATTGACTTGTTCCCAGCTAGCCAGCCAGACTGATTGCATTTTGGCTGGTGGGCATTCCCCAGGTGCAAACACTTTTGTAGTACAGATGTATAGTCAATATTCCTAACTTTAGATATAAAAATGATACTTGCATCAAATAGGATAATGATATTCAGCAAATCATAACCTCTCCATATCTCACATAACCTATCTTGTATAACATACATTATGATTTTGACACAATCATATCATATTACTATCTCTGACCAGATGCATCAGAGAAAAGTGCAATAAAACCTTACAATAAGCAATTTAGATACTCTACCCCCAAGGAAATTTTCTCCTAATTTCCAATAGCTAGAGGTTGGTATATGCCCTGAAGTATTAGGTTTATATCTCTTCCAAAATTCTTCATTGTTTCTAAAATCATGTATTACTATATGTCTGGATATCTTGATTATCCATGTAAATGTCTAATACCTTTTTGTTTCCTGCTAAACTCTTGTTCTCAATGATAGCATGTGGCTGTGGGTTCTAAAGGTTAATTGTGCATTGTGTGAAAATGTATTTCCTTTTATCAACTGTTAAATTGTTCCCTTTCCATTTCATTGAATGTCCCTTTTGTTCTTGTGTTAAGAGACAGAGTGAATAGCAGTGCCTAACAAAACATCATAATGTCCTTTATAAAACATAATAGTGAATGAACCTCAAAGGTTAAGTGTGTGATTTTGCATTGGGTGCTATCTAAATTAGTTGAGCCTCATAGGTGTACAAAATTGGACTGGATATATCATAAGAGATGACTTTCTTTTAGCATTTCCCCATTCAATCCTAGATGGAAATCCTATAAGAACAGTCTTTCTTGTAGGAGTTTTGTACTTTCATGTCTGTTCCAGCTGGAAACCAGAAACAAGCAGCTTTATTCAAACATTAAGCACACTTTTAAAAAAGTTTGATTCCAGTTCAGTTCTAAAAAATGATATACATAAACATTATTCATTGATATTAAAGCGGATGGGATCGTCTAGTCTGACCTCCTGTATATAAATACAGGCTAAAGAACCTCATGCAGTAATTTCTTCATGAAGCCCATAACCTCTGAGCTAAATAATATATTTTAGAAAGACATCTAGTCTTCACTTAAAGACTGCAAGTGACAGAAAATCCACCAAATCCTGAGGTAAATTGTTCCAGTAGCTAATTACTGTCACTATTAAAAATGTGTCTTATATCTAGTCTGAATTTGTCTGGCTTCAACGTCCAACCATTGGATCTCATGCCAGAAGCTGGAATTGGATGACAAAAGATAGATCACTCAAATTTGCCCTGATCTGTTCATTCCCTTTGAACCATCTGGCACCGGCTAATGTTAGAGACAGGATACTGGGCTAGATGGACCATTCATCTGACCCATGGTCATTCTTGTACTTTTTCCCCCCACCTAGATTGAATAGCAGCTTACTATTAGAATTCTCTTCCCCAGATAGGTACTTGTATTTTATGATGAGTTCTCTTCAATAAACTAAATCAATTTAGTTTCTTTTGTCACTTACTATAAAACATTTTTCAGATCTCTATTCCTTCTTTTAGCTCTTTTCTGAAATCTTTCCAATTTTTCAATGTAATTAAGTTTACTGATTTTAAACAATGAATTCAGGAAATGAAAACTCCACATGACTATAGTTGAATGCTTTTTGGCATCCATTAAAAAATTTAACAGCAATGTAATAGTTCTGGAGGACAACTCATGGAAGTCAAGTGACTTGTGTGTACATTTTTGCAGGATTAGACCCTTACTCCACACCTTTAGAAGTAAAACCGGACTAGAAGATATACCATCTGTGGAACCGGGTTGACAAATGCAAATCTTAACTGTTGCATTTCCTTTTCCTTTTGAGTGTTAAAATGACAATAGAATACAGTTTATATTTTAAACATTATTATTTTAATCTCTTGCCCCCACCCCAAAAGACAGAGAGAGAGAAATCTATCCCGATTAGGCTAGCAGTGTTTACAAGCTATGCTGGCTTTATAGACTGAGGCAGTGATAAGAACTGTGAGACATACTGTGAGTTGTGTAGTGTCCTGTTAAAATTTGATATCAAAGCACATTGCCTAATTAATTTAATCTCATGCCTTTTCTTTTAGGTAGGTGATTAACTGTCACCCTCATTTTACATGTAGGTAAACTAGTACAGAGAGAGGTTAAATAAGGTCACTTTGCAAGTCCATGGCTTGCTTCCAGTCCCTTGCTCTAGCAGTGGCCCCCATTCCATGATTCAGATTGTTAGCTGCCTTCATGTAAAATAATACTACATCTTGATTTCATATTGTTTTGGTCTGCAATTATTGTGTTTGAGGGGCTGATTCTGATTCCATCAGATTTACACCAGGATAATACCATTGATATCAAAAGAGTTATTTCTAATTTATATTGGTAGAAATGAGATCAGAATCGGACCCTGAGTATTGAGCTATAACAAGGAAGCTAAATATGTACAGATGCACACAGTCTTACAAAATATGCAGAGGGAATATGCACAGTACACAAGTAGGTTTCATTATAAGCAAATTTTGTAAAATTAAACACTAAGATATCTTGACAGTAATGATTAATTTATTAGCACTTCCAGCTTCAAAGTACAAATTTGAAAGTTGAACTCATTTATTTTTTACAAAGTCTTTAAGCAGTGGTGTCTGTGTTGTTTAAAAAAAAAATGGGCTAATGAAACTAGATTGGTGAGCAGATGGTTTTAAAGGACTGTGTTTTGCAAATTGTGTAACCGTTTGCTTGGTATCTGGTAAGGTACAGTTCTCTCAGTGAAAGAGAAGAGAGGTGAAAAAAAATAATCTGAAGCTTTGATTCATCTCCAGTAATCATCAGAATAAAACAGAACAAAACATTATGAAGTACACTTCCAAAACAGGGAACTGTGCAGGTAGGTGAGGTATGGATTTTCAGCTTTGTATCATGGTCTTGGAGTGATGCCCTCATGGTATCTCAGGGGAAATCAGCATGTAATTTGTGTATGAATAAATTATAATATATTCTTGGGCAAACAGTTCTAACCTGGCCAAAGGAAAAAGTCCAGACTGGGTATTTCGGAATCTTTCAGTGAAACCTCAGTGTGCAAGCTTCACTGAAAGAGCTAGAGAGATGACTCAAACTGGTTGTGCCAGTTAAGGAGTTCTGGAGAGGAGTGAGTCACTCAAAACTGATTTTATGTAAGGATTATAAGAGGTGGGACTTCAGATACCACAAAGTCCCCCATTCTCCACTAGCTTCCCATAGACTATCAGGCCAGTTTCAAGTTCTTGGTCCTTATCTTCAAGATGCTAAATGGCCTGGACCCAAGGTATCTAAAAGATTGCCTAAAGCTCTTGGAGGAGGACTTTGATTGACTCTCTGGAACAATGAAACTTTTTTTCACAAGGGTAAAGGTCATCTGTGCAGGAGACTGAGCTTTCTCAGATGTTGGGTTCATCATTTTCAGCTTTTATTGGAGGTTGGAATTGGTTTGGAATTTCTACCTGTTCTTCATGGGTCTCTGTTTGCAAGACTTCCAAATCCTTGGATCATTTCCTTCTTTGAGAGTTTCTGACTCGGAGTTCAGCCTTGTGACTAGCTATTTGCTTATACTTACTTTCCTGTGCTCAGCACAGATAACATCAGACTGTTTTGCTAACTTACTTTTCCATGGAGGCGCTGATTCTTCACTGCCTTTCACATTGTGTGATTATTTACACCATTGTAAAATGAGTGCAAAGTACATATAAAACACTACCAGATCAGAATGGTATTTTATACCCACTTTGCACAGATTCAAATGACTGTACAAGCAAAGCATTGGAGAACTGAGCCCAGAGAGTTTGTCCACAATCCCCTGGGTGAAGAATGGCTGGGGTGTGCACTTAAATAATTTTATTTTATGTTTAATTGAGCAATCCTGTCATTTAGAATTCAGTGTTATTTCCTACCAATTTCTTTTATATCATAAAGCTAACACCATCATCTCTGTCTTTACTTTGTTTGTAGTAGAAGAGGTAACAATCCTTACATTCACTATTAATGTCATTTATTACCATGGCATCCCATTTTGTTCTTCAGTTCTGCTCATTCAACGAAAATAGTCAGCCAATAGAATTATATTTTTTCAATGTTCAAGTTGAAAATGTGAGAGTTCTAAGTGTATGGATCTTTAGCACACCCTGCTCACTACTGCTTTGGGTGTTGCTATATCTAGGGGTAGGAAGTCTTCATGCAACTGGGAAGCCACACTTAACCTTTATGTTATATATAATGTATTTTATAGTCATAATTTCTTTATTGGACAGACAAAATGTCTTGTGCTATTAATCCAATATAAGCAATTGTCATCAACAACTAACAGTAAACTTTCAGGTTGATAGGATCTACATCTAAAATCTTCATGTTTTGAGGCTTATTTTCACCCACCATGTCACTTGGACAATGTGGCTGAATTACAGTGCTTGAAAACTGTGTATCTAACTTTAGTCCAGTCTGTTAAATATCTGCTATAGCTACTTGGGGCTGGGCACATGTTTTAATAATGTGTGTGTATAAACGAAAAGATCAGAGAGAATGAAAATCTGTTTTGAAAATTAGAGATTGCTCTAAAAGCTGTTTAAACTGTTATTGTGAATGTTTCAGTTAAAGTGCAAAGTGTATTTATCTGAAGAATGTGTATGCAGCTTGTGAATAATTGTTTTAGAAAAAAATCAAATCTCTTTTAAGCTCCATCTTATTTCTACATGTAACCCCTTTGGGGTTTAGAGAGCATGGCCCCTTTAAATCTTTTTCCTAAGGGGGAAGGAGAGAGTAAGAAAAAAGGAGGGAAACTCCAAGGGGCAGCGCTGGAGCTCCAAGGAGAGGCGGAGGCAGCCTGCAGGCCCTGGAAAAGTGAAGCGGCAGAGAACCTGCCCGAGGCCTGGGACGGACAGGGCCGATGGGGGACACCCCAGGACAGGAGCCAGGAGGAGCACTGTGCCAGGGAGGAATCGCCCAAGAAGGACAGGCCGGAGCTGGACCCAGTATCACGGTTGCCCAGAGCTGCATGGGGCTGTAAGTACTGGATAGGGTGACCAGATCAGCAGTATAAAATATCAGGATGGGGGGGGAAGCAAAAAAAAAAAAAAAAAAAAGAGAGTTTAAAAGGGGCCGGGGGCATTAGCAGGCCCCGGCCGCGCACGCTGCCCTCCCCGCGGAGCCTCCCGCCCCCCGGCCCACCAGAGGCATATGTGGCATGCGGTGGGTCCGGGTGGGGGCAGCGCGGAGCGGGCAGGGGCCGGGTGGGCGGCACGGGCCGAATCCCCGCTGCTGCCGGGGAGCCCCGCGCCTCTCCCTCCCGCTCGCGGCTGTGGCTCCTTCCTGGTGGGACATGACTCCCGCCGCCCCGGCCACATGCGGCGCGCGTCCCCCGCGCCTAGTCTCCCGCCGGGAAGGAGCCGCTGGACACGTGCCGCATGTGCCCGGGGCAGGCCGGGGGGCGCGTCCCGCCGGGAAGGAGCCGCAGGCGCGAGCGGGAGGGAGAGGCGCGGGGCTCCCCGGCAGCAGTGGGGATTTGGCCCATGCCCCCGCGCCGCCCACCCGGCCCCTGCCCGCTCCGCGCTGCCCCCACCCGGACCCACCGCGCTGCTCCGCGGGTTGCAGGGCTGGAGCAGCCTCCAGGCTGCGCTCCCGGCCCCGGCCCCCGTGTGCAGCGGCCCGGGGGTCGGGCAGGAGCCCTCTGGCGCGGCGGGGGGCTCAGAGCTGAGCCCTCTGTCTCCCTCCATTGCCAGCCCCCCTTTGCCCGCCCGGTGGCCGGGTGCCGGAGCTGACTCACCAGCTCCAGGATCCAGGCACCGCCGCCACCCCCTCCCTCCAGGCTTGCGCCGCCATGCTGCAAGCCTGGGAGGGAGAAGGAATGTGCTGCTTGGGGAAGAGGCGGGGCCAGGGTGGGGATTTGAGGAGGGAGCCAATGGGGGAAGAAAGGAGGGGGTGGGGTGGGGGGGGCCGAGAGTCCATCTGGGAGGGCAAAATTTCTTTTTTGTCCAGTATCCCGACCAAACATTGGTCGGGACATGGGACAAAGAAGCAAATACCGGGACAGTCCCGATAAAATCGGGACGTCTGGTCACCCTAGTACTGGAGCTTGGGACTCTGCATTGGGAACAAGGAGGGAGGCTGTAGCTAGTTAAGTGGGGAGGTGGTCACTCTGTGTGGCTTTGCAGAGAGCGGCAGAAGAGGGCACTGGAGGGGTTTGTTGGGGGAAAGTTCAATGGCGCCGAAGACGACCAGGAGCACCCAAGACTCAGCACTGGACTGGAACTTTGGTCAGGCCTCCTGAACTCTGTGTGCAGAAAACATTGCTCAGTGTCTGCCCTTCCAGACTGTGCTCCCACTGGGCCTGTGGGGCCTTGGTTTGGATGCAGCCCTATCTTACTGCTCCCCCTATATTTCCCCTTGTATTTCTCCTCTCATCCCTCTGTAAATAAATATTTCCCTTGTTATATCCACTGTACTTTTCCTGTGGGTGGGTGTGTTCACTCGGGGGGGTTTGGAACAGGTGCCCCTGGGGTGGAAGGGATTTTTCCTGCTGAATTCCTGCGCACGCCTTCTCTTGGCCAGAGCTGCCTGCAGAGCAGACTCCATCTTGGCCACGAGGGCGCTAAAGTTACGTGCACTTGTCTTACTCCTGTCTCTGTCAGTATTGTTCAAAAAAAGATCAGGAAGCATCCACTGTAAGCAGTTTCTGTATATACATAAAACCTGAAAAATGTGTTTATTGCCCATTTTCATCTTATAACTTTACTTTTATATAAAGTAGAAGCAATTATTGTATGGGTGGCTGAAGGAAAAGTTTTGCTATAGCTAGTGTTTGCAAATTTTGATATGGATTTTTCTATGCAGTTGTTTGAACAGGTAGGTAAAGCCTAGGATATGTGCATTTTATAAATGCAAATAAATTTATGTGGAAAATTGAGCATGTATAAGAGCTTCCATATATATAGTCCATTTCATCTGAAGAACTAAAGTTCTTTACAAAATGGGTAGTTCTTGTTCCCATTTTGAAGATGGGGAAGCTGATGTACAGAGCGGTTGTGACTTACCAAAGCCAAAGGAAAGTCAGAAGTAGAACCAGTCTCCTGAATGCCAGTCCTCTGCTCTGACCATTATATTATGCTCTTCCCACAATCAAAATCTTTCCGGTAAATCTTTTATAAAAACTGTCAAATGTGCATAGCTTTGCATTTTGTGTATATTTTATATTATGGTTGTTAAAATTCCTATTGTACGAGCTTGTAGGCAGTCCAAAAATGGTATGACTGATGCGGCTGTCTCCCCACTCCGTCCCACCCCCTGCCTTGTTAACCTATGAATAAGCTCATTGTTCAGTAATGGAATGATGGCAGCCTCCCCAGTGGCAATGTGACATGTTTCCTTCTGCCACACCTGTCTCCGTGTTGTCTTCCAGGATCCTTCCTATATACGGTGTGATGATTTGGAGAATGTCTATGTACAATTTGTAAAAAGCAACAAAGAGTCCTGTGGCACCGTAAAGACTAACAGATGTATTGGAGCATAAGCTTTCGTGGGTGAATACCCACTTCGTCAGACGCATGTAATGGAAATTTCCAGAGGCAGGTATAAATATGCAGGCAAGAATCAGTCTGGAGATAACGAGGTTAGTTCAATCAGGGAGGGTGAGGCGTTCTTCTACCAGCTGAGGTGTGAACACCAAGGGAGGAGAAACTGCTTTTGTAGTTGGCGAGCCATTCACAGTCTTTGTTTAATCCTGATCTGATGGTGTCAAATTTGCAAATGAACTGAAACTCAGTAGTTTCTCTTTGAAGTCCAATCCTGAAGATTTTTTGCTGTAAGATGGCTACCTTGACATCTGCTATTGTGTGGCCAGGGAGGTTGAAGTGTTCTCCTACAGGTTTTTGTATATCGCCATTCCTAATATCTGACTTGTGTCCATTTATCCTTTTACGTAGGGACTGTCCAGTTTGGCTGATGTACATAGCAGAGGGGCATTGCTGGCACATGATGGCGTATATTTGTTGCTTTTTACAGATCCAGACTAACACGGCTACCCCTCTGATATGTACAATTTATGAATTCTGGTTGATTTTATGAAGTTGCTGCATCATTGAATGTGTCAGTGGATATGAAATCTGCCACAGCTGATATCATGTCTCTCCCTGACTCTGGACAATGGAGAACCATTAATACTCAAATAGGTGCACCTTAGGACAATGGGATGGTGGTGGAGGCATGACAGCCACACCTGATGCTAACTAAGAGATATTTGTATTCGTGGAAGAGTGTGTGTGACAATACTTTGCCAGTTCTGGTCTCTTGCTCCTTGAACAATTACTCCTGAGACTGAGGAGGAAGAGCTGGAACAGGAGACTTTCTTTATGCTCCACACAGGAGTAGCTACTACTCTCAAAAACTGCTAGTGATAGAGAACCCAGGGGTCCCAATGTTGCCATTGCAGGGGAACCTAAGATACTGGAAGAGGCATTCAGTGTTGGGCATAGCAATGAGGAGGACCTTGAGGTTGTTTGTCCATAGGCACTTTCCTCTCAGGGTAGGTGACTGGGGAGATGTCTTCTCCATGATAGAGGGGACATCCCTGAAAACAGAACTGGGAATCAGAGGATTAATCCTCAGCATAGTTTAATGGTGGGTTAGAGGCAGATAATGAATGTGAACATAGTTGTCTACCTTGTGCGGCAGATATTGGAGAGGTGGGAGGCACCAGGAAAAGACAAGGTCTCAGTGACCCAGTAGATCTTGGTATCGGCAAGAGTTCGGTACTGATGAGCAATAAGGACTCCAGTTCTTCAGAAACAAAAAGATGCCTGTAGCATCTGAATTCTTTAAGTACCAGATATATCTGAGCTGAGGTCAAGTGAAGTCCCATAACAATTGGGGTCAGTATCAGTATTGTTGTTTGATTGCTTCATTGGTGTCTATCTTGAAGATGGTGTCAGTACAGAGGGCATGGATTGCTTCAGAGGCGCATGTTGCAAGTACTAAAGATGTGTATTTCTGGTTGTGACAAAATATACCCCATTATTCACACTGTACACACCATTTTAATAATCTTTGTGCAAAATATGCCTTGTAAGGTATCATCTGCCGGGAGAGCAATACAGCAGTGCCCAGACAATCCAGGAAGTTTTTGGAGAGTGTTGGGGACAACTTCCTGGTGCAAGTGCTGGAGGAACCAACTAGGGGCCGTGCTCCTCTTGATCTGCTACTCACAAACAGGGAAGGATTGGTAGGGGAAGTAGAAGTGGGTGGCAACGTGGGCAGCAGTGACCATGAAACGGTTGAGTTCAGGATCCTGACAAAAGGAAGAAAGAAGAGCAGCAGCATACGGACCCTGCACTTCAGAAAAGCAGACTTTGACTCTGTCAGGGAACTGATGGGCAGGAGTCCCTGGAAGGCTAATATGAGGGGGAAAGGAGTCCAGGAGAGCTGGCTGTATTTTAAAGAAGCCTTATTGAGGGCGCAGGAACAAACCATCCCACTGTGCAGAAAGAATAGCAAATATGGCAGGTGACCAGCTTGACTTAACAGAGAAATCTTCAGTGAGCTTAAACACAAAAAGGAAGCTTACCAGAAGTGGAAACTTGGACAGATGACTAGGGAGGAATATAAAAATATTGCTCAACCATGTAGGGGTGTAACCAGGAAGGTCAAAACACAGTTGGAGCTGCAGCTAGCAAAGGATGTTAAAGGTAACAAGAAGGGTTTCTACAGGTATGTTAGCAACAAGAAGGTGGTCAGGGAAAGTGTGGGACCCTTACTGAATGGGGGAGGCAACCTAGTGACAGATAATGTGCATAAAGCTGAAGTACTCAATGCTTTTTTTGCCTCGGTCTTCACAAACAAGGTCAGCTCCCAGACTGCTGCACTGAGCAGCATAGTATGGGGAGGAGGTAAGCACCTTCAGCAGTGAAAGAACAGGTTAAGGACCATTTAGAAAAGCTGGACATGCACAAGTCCATGGGTCCAGATCTAATGCATCCGAGGGTGCTGACGGTGTTGGCTGATGTGACTGCAGAGTCATTGGCCATTATCTTTGAAAACTCGTGACGATTGGAGGAGGTCCCGGATGACTGGAAAAAGGCTAATGTAGTGCCCACCTTTAAAAAAGGGAAGAAGGAGAATCTGGGGAACTACAGACCGGTCAGCCTCACCTCAGTCCCCGGAAAAATCATGGAGCAGATCCTCAAGGAATCCATTTTGAAGCACCTGGCGGAGAGGAAAGTGATCAGGAACAGTCAACATGGATTCAGCAAGGGCAAGTCATGCGTGACCAACCTGATTGCCTTCTATGATGAGATAACTGGCTCTGTGGTTATGGGAAAAGTGGTGGACGTGATATACCTTGACTTTAGCAAAGCTTTTGATATAGTCCCCATAGTATTCTTGCCAGCAAGTTAAAAAAGTATGGATTGGATGAATGGACTATAAGGTGGATAGAAAGCTGGCTAGATTGTAGGGCTCAATGGTAGTGATCAATGGCTTGATGTCTAGTTGGCAGCCAGTATCAAGCGGAGTGCCCAAGGGGTTGGTCCTGAGGCCGGTTTTGTTCAACATCTTCATTAATGATCTGGATGATGGGATGGATTGTACCCTCAGCAAGTTCATGGATGACACTAAGCTGTGGGGAGAGGTAGATACACTGGCAGGTAGGGAAAGGGTCCAGTGTGACTGAGACAAATTGGAGGATTGGGCCAAAAGAAATCTGATGAGATTCAACAAGGACAAGTGCAGAGTCCTGCACTTAGGACGGAAGAATCCCATGCACTGCTACAGGCTGGGGACCGACTGGCTAAGTGGTAGTTCTTCAGAAAAGGACCTGGGGATTACAGTGGATGAGAAACTGGATATGAGTCAACAGTGTGCCCTTGTTGCCAAGAAGACTAACGGCATATTGGGCTGCATTAGTAGGAGCATTGCCAGCAGATCGAGGGAAGTGATTATTCCCCTCTATTTGGCACTGGTGAGGCCACATCTGGAGTATTGCATCCAGTTTTGGGCCCCCCACAACAGAAAGGATGTGGACAAATTGGAGAGAGTCCAGCAGAGGGCTACAAAAATTATTAGGGGGCTGGGGCACATGACTTACGAGGAGAGGCTGAGGGAACTGGGGTTATTTAGTCTGCAGAAGAGAAGAGCGAGGGGGGATTTGATAGCAGCCTTCAACTACCTGAAGGGGGGTTCCAAAGAGGATGGAGCTAGGCTGTTCTCAGTGGTGGCAGATGACAGAACAAGAAGCAATGGTCTCAAGTTACAGTGGGGGAGGTGTAGATTGGATATTAGGAAAAACTATTTCACTAGGAGGGTGGTGAAGCACTGGAATGGGTTACCTAGGGAGGTGGTGGAATCTCCATCCTTAGAGGTTTTTAAGGCCTGGCTTGACAAAGTCTTGGCTGGGATGATTTAGTTGGTGTTGGTCCTGTTTTGAGCAGGGGATTGGACTAGATGACCTTCTGAGGTCTCTTCCAACCCTAATCTTCTATTATTTGAAAACTCATAAATTGTTCATGAGTATCATCCTGATAAAATATATGTGGCAACGCTGTATGTGAAGTTATAAGATTTCCCTATATGATGTTAACATGTTCCAAACATCACAGCCCTGGGCAAACTGAGATCGGCAAACAGCTCTGTCCTAAACGAAGAAATGTGTGCTCTGCTTAATTTGCATTTAAGCAGTAAACAGACTAATCAAGCAGGAAGGGAAACAAAGCTCAAATAGGTGAGAAAAAGTCATCAGGGAACATCCTTCCAACTAGACTCTGTCTCCTAGTGCCCAGCTGGAAATGTTTTTCAAGAGAGGGACTGAAACTATAAAAGGAGGGACAACTAACCTAAGGCACCCCTCTCTCTCTCCCTGCCCATCGCATTCAGTGCACCTGAAGCTACACAGGAAGCATTCCATGGACTCTGGGGGAGGGGTCCTGACCCACAGAGTTTGGTCAGTAAGACTGCTGAAAGCATGCGGTGAGAAACTTTGCTTGAATCTGATATAGTTTAAGTTAGGCAGTAGTAAACATTTTATCTTTGTTTTTCTTGTAACCATTTCTGATTTGTATAGCTCATTACTTGTACTCCCTTAAAATCTCTTTCTAGTTAATAAACTTGTTCTACTGTTTTATCTAATCAACCCCCCAACCTAAAGCAAATACTCACCAGCAACCACACATCACTGAACAAAAACACTGACCCAGGAATCTATCCTTGTAACAAAGCCCGATGCCAACTCTGTCCACATATCTATTCAAGTGACATCATCATAGGGCCTAATCACATCAGCCATACCATCAGGGGCTCGTTCACCTGCACATCTACCAATGTGATATATGCCATCATGTGCCAGCAATGCCCCTCTGCCATGTACATTGGCCAAACCGGACAGTCTCTACGCAAAAGAATTAATGGACACAAATCTGACATCAGGAATCATAATACTCAAAAACCAGTGGGAGAACACTTTCACCTGTCTGGCCATTCTATGACAGACCTGCGGGTGGCTATCTTAAAACAGAAAAACTTCAAAAACAGACTCCAACGAGAGACTGCTGAGCTGGAATTGATATGCAAACTAGACACAATCAACTCAGGATTAAATAAAGGTTGGGAATGGCTGAGCCATTACAAACATTGAATCTATCTCCCCTTGTAAGTATTTTCACACTTGCTTCTTATCAAACTGTCTGTACTGAGCTATCTTGATTATCACTTCAAAAGTTTTTTTTCTCTTACTTAATTGGCCTCTCAGAGTTGGTAAGACAACTCCCACCTGTTCATGCTCTCTGTGTGTGTGTATATATATCTCCTCAATATATGTTTCACTCTATATGCATCCGAAGAAGTGGGTTGTAGCCCACGAAAGCTTATGCTCTAATAAATTTGTTAGTCTCTAAGGTGCCACAAGTACTCCTGTTCTTTTTGTGTTAAAACTGAAATTCCTGAGTAAGTATTTGAGATAATAAGCTGTCATATTATTCCCTTTAAGGAACAGCAGACTTAAAATATTTTGTACTGTTCAGGAGAAAGCTGGGCAGTACAGGACATACATTTCTGGGGGAAAACTGGGACTGGGGATGTGTTGGGATCACTGTGACGGGGTCACGACTCACCACCGCTGGCGCCCCCTGCCAGTCGCTCTGGGAATTAACTATATTACATAGCCTGTCAACCTCCTGAGTATCTTAAAGGGACATTGACAAGTAACTGTGGCCACAAATTTTAGCTTTTTGTTTGGAGGGAAAAAATGGAAAACATATGAAAAACTGAATTAATTTAAATTTAATTTAAAAACTGTCTTTTTATTAAAACATTCCCATAGCATTAGAAACCAAAACAGAAAAACCATTGTGTAAATACACAAAGAAATTGACCAATTCATTTTTGTTGCGCAAGCTGAGTGGAGTGAAAAATGGAGAAATGATGTAATAACATAAGGTGCCATTAATAGAAAAAAACAAAACAAAACAAAACCAAGCAACAATGTTTTCAGTAGATGATTTTATCTTGGAAGTGTCTTGTTTAGAAGACAAAATGTGCTATGAGGGAATGACTAGCATAATACTGTATATAAAAGATGACTATTAAAGTCATATATAGCAGTGGTTTTCAAACTATTTTTTCTGGCCACCCAGTTGAAGAAAATTGTTGATGCCTACGACCCAACGGAACTGGGGATAAGGGGTTTGGGGTATGGGAGGGGCTCAGGGCTGGGGCAGAGGGTTGGGGTACAGGGGTGAGGGCTGCATGATGGGGCCAGGAATGAGGGGTTCATGGTGTGGGAGGGGGCTCTGGGCTGGGGCAGGGGGTTGGGGTGCGGGAGTGGGTCAGGGTTCTGGGCTGGGGGGTGCAGGCTCTGGGATGGGGCCAGGGATGAGAGGTTTGGGGTGTAAGAGGGGGCTCTGGCTTTGGGGGGGCTCAGGGCTGGGGTCGGGGGTTGGGGTGCAGGCTCTGGGGTGAGGCCAGGGTTGAGGAGTTTGGGATGTAGGAGGGGGCTCTAGGTTTGGAGGAGAGGCTCAGGGCTGGGGCAAGAAATTGGGGCATGGGCTTACCTTGGGCGGCTTCCGGTCAGCGGCGCAGTGGGGGTGCTAAGGCAGGCTTCCTGCGTGTCCTGGCACCATGGACCATGCTGTGCTCTAGAAGCGGCCAGCAGCAGGTCCGACATCTAGGCAGAGGTGCGCAAGCAGCTCCGCGTGGCTCTCGCCCGCAGGCGTTGCCCCTCTCGCCGTGCTCAGGGCGGGGGCAGCGCATGGAGCCCCGTGGCCCCCCCGCCTAGGAGCCGGACCTGCTGCTGGCCGCTTCCAGGGCGCAGTGCAGTGTCAGAACAGGTAGGGTCTCGCCTGCCTTAGCTGGGCAGCACCGTCAACAGGACTTTTAATGGCCCAGTCGGCGGTGCTGACCAGAGCGGCTGCGACCCAGTACTGGGTCAAAACCCGCAGTTTGAAAACCACTGATATATAGTATACATAGTTCAAACATCAAAGCTTCTGTACAAGCTCAAGATCAAAAAGCATGAAGCTTTGAGTATTGACCAAGTATCACCTTACCAGAGCAGAGACCTGAATACCTGAGATAATGAAATGGTTCAGCTAATTAAAACTAATTAACACTGCCTAAAAGGCAACAGATTTAACATGGATAAAAAGAAATACTGTTTTATGCAATATACACTTAGCCAATAGACTGCACAACCGGGGATATTATGGATGGAAATAGCTTAGTAAGTTTTGGAAAAAAGTTTCATTTATGATTAAGAGTTTTAATTACCCTTTCTATAATATTAAAATTCCAATGACTGTCACATCTCATGCTGCAACAAATTACCAGACAAGGAAAGGAAGAAAACTCCCTACACATGGTTCAGTATTCGGGGGAATTTTACTTCTTGCAACGCTTGCAACACTGGTTAGAGACAGGATACCAGATGAGGGTAATACCTCCTGGAATCAGTGGGAGCTGAGGGTGCTCAGCACCTTAGAGGATCAGACCTTACTACACTTTCTCTAGGGCCAAATTTTGTGCTATTAAAGAACAGGTCTGTATTGGGGCACGTGTAGATGTGTACAACCCCAGGAGGAACATGGGGAGGGACTGTGCTTCAGGGGGCCAAAGCTCAGGGTAGTGCTTGGGTTGTACCATTCTAATGGATCACTACAGTGACTGATACAAGGTAGGGGCAATATGCACATCTAGGAGCTCATAGAGGCAGCAGTATCTGTACTCTCCTAAATGCAGGAAAAAGTCAATGCGTAAAAATGGTAATTTCTTACATAGCAGATCTGCTTCCCTTCTGTATTTGGAGTCATATCTGCTGAGTGACAAGATTTCACTACTAATTCCTGCAGAACCGGCACAGCTATGGAAGAGTGACTTGGATTCAGCTCTGGCTCATGTCTCATCAACACAATTGTTAACCAATTACCAAATGAAGAACCATCTGTGCCACCCTATTGTCTTCAAGTTTTGCTCTGAATTACTGCTGCACAGCCATCTGAAGGTAATAGGGTTGAGTTGGTGTAACTGAGGGTATCTTTATTACTTGTGATAATACAATAAATGAACATAACCTGAGACTTTCATATCCCACACTGAGTTTGCTGCCCTGGTAATAAGAAAAAAAATGTTCTTGTAAATTGAGAAAATTTGACTGGGAAATCATGGAGATAAAATGTGGATCCCCCCTCCCCCCCCCCCGCCAACAAAGTCACTTTCCAGAGTAGCACTACTTTTTAGTATACAATTAGGTAAGTGCATCATTACTAATACTTCCATTTTTACAGTATCTGTCTTCCGAGGAGCTCACTGTAACTGACAAAGTAAATATTATCCTGGTTTTATAGATTATGAGAATGAGCAGAAAAGTTTCATAGATTTTTAAGGTAAGAAGGACCCATTATGCTAACCTAGTCCATCTTCTTTTATAACAAAGGCAAATGAAGAGCTCAGTCATATCTTTGAGACAGGAACTAGCTTTACTTTTGTTCTGTATTGATGTTCAACAAATAATAGTGAAAATAATTCTAATCCTGCAAACCTTCACTTCCTTAGTGGTCCTTATTCATGTGAATAGTGTAACTGAAGCAGGCACAGTCAAAGTCCCCACCGCAGAAATTGTCCTAACAGGAGATTGAGGTAGATCAAGTGCCTCATTGCTGTAGCAACAGTTCCACCAGGTTGGAGCCAGAGGAAAGTTCCAGTCTTAGACATAAAAATTCCAATTCCCATCTTTAAAGGGTGTCAAATTGGACAAAACCCACCTCTGTGTATGAAAGGTAATGGGGTCCTGATGAATCAAGAACTGATGTGAGGGTCAAGCTCAAAGGGACGTCATCATGAAGAAGGCCTAGAACCAAGAATGCCTGCCATAAAGGTCTGGTAAGTAGAACAGTGATTTGAGGAAATGACTTTCCTGTAGAACTCTTGACAGCAGTATATGCACAGAACACCAATAAAACAGAGGATTATGAAATACACCACTTTCAACCTAATATTTTCTGAGTTGCAATTGTCTGTAGTAGACATGATGCCCTGAAACAGAGCCAAAGAAAGCCCAGAAATTGCATGACCTCTTTTAACTTTGGTTCCAAATATTAGATGCTGTGAGAGGACACTTATGTTGGGTCAACAGGCAATGATTTTCTAGAAGGTTCCTAAAGTTCAGAGTGAGTGAGTGAGTGTGTGTGTCCCAGAAAGGGGAATGTGTAAAGACCACTCTGAAGAACTAGCAGTTATGCTGACTGAGTGTTTATGCAACAGCCTGGAAACAACCCTAAAAAGAAATCCATCAAGTACTGCTTATGCCTAAGTAAGATATGTTGTAACTACATGAAAGGGCAAAAACTTCGAATAGCAACATTTTACAGTATATTAATTAAAGAATAACATGACCAAATTATGCCCTTAGCCATTAATCAGACTAATTCATGTGCTTATCTAGCAAAGCAAAAAATAGTTCTGTATAAAAATAGTCCCGTTCATAAGATTTCCCTTCTACATTTATCTGATCTGGATCATAGCTGCTTCATGCTTCAATGCCCTTTGTCAAGAAAACAGATGGAAAAGTCCTAAAGTCAAAGCAATAAAGCATCCATCTATGTTCAGAAAAGGCACATCTCAGTTCTCAGTAATCTGACCTTCCACAACCCTAACCATCCCCCCAAAATCACAAGGCCTCATTCTGACATATGAGAGAATTGTGCAATTACACCCAAAGAACTGTATGTTCACAACTGAGTAGAGAACTTGTTTAGTAGAATTGCTTGGGCTGGGAACTGTAGAAAGCCATCATTCATGTGGTGTTGTTTTTTCCTTTTCCCTAGACTTTCCAGTAGGCATAGCTCACAAACTGATTTGAAGATTTTCTGGTGATTTTTATTCCACCAATTCTTTTGGACACTCCATGTTCTAGTTGAACTTTTACTATTAAAATGGTTTTATATTTGGATATTTAAAACTGATTTTCTCTTACTTCAATTAAAATCTTTTATGTCTAGTCTTATCTTTGCTAAGTAGTAAGACCAGTTTCTCCCCTTCTTGGTGGTATCCACACATGTAGTAATAAGCCAGAATTACACTTCCTTCCTACCTCAACAGTCCCAAGTTTTCAGGCTATATGTATTTAATTAACTCAATCTTTCCCCATAAAACATTCTCTTCAAATTCACTATCTTAGCTGTTTTTCTGGGAACTTTACGTAGTATTTCTATATTTTTCTATAGAAGAGTGGTCAGTACTGAACACACTTTCTAGTGGTGGTCTAACCAGGAGTGTGTAAACAGGAAGAAAATACCATTGTGATATTTCTCTTAATACATCCCAGGATTTTATTTGTTTTGGTGTTTTTTTAGCTGCAATATCAAACTGAATATTCTTTACATTTTACTCCTCTTTTGTGCCTAAGGTCTATTTCTGCATTACTACTGTCCAGCCCCTTTTTTATTGTATTAATATTTGCATATAATTTACACTTGTTAATTTCAATTCCCCTCTGTATATTTCTCTAATTTGACCAGAATAGACTAGAGCATTGCTGCTGCAGTATCTTCTGAATGAACAGCTATTTCCCCATGTCTTGTATTCTTTGAAAATTTAATAAAAGCACTTTCAACTTCTTCCTCATGACTTCTCATGAAGACTTATCCTTAGTTTAGTGGTACAAAGAACAGTTGCTTCCATTCATAGGGTGGAAAAGGCTTGCCTTTAAAGATAAGTATTCACACTAAATTTGGCTTTGGCTCAAGGACCAAAAAAAAAAAAAAAATGTCTCTTTCCACTATTGAATATAATCTTTTTAAATTTTCACACACAACTGCTGAGGCACTGTCTTTGTTCAGATGTTCACATGCTTGTGTTTAGAAACTAATCTCTCCTCATTCCAGGTCATCCTTTTGACATAACAAACAAATACAGGATTTTCCAATAGCTCTAACACCAGTATCATTGAGATCCACATTTTTTTTAAAAGGACTATTACTCCAAACCTGTTTGTCTGCAGAAATGCCTGAAAAATATAAACACTGTGGACCTGCTTACTCACATAACACTCCTATTAAATCAGCAGAGCATTGGACTGGGACTCAGTTGATCTGGGTTCTATTCCTGGCTTGGCCACCAGTCTGCTGAATGATCTTGGACAAGTCACTTCATCTCCCTATGCCTCATTTCCCCATTGGTAAAATGGGAACAACAATACTTACCTCCTTTGTAAAGTGCTTTGAGATCTACTAACGAAAAGTGCTATGTAGGAGTGGAGTATCATTATTATTAAAGTGAGCAGAATGTAGCCCAGTTTACTCAGATCTGATTTTTTCTAAGAATTTTACTTAATAAAACTTAATTTGTTTCTTCTTTGGGAAATGAGTAATATTTAGATTTTTCACATTCCTGAACATCTTCTTATATTACTATTATTTTTCAGTCCCCTGTAATATGGTTCCATGTTTTATATGCTAAAACACTGAAATATTCCTAGAAATGATGAGCTTTATTTTTTTATTTCTTATAATAGTCTGGCCAACTCACAAGTTCTTGTTGATAGAGATTGGTGACTCACCAGCATTCAGTGCCAACATAATTCTGAGGACCAGGAGTTAAAAAGAACTTCACCATCCCTCTGCTCCAGTAATATCCGGGAAAGATCCCTTTTGTTTCTGACCAGAAATTTGGAACAATCAAAACAGAGACTGTCTGTGATGGGGTGTGTACCCCACCCAGGCCTTGAAGGGGTTAATATGGGCCTGAAAGACCAATTATGGTACTTGACTGCACCTGCAGGGAGAGCCAGGCTCAACTGATCATGAAATCCAGTTGGGCAAGAGCAGGCTGGTTAGTATAAAGGCAGGAAGTTGAACACAGAAGAGGGCTACAGTGAATTCTGCAGTCATTCCCTAGAGGGAAAGTGGGTTGGCCAGGGACAAGGAGATCCAGGGGAAGAGTAAGCCTGGGATCCTGCCCTGGACTGGGGAGTCCGTCAAGAGGCCGAGAAGGGTGAAGTAGCCATAGGGAGCAGAAGAATCTTCAGTGGCAAACCAGAGATAGGCAAAGAAATAGAGAGGGTGAGTAGAAAGGAGCCCAAGGAAATAGCAACGAGGTCTGAGACTGAGCAGACCTGGTTGGTAGTGATACTCCTGGTTCCAGCCCAGGGACCCTAGCAGGTGAGCCCAGATTCCCCTACCAGCCACCAGGAAAGGGGCACAGGACCTGGAGACTTGGAAGATTGTCTGAGACAATGTCCAGACAGCTTGTCTGGTGGGACTGTGTTACCCTGGAAGGGGAGGAGTAAATAGTGACCTGGGTGGAGGGCTGAATCACAAAGAGGGAGCACCCCATGTCCCAGAGAGAGTGGTACCATAGTGCGAGCACCTGATGGAAAGGGGTACCAGGCTAAATAAGAGCTACTCCCCAGATCCAGCTATGAGGGGTGCCCCAGCAGTAGTCTACCCCATTACACTGTCCTCAAAGAATCTATGTTTGACAAGAAACTCAGAATGTAGTCACAGCTTCCAAGGGCAGAAGGGATCACTGTGAGCACCGTCTGACCTCCTATATAACACAAGCCATAGAACTTCCCCAAAATAATTCCCAAAGCAGATCTTTTATAAAAAAACATCCAGTCTTGATTAAAAATTGCCAGTGATGGAAAAATCCACCATGACCCATGGTAAATTGTTCCAATGTTTAATTACCCTCACTGTTAAAAATGTATATCTTATTTCCAGTCTTAATTTGTCTAGCTTCAATGTTCAGCCATTGGATCATGTTCTACCTTTCTGTTAGATTGAAGAGCCCATTATCAAATATTTGTTCCCCATGTAGGTACTTATACTATACTCAAGTCACCACTTAAACCTTCTCTGTTAAGTTAAATAGATTGAGCTCTTTGAGTCTATCATTATAAAGCATCTTTTAATAATGTTCATGGCTCTTCTCTGAACTCTGTCCAATTTATCAATGTCCATTTTGAAATGCTGACACCAGAACTGGACACAACATTCCAGCAGTAGTTGCACCAGTATCAAATACAAAAGTAAAATGACCCATCTATTCCTACTCAAGATTTCTGTTTATGCATCCAATAATCACATTAGCCCTTTTGGCCACAGTGTTGCACTGAGGGTTCACCTTCAGCGGATTATTCATAACCCCCAAATCTTTTCCAGAGTCACTGCTTCCCAGGATAGAATCCCCCACCCTGTATGGATGGCCTATGTTCTTTGTTCCTAGTTGATGCATTTTAATACATCTAAATGTAAATGTATATTGTTTGCTTGCATCTAGCTTACCTAGCGATCCAGCTCACTCTGTATCATTGACCTGTCCTCTTCATTATTTATCACTCCCCCTATATTTGGGCCATCTGTAAACTTTATCAGTGATGATTTTGTTTTCATGAGATCATTGATAAAAGTGTTAAATAGTGTGGGGCCAGGAACTGATCCCCGAGGGATCCCACTGGAAACACACCAGCTCAATGACAATGCTCAGTTTACATTTGAGATTGAAAGTTTTTTAAAATGTGTCTTTTTAAAAGAAATGAAAGTAAATCTCTGAAGTGTGGTTATGGTCAGAAAAGCCATTTCAAAATGGCACCTTCTTACTCAACAGTCTAGAAACTTGTGTGAATTCAGCATCACAATTGTTTTAGTTTTCAGTAATTTGAATTTTGTTAGCACTGCAGAGAATACAATTAGGTGGATTCCATTCTGGCCAAAATTGAGTAAATAATTTGTAATGTATAATCTGAGTTGTAAATTCTCTGTGAATGTTGCAATTTTCTTTTTTAGCCACATATTTTCTACAAAGTATTGGTCTTCAGCTTATTTGAGAGCAATTTGTTGTAAGCATTCAATAGGTGAACTAACAACAGGGAACAAAAGGTCACGTTCCTCCCTCTCTCCTCCCCTCCCCCCTGGACACATACACACACACACACACACACACACACAGAGCTTGGTTTAGTGCAATTCTCAGACCCATGTTGCCGCACAAATACTTGAAATTATAAACTTGACACTTGCTTTGTAATATTTGCTAAGACTAGCTGTTTTGGCAAATATTCCTGCAACTAAACTCATTTGCTAGAATATTTGCAAAAAGAGAACCCAAAAAGTGTGTGAACAGTTTTCCCCTATGGGTGCTCCACTGCAGGATGTGAGAGAGCCCATGCACGCTTGACGGGAGATTGTAAATAGCAGCGTCCACACCTGCGCATAGCAGCACCTCATATTCCCAGGTGAGGGCATACAAGGAGGCACAGAGCAGACCTGCTGCCACTCTAGCTCCTTTTCAACCTCTTGCAACTTGAGATGGAGCAACTGCGGCGTCTGCTGCTTTCAGCCACTTCCTGCCTTTCTTATTTTCTTTCCTTATTTAACTTGTGCTTGGGGTCTTTCCCCATCCTCCCACCTGTCTGAACTAGTTGCCTCACACTTTGTGGTCTATAGCACTGCCCGGGTTATGCCTAAGACCCTGGGGTTCAAGCCCTACCAGACCTGCCACAGGTCTTTTCCCTGTAGTGAAAGCCACTCTAGCCATCTCCCATATCTCAGAGAAACTCATGTTCCATCCAAACAGTTCCTGCTAGAGCTAAGGAGAGCTCTGTTACGAGGAGCGTCAGCCTAGCCTTTCTATCTTTGCAAGACCTTCCTTTAAACCCTGTGCAAACTTTGCACCCCCGGTACATTGGCCTCAATGTTTCAGGCCATTCCAGGGACTTTGGGAGTTCCAGGGACAGCTCCAGAGATGAAATTCTCTAAAAGACTCCTACTACAGACTCTAGAAAAAGAGTGGTAAGTCACCTTACAGGGCCAACTCTCAGGATCTATGTACCCACAATGAGTACAGTCAAGGCTCCGACAGATCCTGGTACCACCTAAGAAGTCCCGATCAGAGAGGTCTTCAGTTAGGGGCCTTTCAGTGCTGTTTATCTCAGAACCATCTGGCACCAAGATGCATCTAAAATCAGGGACTCTAAGACTACCTCAAGGGCTCATACCCTCAAAGCCATAGAGACCACAAAGACCAAGAGAGACTCCCTCTCTGATACTGTCCTTGGGACATCAGCACTCCGAGCAGAGAAACATTCTTGTCTGCTCCTCCAGTACTGCAAGCAGCATCCTCACTCCTGCATGAATCCCTGTTCCAAGGCCCAGTACCACCTCTGGCTTCTACTGCTCATTAACATGGCCCTCTAGATTCCTTTCCTCTAAGTATCTTATCTGAGGAACCAGTCTCTTCTCTAAGGATACCATAAGAGCCCCTTCACTAATACCACTTTGACAATTGGTAATTGAACCTTTTCCCACCAGAACAGGATCTGATCCATTGCCTCCTGTACCGGCACTGATGCTCAAAGCCCCTCTTTTCAACTTGGGGGATGACATCCTCACTCTGAGATTTTTGTACAGGGCTCTGTTTCAGCACTGTGCCACCACATTCCTCTATGGATGAGCCCTGAGGACTTTTCAGAGACCAGCAAATGTCCTAGGTTCCCTGGTCACAAATACTCTCGGGGACTCTTCCCCTATCCACCTGCACAATGGGCCTACTGGCCCCCCTGGACACATTACGGCTACCAATTTTATAGGGTACCTGCATGGAAGAAACACCTGTCAGTAGTGCAATGGCTCCTGCCATCCCAAGATTGCTTGCCGGTACCACATGTTCCCTCTGTACCTGAAGAGCCCAAGAGGAGCGAGACCCACTGAACAAAGAAGAATCTCCGGCTTCAGCCAAGTCCTTCTCTTCCCCAATGAGGTAGTAATTCTACCACTGCCCTCTTATGCAGATGACTTTAGGGTCTTCCAGAACTTACTGGGGTATCTAGCTAAATCCCTCCAGATTCCATTGGAGAAGTCCAGGAGTCTCAACATTCCCTGGTGGACATTTTATACATTAACCTTCAGGGTAAGATCTCCCTCCCTACCCATCAATGAGGCACCAGCTCATGCTCTATGGCAGATACTTGCCACTATTTCGCCCCTTGCAAATGGACAGACAAAAAATATTACATTCCAGCCAAGAGAATGGGGGTTGGATGGGAGAAGTGTTACTCCAACTCCCTGAAATCAACAAAAGAAACCATCAAGCACACTCCAGACCGTCTCTTAAGGAGTCTAAACACCTTGATCTCCTGGGCAAGAAAAGTTACTAATTGGCTGCCCTTCAATTTCGAGTTGCAAACAACCAAGCATTAATGAAAAAATATGATTTTAACAACTACTCAACGTTTACTCATTTTATTGAACTTTACAGGCTTCATAGTCCTTAGCCACTGCAGTAGTTACGTGGCTAGCATCTTGGCTCCAATCTTCTGGCACCCAAGGGAGGTGCAAAATACTGCGGAGGACCTTCCCTATGTAGGAAAGAACATAGTTTGTTATTCACAGGTCGTTTGCAGAGCTGGCAGTCAGAGAAAACATTCCTTTATTTGTATACTGTGAAAACTGCCCATGAAGGTCATTGAGGCCCAAATGCAGAACCACTTTTCAGAGTATAACTTCACTCTAAGGCCCCGATCCTACAAAGACTTGATTGAAAGGGATTACTTATATGGTTAAAGTTAAGCACATGTGTTGAAGTCTCTGTATGGACCCTTCAGCTGAAGTGGACACCTGTTTACATTGTTTTATTGCAATCAGTTGTCAAGACAAGTGAAACAAATGCTGGTCACTTTAAGGTTAACACAAAGGAGTTGACAGTATTGACAAGGAACTGAATGTCTCTTTTTAACGGTATGAAGTTTCAATAGTCAGATCTGAAACCAAATTCAAATAGCTCTTTTTAAAAAAAAGCCACCCTTGGTGTATTATCAATAGTATTCATAAAAATCTTATGAATCAACCATTCCATCAACTAACCAATAGTGCTTTCTTTGTTTTTGCAGGAAAAAAAACAACATCAGGAGGCAAACTTTTTCAGCTCCATTGCCTAGTAGTGACTTTCAGATTCAAATCAAACCAAAACAATACAGTTTTGCTGGAAAATAGTCATTGATATATTTCAGGATATTCAATGAAAAGTAATCACATCAATGCTAATAATAGTTTTTTGATTTCTTCTGCTTATGATGAAAGAACCTGACAAGATGATTCTAGTAAAGTAATATGGATTGGTATAGATTCCTATGAGTTTATAACAAAAGACTGAAATGATAGGAACCTTAAGTGCTTTGCTAAAAAATAATGGATTTGAGCACATGCTTATGTATTTTGTTGACTTGGAGCCTGAGGCCAAGCTCCTACAATGAGCTCTCTGCAGGTGGATCCCTGTAGCTCACAGAAAGTCCCACTGACGACTCTCTGCAGAAATCAGGGTCTGTGTTCATACATGTTACCTGTCCTTTAGAAAGCACATGCCTTTTCCTGATTTATGGCAACTTATTTGTCCTAAAATGCTGTATTTATTATTTTAACTCAGTATTATTCCCTTGCAAAATTAAGAGGTTGGGGGAGAGCGGGTACCTGGTACCCCTCAGCATCATGGAGCCAATCTAGAAAGAGTAATATAACATTTAATATAGTTAGGATTAAATACTTAATATACATACAGGACTTTGAAAATAAAGGGTAAGTACTATAGATGCTAAATATTATTAATCTGGTCCTTATAGAGAACATTTTATTACATGTACCTATAACTGTTATGAACATTATCTAAAAAAAAATCAACTGCGTAAAACAAGAGGTTGGATAAGCTTACATCTTACAAGGATATGTGGTGAAGCAGGGAATGAAGCACAGAGAGGCTAAGTGATTTGCCCACAGTCACACAGGAAGTATGTGATGCAGCAGGGAACTGAACCTCTATCTCCTGAGTCACAAGCTCATAAATTAACATGAAGATGTTAGCTACGGGTGCTCAGTGCCTCAAACTCAGGGAATTTAGTTGAGGCAAGAGAATCCACATTTTATAACCTAACTTTACCATTTCTCTATTTAAGTCTATAGAAAAAAAAAGTTCCTACCTGAGCTCCAAGGTGCCTTTAACATAATTTTAAAAGTACATTTGAGAGCCAGCAGCTTCCTCAAAACTCACGAGCAACTTTAACACTCAAATTCAAGCAATATCTTACCACCACAAACACCAATCCCTCCCCCAGAAGGTGGGCACAGATGAACTTTGTACTGTGGCCTGAAGGTCCTCAGATTCCAGCCCCAGGAGAGAGAGCTGCATCCTTGCCTTACTCCCAGCCCCCATCTTCTATAAAAGGGGGCTCCAGCACTTCCCCAACCTCACCTACGTCAGTATCAGGGAAAGGGAAGCGGTGTCTCAGAGCATGTCTACACTACACCGGGAGGTGTGACTGCAGCCTGGGAATACCTGTGCTAGCTGTAACCTAGCCCGCACAGTTACCGACAGCAGTACATAGGTAGAGCAGTACAGGCTGTACCAGCCCCCCCAGGAACCCTTCCCCTTCACTGTGACAGTCAGCAAGCTAGCTAGATTAAAGCCAGCACAGGTGTGCGCAGGGGAGCCGCAATCATACCTCCCAACGCCGTGCGAGCATCCTCTGACTGGCACCGCTGCCCAAGTTCTCTCCTGTAGCTACTGACAGGGAGGGAAACTGAGGCAGGGCCCGCTTCACCCCCGCAGGCCTCCCCACAGGTCCGAGGTGAACGCGCGGCTCCCTCCTCCCCGGGGCTCTCTCCGCTCCAGCAGCCCCGGAGCCTGTGAGAAAGGGCCGGAGAACCCGCCAGTTTATTGCGCAATCTGGTTGGCTGGGATCCCGACTGACCCCCGCTGGGGCTGCAGCCACCTCCCGGAAACACCTGAACGCCGCTCCGCGCGGCGCCCGACTATGACGGCCCCGCCACGCGCGCACCCATGGCGACGCCGCAGCTCCGCATTAGAGAGGCGGAGCGAGCGGTCGCGACTCCAGGCAGGAAAGAGACGCGCATGCGCCACCCAACAACCGCTCACTCGGCAGCGGTTGGACGGCGCGCGCCCCCTCCCAGCCCCTCCCCACCTTCCCCCTCTGCCCTCGCGCTCTCCGTGCGACGTCGCTGAGCAAGAAGCCGCCGTGTCGGACGCGGCAGATTCGCCATAATCCGCCACCTCGCTTTTCTGACCCCCATTAAAAATAATAATTTCACAAGGAGCGGGGAAGCCAGTGGGGCGCCCAGGTGGCCTAGTCGACTGGGACGAAAGTGCTTTAAAACCCCCACCTTGGCCTTATTTCACGACCACCCCCTCCCGCCACCGACTATGGAGGCTCCGGCTGCAGGTGAGCGGGGCGGCCCGGGTCTAAATGTGAGCAGTGGGGGGAGGGGAAGGCGCGCGGAGGGATTCTATCCTGGGAGGAGGAGGAGGGGGGAGCATAAAAAGTAGACCCGTCTGGTAGCTGTTCATTTTATGATCTATCCGCGTATGAAATAGTTCCCGTACGTATTATTCCCACCGCCGGCATGGCCCCTCTTTCCTCAGCTACCGACCTCCCGGGAACTCCTCCAGTCCCCCCGGGCCGGCCTCACGGCAGCTGGGGAGCGGAACCCCAGAGCTAATTAACCCTTGGGGGAGCTGCTGCTCGCCAGGCCCCCTCCTCCTGCTCAGCCTGTTCCTGCCCCCCCGGTATTGAGCCAACCTCCTGCTCCGAGCCCCCAGTCCCGCTGCTAGCCCAGCCAGCCAGCCCCCTTTCCTCCCCTTCGCGCCACAGACCGACGGGCCTGCTCGCCACCTTCAGGGGGGGGCAGGAAGAGAGTCTCCACGCGCCCCCCCCCGTGCCTCGCTTGGGGTCGGGACAGGACCTGCCCCTGCCGGAGCAGGGGGGATTTGCCTTTTCTAGGCAGGGGCCTGGGGAAGGCCCGCCCCCAGGAGGGCGGGGCTTCTTTCTGCGGTGGGAAGTCCTCATATGGGCAGGGGGAATCCCTTCCACTTGGGGAGGGGAGCCAGCCGTTCCCATGTATGACGTCCAAGCCCTGGCTTCAGTTCCCCGCTCCCCTCCCTCTGCCTATAGGAGCCAGCTGGGCAGGGAAGGTGGGTGCAGTCAGTGGGGTCCTGAGTTCCTCCCTGCTGCCTGGAGATGGTGGTTATGAGTCCCTCCACCCCTTCCCACTGTATTGTGGGCCCCACCCTATAGTGGGAAGGGGTGGACGGAGTCAGACTGCCCAGTAGGGTTTTTGGCATGTAATTTACTCTTAAGGAAGAAGTGCTGCTAAATCTCTCTAAGGAAGCTTCAGTGCTGTTAGATGTATTTAGAGCATTGCTTACATTCAGATTCCTAAGGGTGTCCTCGTCTACCAAAGCCAGGGGTCTAAACCAGGAGAGGGAAAACTACGGCCCGTGGGCCGGATCTGGCCCATCAGGGCTTTCAATCTGGCCTGCAGGATTGCCAGCCCCGTGGCGCAGCAGGGCTAAGGCAGGCTCCCTGCCTGCCCTGGCCCTGTGCTGCTCCTGGAAGCGGCTGGCACCACGTCCCTGCGGCCCCTGGGGGATGGGGGGGGGGGGGGGAAGAGGGCTCTGTGCACTGCCCTCATCTGCAGGCACCACCCCCCGCAGCTCCCAATGGCCGGGAACAGGAAACCGTGGCCAATGGGAGCTTTGGAGGTGGTACCTGCAGGTGAGGGCAGCATGTGGCAGAGCCGCCTGCCCCATCCCGCCCCCAGGAGCCACTGCGGGACATGCTGGCTACTTCCGGGAGTGGTGTGGGGCCAGGGCAGGCAGGGAGCCTGCCTTAGCCCTGCTGCTCGCTGCTGCCACCCTGGAGCCACTCGAGGTAAGCAGACTGGGCCGGAGCCTGCACCCCGAACACATCCTGCATCCCAGCCCCCTACCCTGAGCCCCCTAACCCCCTGCCTTGAGCCCCCTTCTGCACTCTGCCCCCCTGCCCTGAGCCTCCTGCCACACCTGCACCTCTCCTGCACCCCCAACCCCCTGCCCTGAGCCCCCAACCCCCCGCCCTGAGTCCCTTGCTGCACCCCGCACCCCTCCTGCATGCCAACCTCCTGCCCTGAGCCCCTCTCCCCCACTCTGCACCCCCTCCTGCACTCCAACTCCCTGCCCTGAGCCCCCAACCCCCTGCTGTACCCCACACCCCTCCTGCACCCCAAGCCCCTACCCTGAGCCCCCTCCTGCACACGGCACCCCCTCCCACACCCCACACTCCCTCCCACACCCCAACCCCCTGCCCCAGCCCTACATTCATGGCCCTGCATACAATTTCCCCACCCAGATGTGGTCCTCGGGCCAAAAAGTTTGCCCACCCCTGGTCTAAGCTGTTTAGAAGGGTGCCAGGATAAAGTAGTTTCTAATGTTCATGTGTGAAAATAACTTACAAAGGGGAGGAACTATAAAATGTCCTGCTAACGTGCACTAAACTAGTGTCATTTTTTGTATTTCAAATGTCTATAAAAAAGCACGTTATGGCTATCTTGTGCAAATAGCAGAATCAATTTACATAATGTTATGTGAGGACATAGATTAAAATTGGAGACATGCCCTGCATTTTGGCCCCAGTTCAATAATATTTGGGTGCCTTGACCCTGACTTTCGGCCAACTGTTGTGCAGAACGCCTACAGTTCCAGGTGATTTCAAGTAGAATTATGGATACTCTGCACTTCAACAAGTCAGGTTCGAGGCATCTCAAGTAGGGTACCCAAAAATCAATGGCCAGTTTTGAGGATGTTGGTTTATTTTCTTATGAGTGTCTTCAGTGTCTTTTGCTTCAGGATACAGTACCTTGCAGGATAGGGTCCCTAAAGTGTAGAATGCAGCACCTGTGTTTGGCCACAAGAGGTTGCTACTAGAACATGGAATATAACTTTTGTTGTCTATGAATGTAAGATAACTATAGCCTTGTAGAACATTTAGTTAGATAGTTGGCGCATGTTTTTAAAATAATTATGTGAGAAAAGGTACATATAGTATAAACCAGATATTTATATCCTAGTATAGATATTTTGTAGGATCTTTTATACAGTTATCATAACAATAGGATCTCTACCAACATTGTAATCAACTATCCTATATACTAAGAACTTAACTATTGGTTATGTCCCTTGATAAGTAAATTGATCTCTTTAAACTGCAGCAGTGTGCATACAGACTTAATTTTCTTCTATGAATTTTGTCACGTGTGTCTATTTCAGCCATTTTTAGAAGAAAGTTTGCTACATTTAATTCCTACCTAAATTGTTTCATGATCAGATGAAAGCAAGTACTAAGCATCAGTTTGCTTTGCCATCCTGACAGGCAAGAGCCTCACTTTCTGTATGTGATGAATAGGCCACATAAGCTTTTCATTGTTTAAATTTCCTGTTGACAAGGTATATTGTAACGCTGATTTTGAGATGTGGCATTGGAGTTTTTAGACTTGAGTCATCCTGTCTAGACTAAACAAGTAATTAAAGAATTTTTTTCATCCAGTTCTGAAGTCTGCATAGTTCAGGAAGAATGTTTTTTTAGTTTTTTGATATATAATATATGAGAGAGAGAGACTTGAGATACTTTGGGCTAGGTCCACAAAGATTCAAGTCATGTCAAGTAAGGCACCCAAAAGTTGAGACATCCAAAATCATTGGCCGCTGTAGAAAATTTTGACATTATTGAATTAACCTTAAGGGATAGAATAGACCAATATTTTGTCTAATTTTAAAGACAGCTGTGCCCCGTGCACAAAGCTGCCTAAGTTCTGATACCACAGGGCAGCTTTGAGCCTTAGTCTCGATGGGATTCACAAACTAAATGTTCCCTCGCTTACCTTGCCATCAGGGCCTGATCCAGGAAATGAGGTCAGAGCACACCTGACATGCAAAAAGTATGGTGGTTCCAGTCTCTTATACCTAGTAGCTCAATAGATGGAATTCTCATGTGGGATACTCTGGATCAAGTCCCCACTCTGTCTGATTGGGAGCAGGGATTTGAACCTAGCTCTCCCATCTCCTTGCTGAATGTACTAATCACTGGGCTACAAGGTACCTATGGGTTTTTCTTTGTCCCTCCTGTTGAAACTGTTCCACTTTGTATAAAACACTTAAACATTGATTGCATCAGGGATTGGAATCCAGGTGAGCATGTTAACCACTGAGTTAGAGAGTCATTTTCACTTTCTCTGACCCAGACATCCCACCACCTCTTCCCAGGTCTCCCACATTCCAAGGAGGATTAAGTCACAGTGAGCTAAGTGAGAGCATCTACATGAGGACTTAATGCACTTTAACTTCCTCACATTGACTTTTTGTACCTTTAGTTGATTTGTTATAACTTTCCTGAGAGTCCCTGTGTAGATAAGCCCTAGTACTCCCAGTGTTGCCACTAAATGTAATGTAGACAAGAATCAACAGGAAATATGGCACCGTTTAGTGTCCTACAGCATGTGTAGCATTTTTAAACTTCTTGCTGAAGCTTTACTTGTGCAGAGCTTACTGATTAGAAACAATGAAATGATGATTTTCACCACACCAAAGAAAGAGAACTAAAATTAGTTAATGCCAGTATTTTCCCTCAACTTATAACTCTAAAATGTTAATGGGTGGTGGTGGGAAGGAAAGGCCTGAAGATCAAATCTTTGGCTAAGAGTCTGCTCTTGAGGCAAATGTATGGGTAACTGAAAATCATACTTGTTCCAAGCTCCTTTTTTGAAGGATGAAAAAATGCAGTTGGCACAATTAGTTGCATTTCACAAGATTATGAAATACTGCAGATTGCCTGAAGGTATAAAAATAAGTGCATTAGCATATTTCACAATATTTTGAAGAAAGTCTGACTTTTCTAAGGGTATGTCTACACTACGAGAGTAGTTCGATTTTACTTAAATCGAATATGTGGAATCGATATTACAAAGTCAAACGTGTGTATCCACACTAAGGACAGTAATTCGACTTTGTGAGTCCACACTAACGGGGCAAGCGTCGACATTGGAAGCGGTGCACTGTGGGCAGCTATCCCACAGTTCCCGCAGTCCCCGCTGCCCATTGGAATTCTGGGTCGAGCCCCCAATGCCTGCTGGGGAAAAAAAATGTGTCGAGGGTGGTTTTGGGTAACTGTCGTCATCCAACCGTCACTCCCGCCCTCCCTCCCTGAAAGCGCCGGCGGGCAATCATTTCATTTCGCGCGCTTTTCTGGTGAGTGACAGCGCGGACGCCACAGCACTGCGAGCATGGAGCCCGCTGCGACCATCGCTGCAGTTATGGCCGTTGTCAACACCTCGCACCTTATCATCCACCTTTCCCAGAGGCAGATGCTGAGAAATCGGGCGAGGAGGCTACGGCAGCGCGGTGAGGACCTGAAGTCTGAGAGTGGCACAGACCTGTCACAAAGCACGGGACCCCGCGCCGAGGACATCATGGTGGCAATGGGTCATGTTGATGCTGTGGAACGGCGATTCTGGGCCCGGGAAACAAGCACGGACTGGTGGGACCGCATAGTGCTGCAGGTCTGGGATGAATCACAGTGGCTGCGAAACTTTCGCATGCGGAAGGGGACTTTCCTGGAACTTTGTGAGTTGCTGTCCCCTGCCCTGAAGCGCAAGGACACCTGGATGTGAGCAGCCCTGAGTGTCCAGAAGCGAGTGGCCATAGCCCTCTGGAAGCTTGCAACGCCAGACAGCTACCGGTCAGTCGCGAACCACTTTGGCGTGGGCAAATCTACCGTGGGGGTGGTTGTGATGCAAGTAGCCAACGCAATCGTTGAAGTACTGCTGTCAAAGGTAGTGACCCTGGGAAACGTGCAGGTCATCATAGATGGCTTCGCCGCGATGGGATTCCCAAACTGCGGTGGGGCTATAGATGGAACTCACATCCCTATCCTGGGACCGGACCACCAGGCCTGCCAGTACATTAACCGAAAGGGCTACTTTTCAATGGTGCTGCAAGCACTGGTGGACCATAGGGGACGTTTTACAAACATCAACGTCGGATGGCCGGGCAAGGTTCATGACGCTCGTGTTTTCAGGAACTCTGGTCTGTTTAGACGGCTGCAGGGCCACAAAATATCTCTTGGGGATGTGGAGATGCCTATAGTGATCCTCGGGGACCCAGCCTTCCCGCTACTGCCCTGGCTCATGAAGCCCTATACAGGCGCCCTGGACAGTGAAAAAGAACTGTTCAACTACCGGCTGAGCAAGTGCAGAATGGTGGTGGAGTGTGCTTTTGGCCGTCTCAAGGGGAGATGGAGAAGCTTACTGAGTTGCTGTGATCTCAGCGAAACCAATATCCCCATTGTTATTGCAGCTTGCTGTGTGCTCCACAATCTCTGTGAGAGCAAGGGGGAGACCTTTGTGGCGGGGTGGGAGGTTGAGGCAAATAGCCTGGCTGCTGATTACGCCCAGCCAGACAGCCGTGCGATTAGAAGAGCACAGCGGGACTCGCTGTGCATCCGGGAGGCTTTGAAAGCTAGGTTCCTGAGTGAGCAGGGTAACCTGTGACTATGAAGTTTGTTTACAGAGAAGCTGAACCTGCCCCCGTTTCTTTACCCAGTGAATGTTCACTATCCTCTCCAGTCACATACCCCGTTCACCCCATTCCCCCCCTTCCAACACACGTTTAAAAATAAAATCACTGGAAATTTGTTAATGAACACCGTTTTCTTTATTACTGTTTTTTCGGTAAAGTGTTGAAACTGGGACGCAGACTGTGGTGGGGAGCGGGTGTAGTGTAGTGATGCAAAGGACGCTTCTAAACTCGAGGAATGACAGGCTCCTGCTCCTAGAGCGGTCCGCACTGGTGGACTGGTTGTTTCAACGGAACCTGCCACCCCTCCTGTTCGGGACTCTGTGTGTGGGGGCTATGTGACTTTGTGGCAGGGGGAGGACGGTTACAGATCCCCTGCTGCGTGGCTCTGTGATCCAGGATAAGGACCGCTGCATAAGATCTCTAACCGCCCTCCCCCGCCACAAAGTCACATAGCCCCCCCCCCCCCCCCACACACACACACAGAGAACATGAAAACCACCTCCAAGACTGACCAGGGTAACTAGTGACTGCAATGTGTGTGTGCCCTGCTGCTGAACCTGCCCCCGCGTCTATACCCTGGTAAAGGTGACTGTCCTGTCCAATTACCAACCCCCTTCCCCCCCTTCAAACAGACTCTCCTCTAAAAGAACATGATGGAAACAGTAATTAACAGAAACATATTTTTTATTAGCAACTACACATGAAACTGGGGGATGAAACTGGGACGGGGGCTTGGGTGAGGCGGGAAGGAAAGGACTTATCAAATTTTGGGGAATGACAGCCTTCTGCTACTTGAGCAGTCTGCAGGGGTGGAGTGAGAGTTTTCACGGACTCTGCCGCCCCTCCTTCTTGGGACTTTGGGTGAGGGGGGTATGGGACTTTGTGGCGGGGGAGGGCGGTTAGAGATAGACTGCAGCGGGGCTCTGTCCTCCTGCCTCCGGTCCTGCAGAACATCCACAAGGCGCCGGAGCGTGTCCGTTTGCTCCCTCATTAGTCCAAGCAGCGTTTGAGTCGCCTGCTGGTCTTCCTGCCGCCACCTCTCCTCCCGTTCCATGTGTGATCGATGGATTTGGGACAAGTTCTCCCTCCACTGGGTCTGCTGGGCTGCCTGGGCTCGGGAGCAGCCCATAAGTTCCGAGAACATGTCGTCCGGTGTCCTCTTCTTTCTACGCCTAATCTGCGCTAGCCTCTGGGAGTGTGATGCCAGGGTAGGTCGGGAGACAGTCGCAGCTGTGGGATGGGAAAAAGGGAGTGAATTCCTCAGAAAGATAAATTTTGTTGGGAACAAAGAACATAGTCTTTCTCTGTGAACAAGACCATGCACAACACCTATCACATGCGCACTCAGGACAAGGTCGAATTTTCGGCCTTCGCTTTCAGTGCCTGGGGTCTTGCAGTGCAGATCACACAAGCGGGGCAGGACAGCGGAATTTTGGTAGCAGGCTGACATGGTAAGCCGTAGATTTGTGGCTGCTTAAAACTTTAATAATAGCACTGGCCTCCTTTCACGTTCAAAGCAATGCTCCTAGCGTTGGCCAGTTCCTGCTGCCAGCAATTCAGCAAGCATGAACTCTGCCCCTGTCCCACCCCCTCGTGGCTGTCCCAGGGAAAGATCCCTGTATGCTGCCCCTCTCCCGCCTCCACCGCGTGGCTGTAAACCGCCGGTTACAGTTCTGTAAAGGAACAGGCAAGAAGTCCCAATACTAACATTCCCCTACCTAATTCAAAGCAGGTCACCATGAGCGACATCACTCTGATGAGGATTTCAGAGACCGAGAAAGAAAGGATGCTTCGGGAAAGCCTGCAAAGACCAGGGCCGTATGCCGCCATGCTCTGCAAGGCAATGCTCCCCGAGTACTTGCTTATCTCCTGGCGTGGAAACGTTTCGTACTACGGAGGACACAATAAGGCCGCTCTCCCAAGGAACCTCATGCAAAGGCTTTCCAATTACCTCCAGGAGAGCTTCATGGAGATGTCCCTTGAGGATTTCAGCTCTATCCCCGGACATATAGACCGGATTTTACTGTAGCTGCACTGGCAAGGACTAAACAGTAGAGCGCCTAGGGCAAACCAATTATGATAAACCGGACATTGTTAGATTTTTTTGCAGTAGTTGCACTGCCAAGGACTGAAACGTTAAGCGCCTAGGGCAAACTAATCATGAAAAACCCATTGTTAATATTGTTAATATTCCTGTTCTGTTCAAAATAAATGTTTACATGTTTAAAATACTTACCGACTGATCCTTCCCCTGATTCTGGGTCCGGGTTAACGCCTGGGGACGGTTGGTAGGGGATCTCTGTAAGGGTGATGAAGAGATCCTGGCTGTCGGGGAAATCAGCGTTGTAAGCACTGTCGACTGCCTCGTCCTCCTCATCTCCTTCCTCATCTTCCCCGTCCGCTAACATCTCCGAGGAAGTGGCCGTCGACAATATCCCATCCTCAGAGTCCACGGTCAGTGGTGGGGTAGTGGTGGCGGCCGCACCTAGGATGGAATGCAGTGCCTCGTAGAAACGGGATGTCTGGGGCTGGGATCCGGAGCGTCCGTTTGCCTCTTTGGTCTTCTGGTAGCCTTGTCTCAGCTCCTTGATTTTCACGCGGCACTGCGTTGCATCCCGGCTGTATCCTCTCTCTGCCATGGCTTTAGAGATCTTCTCGTAGATCTTTGCATTCCGTCTTTTCGATCGCAGCTCGGAAAGCACGGACTCATCGCCCCACACAGCGATCAGATCCAAGACTTCCCGATCAGTCCATGCTGGGACCCTCTTTCTATTCTGAGATTGCATGGCCATCTCTGCTGGAGAGCTCTGCATCGTTGCCAGTGCAGCTGAGCTCGCCACGATGTCCAAACAGGAAATGAGATTCAAACTGCCCAGACAGGAAAAGGAATTCAAATTTTCCCGGGCCTTTTCCTGTGTGGCTGGTCAGAGCATCCGAGCTCGGACTGCTGTCCAGAGCGTCAACAGAGTGGTGCACTGTGGGATAGCTCCCGGAGCTATTAGCGTCGATTTCCATCCACACCTAGCCTAATTCGACATGGCCATGTCGAATTTAGTGCTACTCCCCTCGTTGGGGAGGAGTACAGAAGTCGAATTTAAGAGACCTCTATGTCGAACTAAATAGCTTCGTGGTGTGGACGGGTGCAGAGTTAATTCGATGTAACGCTGCTAAATTCGACATAAACTCCTAGTGTAGACCAGGCCTTTGTGTATCTATTTTAACCTGCTTATTTTCTATGTGGAATACCCTGACTACACAATGACTCAGCAGCAAGCCAACAAAACCCACAGCTACATAGTAACACATATTTGAATACAGATTGCAAATATGCAGAAAATAGTGCTCTTCTCTGACAAGCCGAGAAGGGTTTGATGCCATTTTTCTATATGTCACTTTTGTTAATGCATTCAGAGTTGGAAGGGAGTAGCATAATATGTGATACTGCATATATTATAATTCTGTATATGTGTAGTTCAAAATATAAGTCTATTTACTACTTAACACATCACAAAGTTGTTCAGTTCTTTTTATGTTCAACTAAAATTAGTGGCTTGTTACTTGTTACTCCTGTGTTAAATATTAGCATGAAACTTGGATACTTCTTGTTTGAGCTAAAGTAGTTACACCAAGGAAAAAATCATATATATTCATGTGTGAGTCTCCCTCCCCCTTTTCTGGAAAACCCTGTAAGGTTGCCTGCTGTGACTCAAGACCATGAGTACCAACCTCAGGGTAGACAGTTAAGAGCAAGGCCACAAACCCCAAATTAGTTGTGAGTTCTATATTTAGGCCTTGTCTACATGGCACAGTTTTATTGTCAAAAGGCAGTTTTTTGCTGACAAAACATGGCGGTGTACACACTACAAAGCTACTATTGGCAGCAAAACTCTGCTGTTTTGCCAACAAAATAAAACCACCTTGAGAAGAGGCATAGAGCTTTCTGCGGTAAAGTTAAAGTGGCAAAGCATCAGTGTAAATGCTGCTGTTCGTTATGTCAACATAACTGGCCTTCCCTAGTATCCCACAAGGCCCACCATCATGACCGCTCTGCTTACTCTTTTGAATTTGGCTGCCCTGCAGGCTTGCGCTCCTCACCTTTGAAAGCTCCAGGAAGCTTTGATATTCCTCAGTGTGGAGAGCTCTCAGATCTGCTGAGGATGCTGCTCATGGTGGCTGAGGAGGCTGTGGGAGAATTCGCAGGGAATCACAGAATCTTCAATATGGAATCGGCAGGCAGGCAGAGCAGACTGTTGCTGCAGGGGTGAAGTGGGGGAAGAGACTGCTGTGTAGAGCCAGGGGATGTTGTGGGGGGTGTCCCCCTCCCCCAGGATTGGTTGCCCAGGCTGCTGTCTGAACTTAAAGAGACAGCTTGCTGACACTCTCCCACAACACACACACTTTCCCAGCGCACAGTCTTTCTCACATATGCGCTTCCCCGCACTACAGTCTCTCACATGCTTCCCCAATACACACTTTTTCTGTCTCTTCCCCCCCCCCCCCACACGCTCCCTGTCCCAACCTCCTTCCCTCCCTCCACACTTCAGTTGAAAAGCGGCTGGCAATCTAGTAGGATGCCCATGGAACGATGGGACTGAGAAACCTGCATCATGTGATGCTGTACCTGGCCCATGAGGCATTGCAAACCCTTTCCAAAGAACCCTGCAGCCAGTTGCATAGTGGGATAGCTACCCGCAGTGCACTGCTCTCTGTGTCGATGCAGGAGCTGCTAGTGTGGATGCTCTCTGCTTACACAAGGAGCATAGTGTGGACATGCAACAGCGGTTTAATTAAAGCGGCATAATTTTTGTCAACAAAACTCTAGTGTAGACAAGGCCTGAGATGTCCCCAACCAATTATCAAGTGTGAGCTCCTCAGGCACTAAAACAATCTTAATATGGAGTCACAGACAGTCCCCTTGGGTACTCCAATCTATCTTGCCACCCATGTGAGTGTACCTTTGTGATAGAAGGTCTCTTACACCAAGAATAAGAGCAATATTCAAGTTACTCCCAGTCCCGAAGGACCAGTCATGTACCCCAAGTCAGTTGCACCTTAGATCTTACCCCAAACACAACACTTGCAACCAATCCTATAATAAACTATAAAGATTTATTAAATAGAAAAAGGAAACCAGAGAATTATTTACAAAGTTAAAACAGGTAAACATAGATACACAAATGAGTTGCAATCTTACATTTAAAAAGGTAATAAAAGCTGCTGTAATCAGATTCTATATGTTGTTTAGGGCTAATTCAGGCTAAGCTGCTGGGGATCTTTCTCTTATGCTGAGAAACATTTTGCCCCACAGAGTCCAAGCAGCACACAAATACCAACTTCCTTTTCTTTGTAGTTTTATCCCCCTCCTGCTGAGCTGAGCTGCAAACTCAGTTGATGGGAGGGGTCCACTTGCATGACTCACTTTCACAGGGAGGAGAGCAGAACAACAGAAGTCTTTTGTCCTCTTGTTGATGGTGTGTAGGGAGAGCCCAATTGCAGTGTGCCACACTAGTCTTTCTGGTATCAATAAACCTTTTGTTTTGGAAAGGGTGTAACACTTTCTATTGAAGATCAGCCCTTCTTACTAATTAATATCTCTCGCCTTTGTAGTGATTTACCTGGTCACAGAGGCTCACAATACAGCTGTTCAAATATTACCTGAGGGATACAGATGTTGTGAGATTAATGCATGCAGCAACTCACAGGTGGGAAGCGGCGGCCAGCACATCCCTCGGCCCGCGCCGCTTCCCGCAGCCCCCATTGGCCTGGAGCAGCGAACTGCTGCCAGTGGGAGCTGCAATCGGCCAAACCTGCGGACGCGGCAGGTAAACAAACCGGCCTGGCCTGCCAGGGGGCTTACTCTGGTGGGCTGCGTGCCGAAGGTTGCCGATCTCTGCTATAGAGTCTAAACACATTCTTATAATTCGAATCCTTTTTTTAACTATCTAACAAACAGGTGAGCCAGAGTGTTCCAGCTTTGTATTTGTCAGCGTTCAGTTGAGACATGGGGAGCTTGGCATAAGCTGGCACTGGTCTGCCAGTGTCACAAACCCACAGATTGTAATACGAGGGGTTTGGAGCTGAAAATCTCCTTTTTGTGTGTAAGTAGTTGTTACTAAAAGCATAATTTTGTAAGGAGAGCTATATGTCCACCTTTTGATATAATGAAAAGCATCAGTTGTTATATTGCACATGAGTTTTGAACACCAATCCTTTTATGTTTATTTGCTCAGTCAGTGATCCTTATGTTAGTGTATTATCATTTTTCCTATTACAATGCAAAACTGCAATATGAATTATTATTCCAGCCTTGTTATATTGTGTTCAACCAGCTGCAGATTTTAGGTCAGCAGCGGTGTGTGTGTGTGTGTGTGGGAAGCAATGCCAAAGTAGCAAAGTTTTGTATTTGTGTAGCATATAGCAACAAAGTGTAGAAAGAAATTGATTACTTAGGGTATGTCTACACAGCAAAGAAAAACCCGTGGCTGACCCGTTGACCCAACTCGGGCTGTGGGGCTGTTTCATTGCTGCCTAGACTTCTGGGCTCAGTGGGAGCCTGGGCTCTAGGCCACTGGTGGGAGGGTCTCCGAGCTTGGGCTCCAGTCTGAGCCCGGAATTCTACACAGCAACGAAACAGCCCCGCAGCTCGATCCCCATCAGCCCAAGTTGGCTGGCATGGGCTAGCTGTGGATTTTTCTTTAGACCCACCCTTAGTGTTTTTACAGCTAGACTTGCCAGAGGCTGCATTGGCATGCCCTGCTGGTAGATGAGTTATAACTGGACCATGTTGCACAGGGCAGTATTGGTACAGTATTCATGTACACCAGGCCTGCACAACATACGGCCCACGGGCCGCATGCGGCCCGCGGGGGCTCACTGTGCGGCCCGCGGGGGCTCACTCTCAAGCCTGGGAGGGAGGGGGAGCAGCGGCGCGCGAATCAGCTGTTTCGCGCGCCGCGGCCGCTCGGGATCTCCCCCTCCCTCCCAGGTTTGAGAGCCTGGGAGGGAGGGGGAGACCCCGAGCGGCCGCGGCGCGGGCGCCGCTTCTCCCCCTCCTTCCCAGGCTCTCAAACCTGGGAGGGAGGGGGAGCAGCGGCGCGCGAATCAGCTGTTTCACGCGCCGCGGCCGCTCGGGATCTCCCCCTCCCTCCCAGGTTTGAGAGCCTGGGAGGGAGGGGGAGACCCCGAGCGGCCGCGGCGCGGGTGCCGCTTCTCCCCCTCCCTCCCAGGCTCTCAAACCTGGGAGGGAGGGGGGGGGAGATCCCGAGCGGCCGCGGCGCGTGAAACAGCTGATTCGCGCGCCGCTGCTCGCGCGCTGCCGCCCCCCCCGCCCCAAGCGGGACACGGGCAGGGAGCCCTCGCGCGCTGCCGCGCCTCCACCCCCCGCCCCAAGTGGGACACGGAGCCCGCGCGCGGCGCCGCACCCCGCAGGCCTCAAGCAGGACAGGGAGCCCTCGCGCGCCGCTGCCCCTCCCCACTGCCCCAAGCGGGACACGGGCACGGAGCCCTCGCCCCCCCCCCCCAGCAGGGACACGGGGCTCAGCCACCGCCCCCGTCCTGAGCGCTTTTTGGCCCCCCCCCCCCCCGGGACTCCTGCCCCATCCACCCCCCCGCGTTCCTTGATGCCCCCCCTGGGACCCCTGCCCCATCCACCCCCTTCCCTGTCCCCTGACTGCCCTCCGCCGCCCCATCCAACTCCTCTCCTGATTCCCTATCCAACCACCCCTTCTCCCTGTCCCCTGACCACCCTTGGAACCCCTGCCCCTGACTGCCTCCCACCGCCCCATCCAACCCCTGCTCCTTCCTGACTGCCCCCTGGGACCCTTGCCCCCATTCAATCCCCCTGTTCCCTGCCATCTGACTGCCCCGACCCCTATCCACCCCCCCACCCCACCCCCTGAACTCCCCTGCCCTCTATCCAACACCCCCTCCCTGCTCCCTTACCGCGCTGCCTGGAGGTGGCTGGCGGCGCTACAGCCACGCCGCTCGGCTGGAGCCGGGCCACGCCGCCACCGTGCAATGCCTGGAGCACCGGGTCAGGCTGAGCTTGCAGCCCCCCTGCTTCCCGCGAATCAGCTGTTCACGCAGGAAGCCTGGGAGGGCTGAGAAGCAAGCGGCGGCTTCGCGCTCAGGCCCAGGGAGGCGGAGCAGAGGTGAGCTGGGGCGGGGAGCGGTTCCCCTCCGCGCCCCTCCCCCCGGGTTACCTGCTGTGGCGCGGGCGGCTCCCCCCACCCCAGCTCACCTCCGCTCCGGCTCCCTGGGCTTGAGCGCGAAGCCACCGCTTGCTTCTCTGCCCTCCCAGGGTTCCCGCGCGAACAGCTGATTCGCGGGAAGCGGGGGGGGGGGGGGATGGGGAGAAGCGGGGCAGAGTGTTCAGAGGCAGAGGCGGAGCGGAGGTGAGCTGGGGCTGGGGAGCGGGGCGGAGAGCTGGAGCACCCATGGGGTCGGCTCCTAAGGCGCCACTTTTGGATAATGTGCTCAGGGGGAGCAGCCGCTCCCTCTGCTTCCCCCCAGCTACGGTCCTGGTCACTTCAACTTACCAGTTGTTAAATTTAGAAGCCCTTTTAGAACCGGTTGTCCCGCGCAGGACAACTGGTTCTAAAAGGGCTTCTAAATTTAACAACTGGTTCCCGCGAACCGGCTCCCGCTCACCACTGGAGACTCCCCTTGCCGCTCTCACCCTAGGAGCCAGAGACCTCCCAGCAGGGCTGGTGAGTACGGCCAGGGAAGGGGGAAGGGTGTGGTGGAGTGAGTGTCTGGGAGATGTGCGGGGGGTGCTGGGCTGTGAGGGTGTGGAGGGCGCTGGGCAGTGGGGGAGGTTTGTGTGTTTTGGGGTGCTAGGCAGTGGGGGCCTGTTGGGGGGTGCTGGGCAGTGAGGGAGATCTGTGTGTGTCAGGGCACTGGGGGTCTGTGTGGGGCATTGTTTAGTTGTGGTGGTGGGGCTTTGGGGAAGGGCACTGGGAGGGAGGGAGGAGAAATCTGTGTGTATTGGGAAACTAGCGAGTGGGGGGTTCTATGTGGGGTGCTGATGTGTATTAAGAGTTACCAGCTGGATTGAGGACTGATAGATCTGGACAGAGTTTATATTGAATGGGCAAATGAAAAAGATCGCAGGGAAAAACAGTAAGGTTAGTTTAGCCGTCTTTGACATTTCGACCAATAAGGACATTAAAATGCATTTGTAATTACATATCTTATTCTTGGCTGATAATCATTTATTGATATTTTTTAGGAAAATTTTCAATTTAAAACACAAACTTTTGTTTTTCTTTTTTTACTTATGATGTCTCTATCTGAAAACCCATATAAATTGACACAAATTGCAAATTAAAACTTTTTAAATGTAAAATTTTTCTTTTACCTTAATTATACTATCTTAGGAGCCCGCTATAACATAGTACCAAGGTTCAATACAAAGTCATATAAAAGTTATACAAAAATGCATAATGCAGAGATTTATCTACAACTGCATTGATTGACTGCTGTGTGCAGTAATATAGTGACCCCTGGACCTACAGGCTTCCACACACCGTCAGTGCCTTGATAGTGTGCCATGCGCCGTGAGATATCTCTTCTCTTTGTGTGTGACTGTGAGTGTTTCCCTTGTGTGTGAATTTATTCAACAAAATCTTGAGCTTCATAATGGATACCATGAGTGAAAAGAAAAAGAGAAAAATAGAATCAGAGCACAGAGTTTTCAACACTGAATGGACGAATAAATACTTATATACTATTTCCAAAGACAAAATACTGTGCCTCGTGTGTCGCGAAACGTTAGCCGTTCCGAAAGAATACAACCTTCGGTGGCACTTTGAAACTAAGCATCCCAATCTCGCCAAATTGAGCCCAAATGAAAAAATAATTAAAGCAGCCAGTTTAGCGAAAAACCTTAGTAGAGAACAGCAAATTTTCAAGAAAGTGAGCACTGAGAACGATACAGTTACTAAAGTAAGCTTTAAAATTTCTAAGGAAATTGCTGCTGCTGGGAAATGCTTGACAGAAGGCGAGTTATTAAAAAAGTGTATGTTGATTGCTGTATCTGAGTTATGTCCAGAAAAGAGGGGAATATTTGAGAATGTCAGTCTATCACACATGACTGTACGGAGAAGAATAGCTGACATTTCTACCAATTTAAGTGATCAGTTAAAGCAGAGAGTCAGTGAATTTTGCTTTTACTCCCTAGCTATGGATGAAAGCACCGATTTAAAAGACACCGCCCAACTTCTTATTTTTATTAGAGGTATTGATAAAAACTTACTGAAGAACTTGCTGGCATGTGCTCCATGACGGGTCACACAACCGGAAAAGAATTTTCCAGTGAAGTGATAAAGTGCACGAATGATAAGTCGGGATTAGATTTCACAAACTTGGTGGCCATTTGTACTGATGGTGCTCCAGCTATGTGCCAAAAAAATGTTGGAGCAGTTACTCTTCTTGAAGAATTTATCGGGAGAGAAATAACCAAACATCACTTCATTATGCATCAGCAGGTTTTGTGTAGCAAAGTCTTAAAATTTGAGCATGTAATGTCAGTGGTAGTTTCCATTGTAAACTACATCCGTTCTAGAGGACTAAAACATAGGACATTTCGAGCCTTTCTTGAAGGGGTAGACACCGAGTGCAATGACTTAATCTACCATACAGAAGTGAGATGGTTGAGTCGAGGAAGAGTGCTCCAGCGTTTTGTTGCTTTGAAAGAGGAGGTAGCAAAATTCCTAGAAAATGGGCCAATAAAATTCCCAGAGGTTGAAAATGAGTCCTGGAATCAAGATCTCTTTTTCTTTTGTGATATTAGAGCACACCTGAATGATCTCAACATTCAACTTCAGGGAAAAAATCAACTTATATTTCAAATGTGTGCAGCAGTGAAAGCTTTCAAAATGAAATTGAAACTTTTCAGAAGTCAGCTGTCAAAAGGTGAAATGTGTCACTTTCCCACTTGTGCACAGCGTATCCCTCAGCACAAACACGCCGAGTTGGGAGAAAAATACGCAAAGCACATCATTCTTTTGATTGAAGAATTTGACAGAAGACTTACTTTGTCTAAAGAAGAAGACGTCCAGTTGAAGCTGATTGAAGATCCCTTTTCTGTGGATCCAGAGGAAGTGCCACTAGATTTGCAGTTGGAGGTTATTGAACTTCAGTGTTCAGCAGTTTACCGAAATAAGCACAGAGAAAGCAGCTTGCGGGACTTCTACAAAAGTCTGGACAATGAAGTTGCACTGAAAACGTTCAGCATTTTTGGACGCACTTACATATGTGAACAAACATTTTCCATCATGAACATGAATAAAAACAAGCAACGTTCTTCTCTGACTGACGACCATTTGGAAGACATTATGAAAATATCCACTTCAAATATGACCCCCAAATGCGACAAGCTTGTTGCCGAGAAGAGATGTAATATTTCTCATTAAATTTGCAAGGTAATTATGAAAAGTACAAATGTTTTCTTTCAACGGAACAGATGTTTTTAATTTTTCCATGATTAATAAAAAAATTTAAAAGAATTTAAAAAATTGTTTGATTTAATTGAAAAATTCTTAATAAAGTATCACACACCCTCCCCCGCAAACCTTAGCTGTTTCGGCGGTGCGGTGCTGGGGAAGGAGGGTTTGTTTCCGCGGGGCTGGGCGGTGCTGGGGGGGGGGGGTGTTTCCGCGGGGCCGGGAGGTTTCGGCCCTCAGCTGTTTTCTTTGGAGTAATATGGCCCTCGCCGCTTTACGAGTTGTGCAGGCCTGATGTACACAATGAGAACACTGATATAGTGGCAGATGTTAATTTGCAGTAATATATAGGTGTTTGCAGAATATTTAAAATTCCTGCTTAGTTGTCATACAGTGAGTTCTCTGTGCAGTACAGTTAACATACTAAGATGTATTGTGGTGAAGCTCTGTGGGATCTGTTCTTCACTCAGTCCACAATCATAGCTGCTTTTAGAGGTGTGAGCACTGAGAGTGATTTGGAGCTGTAGCTCACACTGAGGAACTTAGACCTGTTGGAGGAGGGAGAGCAAGAATATGGCTGCCAAAAAATTTTTTATTACATATTTCCAATTATTTTGTGTTTGTGATTAACATTTTATTAAGCTCAGAAGAATCTCTTCTCATTCTTGGCTAATTCCACAATATTTTTAGGCTGTACTCCCTGGATGTGCATGAAGGCAAAAAGGAATTTGCATGCAGTGGTTTCAAGGGTTTTCAAACAGGAAATCTAAAAGTGTTTTTATAGGTCTTTTATCTAAAGGTTGAGTTATTGAGTGTTGTGTTTTATGTCGTTTAATCTGTGCTCAAACCCCCTGGAATAGGGCAAGTAGGGGTGCTGTGTCCACGCTAGGGAGCACAAGTACTTGCCTGCCTATCTCTGCAAGCTGCTGAAGGAGTGAGGATACTGGGAGGAGCTGACCTTGGGGAATTAGGGAGGAGTAGAACTGCGGAGGAGTGGGGAGCTAGGAGGAGCTGGAAAGGAGCAAAGGGAAGCTAGGAAACAAGGTATGGGGAACTGAACCAGAGCCATGGCTGTGGGATTCAGTGGGAAGTTGGGAGATGCTGAAGCTGGAGAGCTGCCAGCTGTGTTGCTGGACCATTGATCTGTGGCTAAGGCCTTGTGTACACTGAGGCTTTGTTTTCACTGCCAAAAAGGTGTGTGTTTACAGTGACATAACTATCTCACTGTGAAATCCTAGTGGAGACAAGGCACTGTAGCTTTTACTGTGATGTAGTTAGGCAAGCTCACCTGTGAGAGGGGCATAGTGTTGACCTTGCCTTTTTATATCATGGTAAAAACTACCAAGTTGTGTCTACTAAGATTTTCCAGCAAGATAGCTAATACACGTTAATTATCTCAATGTAAAATACAAACTGAAAAGTCACCTTTTTTGACACTGAAGACAAAGTCTTAGCTTTTAACTCGACCTGCTAACTTGTACGAAAATTACAAACTGCTTTGTCTTCACTAGGATTTTAACTTGAATAAAGAACACACTTTTTGCACACTAAAGCCAAGGCATAAATGGAGAAGCAGGGTTGTGGGAGGTGCAAGAAAACAAGTACCCTGTGGCAGAGTGGATGTGTAGGTGAGTGAGTATAGAGAATGTGCATGTAATTTAGGAGTATGTGGTCCGGTATAGAGAGGGGAAGAGTAAGAGAACCTAATAGAGAGTATAAAAGACACTGGGGAGGGGAAAGAAAGGGAAATATTGAAATGGCACATATATGCTAGGAAGCAAACGAAATAGTGGAAATGAAGAATGGTATAAATTAAGGAAGGAAAGAGTTACTAAACAGAAGGAAAAATTGGACTGAAGGAACTACGGTAGAACCTCAAAGATATGAACAACAGAGTTACAGACTGACCGGTCAACTGGACACCATGTGGAATGGGAAGTAAGCAATCAGGCAGCAGCGGAGACAAACAAACAGTAAATACTATATTGTGCCTGTATTGCATCTTAAAAGTAGGCACATCTGCGCTGCCTGTCCCTTCCCCCTACTCGCCATGTGGAGGGCAGCCACTTATAGGTAGGAGGTGAAGACGCTGAATTTCACAGGCGCAGATGTGGAGCAGGCAGAGCAGGAGTAGTGCTGGGGACAGGTCTGCAGCTTTCCTGTAAGCTGGCGCACATTCCCCCCCTCCGCGGGAAAGAAACTTCCTGAGCTCCTGCTAGAACCTGGCCTGGAGTGTTTGCGGCTGGAGCTGGAGCCCAAGCTCCTGCCTGCACGCTCAGCTCTGGAGGAGCAGCTCAGTTTTAAAGGGCCACAGCCTGCACTGGGTGCCCACTGATACCGTGGTTCCCCAGGGTGCCTCGCTCATCACCCTTGCAGCCAGGGGGCTAGAACCAGCTGCCTGTGCACACCCCCCATTGCCGGGCAGCCACTTACAGGTAAGAGGTGAAGATGCTGAAGTTCGCAGGCACAGCTTTGAGCCATAGGCGCCGACGCCATGGGTGTTCCGGGGCTAGAGCACCCATGGGGAAAAATTGGTGGGTGCTCTGCACTCACTGGCAGCTTCCCGCCCTAGCTCACCTCCGCTCCACCTCCTCCCCTGAGCGCGCCGCGTCCCCGCTTGTCCCCCTCGCTCCCAGTGCTTGCCGCTGCAAAACAGCTGTTTCGCGGCAGCAAGCTCTGGGAGGGAGGGAGGAGGAGGGGGAACGTGCATGCTTGGGGAAGAGCCAGGGCCGGGGCGGGGATTTGGGGAAGGAGTCCAATAGGGGCAGGGAGGGGGCGGAGTTGGGGCGGGATGTTGGGGAAAGGGTTGGAATGGGGGCGGGGCGGGGGTGGAGTCGGGGTGGGGCCGGGGCAAGCACCCACCGGCGCCGGGAAAAGTTGGCGCCTATGCTGCGAGCCCCCGCTCCGAGCAGCCTGCCCTGAGGATCATAAACGTCTTGTTCAGAGTTACGAACATTTCAGAGTCATGAACAATCTCCATTCCTGAGGTGTCCATAACTCTGAGGTTCTACTGTATACAGTAAAATTGGGAGGAAAGAGACAAAGGTATAATGTGATCTTGCAAGCACTTGGGCATATGTCTAAGTTTAAGCATGTGCCTAAATGCATGCAGGATCAGGGTCTTAATCCTGAGGTTAGCGTTGCATTTAATTATGGAGTTACATTTGCTTTTGACTCCTATAGAACTGCAAGAAGTATTATTAGATATATATGTTCTAAAATATTGGCTGTGCTGATAATTTTAGCTAATTGCTTGGGATACCTATTACCATGATTTGTTTGATGCATTGGTATGTGTGAAGGGCCGGCCTTATGGAAAATGGCACCCTGGGTGAGGCTGGAGGTGGAGCAGGGTTGGGGGCTGGAGCTTGGCTGGGGGCGGAGTGAGGCGGGAAAGCGGGGGCTAGGGGCAGGGGGATGAAGCAGAGGTGCAGGTGGAGTGGGTGATGGGGGTGGACTGGGGCTGGAGGCAGAGCTTGGGGTGAAGCTGGGGGTAGGCGGATGGAGCAGAGATGCAGGCAGCGCAGAGGATGGGGGCGGACTGGGGCTGGAGACGGACTGTGGCTGTGAGTTGACCAGGCCTGGGGGGCGGAGCCAGATGAGGGCAGCGGGGAGGGCGGGTTCTTATTGTAACACCCTCTTGACAGCATACACACCTCCCATGGTGCCAACGTTGACTACTCCTAAGGCTGGCCTTGTATGTACGCATGTGTAAATATATAGAGAGATAATATACTTCTTTCTTTCTGCCCAGGAATACCCCTGGAAGAGTTTAATTTCAGTGAGTTTTTTCCTTTATAAAATATTTTAAAACGGTTACAATTTGGTTAAAAAAGTATTTCTAGACTGTTCCCATCACACAATCACCGTGACAGTCTAAAAGCATATTTTGTGATCGTATCTCAACCATGGTTTTTTTTTTTTAAATTAAGCTCTGTTGTAGCTTTGAAAAGTGTCAAGCTAAGTGTTACCTGTTTGAGTCAATTTTTTTTATGGTGCTTTAAATCAAAAGGTAGGGATGTTGTCTTGCGGTTAGTGGAGGGGACTGGGAGTCGGGAAGCCTGGGTTCTGTGCCAGGGTATGAAACTTGTTGTATAACTTTGGGAAAGTCACTTAATCTCCCTGTGCCTTATGCTTGATAAGTAAAATGGAGATATTTTTCAAACATTAACTAATTAAGCCTCATCACATCCCTGGGAGTTAGGAAAGAGCTTGAGATATTTGGAAGAACAATATGAAGAAAAGGTATAGAAACAGTTTGTTTATAAATTTTATTTGTTACCTGCTTAATGTTAATCCTTTATTTGTTAACTTTTAATGTCGGGTTTTTTGGAGGAGGGCTTTTTTTGTTTGTTTTGAATTCATTTTGGCACTTTTTAAATTTAAAATTATATTAAAATTTAGGTTTACGTCACTTGAAGCTTATTGATTATTCAAAGAACACAGCTATCAAATATATTTAGCAAACTGAATATTTCTTAATATTTTTGGCTGATATTCATATTATTTGTTTACCGGCATACTTAATTGATTAACGGTTTCTTTGATTCTCTGCATACTTAATTTCTGTCTAATTAGTTGCTCTGTTGACTTCCCACCTAATTAATTATCCACTGCTTAATCATTGATTCTGTGCATACTTAAGTGACTTATTGCTTATTTGATGCTTTACACTTAATTGACTCTTTAATTAATCGCCCTGTTGCTTCACCACCTAATTAGCACCTGGTTGATCAATTGTCAGTTGCTTACTCATCACCTAATTGTTTAAGAACTATGATCAGCACACTTATTCTTCTGCTGTCTGGACCCTGCCCTTCTCCTCTGCCCATTCTTCCTAACATTCTCCTTGTTTTCACTTCTCTACTCCAGTTTTATTGCCTTATATTTCCCCTATTAATTCACATCCTGCTTCTGCATTCTACTCTGTTTCAGAGTAGCAGCCGTGTTAGTCTGTATCCGCAAAAAGAACAGGAGTACTTGTGGCACCTTAGAGACTAACAAATTTATTAGAGCATAAGCTTTCGTGGGCTACAACCCACTTCTTCGGATGCATATAGAGTGAAACATATATTGAGGAGATATATATATACACACATACAGAGAGCATGAACAGGTGGGAGTTGTCTTACCAACTCTGAGAGCGAAAGGGGAAAAAGATGACCCCAAAAACACTTACCAGGAAAATTTAAGAAGGGATGAGGAGGCAGCAAAAAGTGAGTCAATCAGTCAGTTCTTCTCTTCACCAACAGTTCAGGAAGGGGAGAGCAGACCAAAGGGAATCTAGGTATCAACTAGAAGATAATAAGACCCCAGAAAGTGAATGTCATCTGAATATTGGAGCATTCATCTCTCTCTAATGGCCACTGCATATTAACTTTTTCATTTTTGTTTAATGTTCATAGATATTTTTACTCTGCATAGCATGAATCTTAAATACATATTTACATTTAGAAAGAACAGTTTTGACCTGCTGGGCAAATAATATGCTTCATCTTAAAAAACGAATACGTATTAAGTAAGTAGAGTGGAGTCTATTCAACGGAGAATTTCTATCATGTACATAATATGCATTTTTAAAAATTGCCATAATATGTATGTGCCCAAGACTGCAGAGTGGCTGGGAAGGAGCCATACTGATCTTTTGAGAACACATTATGCGCTTTAAATAACTGCTTACATCCATAATCTAATGAAACATAATTTTAAGAGTTTTCCTGCAACATAAGGATGTTAAAGGAGTTGTAGATGTATGCTCTGTGCATTAGTTTGAAAATAATGCAACTATCTCCAAAGACGAGATGAGAGGATGCTGTCATTAAAAAAACAAACAAAAAAACCCCACACAAAGACAAAACAAACACAACCCCCCCCCTGCAAGAATAAAAATAATGCACACACAAGTTCAGTAGCAGAGGGGAGGCTATCCAGTTTATTGCACTGAATGCAGCATGTATGATACTCCTGGGGGAATTCTGTGCCACTGCGCAATGCAGAATTTTGCAGAAATTAATGTTTTTTGCCCATCATTTCCTTTCCCTGACATAAATGGGCTGCAGTGCTACTGGCTACCACTAGGGGACGCTGGACCTGGGAATGCGCAGCTCGCACGTAGAAGACATTGGTGGGGGGAGAGTAGAGAGTTCCTGGCAGCTGCAGTTACCCACATGCCCAGAGGGAAGGAGATGGTGGCGTGCAGGAAACTTCACACAAGCCTGGGACCCAGCAGCAGGCTGTTTCTCCCTCTGGATCTCTGGGTGATAGGGGGATGGGTATCTGGGCTTAGGGGGGTGTCATGGGTGGGCTCGGGGGAGGGAGGAGGGGGGCAGGTGTCTGTCCTGGGGGACCATGGCTGGGCTCAGGGAGGGAGAGGGGTGGCTGTCTGGCCTGGGAGGGCCATGTCTGGGCTCTGGAGGGGTGAGGGATGCTTGTTTGGTCTGGGGGGGGGCGTGGCTGGACTCGGGTGGAGGGGTTGTGGGTGTTTGACCCCCTGGCTGGGCTCGGGGGGAGGGAGGAGAGGAGGGAGAGAAACAAGAACTGGGTTGTCATAGGGGTTTCTTTAACTCTGTACTCCTGGGGGAAATTTTGTGTTTGTCTTTATTGTTGTAGACATACTTGTTGACAGGTAATTTGAAATAAATTACCAAAATTTATTGGTAATAAATAAATAAAGTTCCCCGGCTGAGGGAACTGGGATTGTTTAGTCTCCAGAAGAGAAGAATGAGGGGGGATTTGATAGCAGCCTTCAACTACCTGAAGGGGGGTTCCAAAGAGGATGGAACTCTGCTGTTCTCAATGGTGGCAGATGACAGAACAAGGAGCAATGGTCTCAAGTTGCAGTGGGGGAGGTCTAGGTTGGATATTAGGAAACACTATTTCACTAGGAGGGTGGTGAAGCACTGGAATGCATTACCTAGGGAGGTGGTGGAGTCTCCTTCCTTGGAGGTTTTTAAGGCCCGGCTTGACAAAGCCCTGGCTGGGATGATTTAGTTGGGAATTGGTCCTGCTTTGAGCAGGGGGTTGGACTAGATGACCTCCTGAGGTCCTTTCCAACCCTGATATTCTATGATTCTAAAATAATTGAAACTGACGTGATTATGTAGTGTTATTTTGACAAATAAAGTTTGCAGAATTTTAAAATATTGGGTGCAGAATTTTTAATTTTTTGGCTCAGAATTCCCCCAGGAGTAGTATGATTATCTGCCTTGTGGGCAGGTGGCATACATGTGCATTAGGGCCATGAGCTACTTGCACAAAGAGACTGAGTATGGGCTCTTGAGACCAGAGTGACGGAACTGGAAGAATTAAGGGAGATCGAGAAATACATAGGAGAGACTTTCTGGGACACGGTAGAGCAGACCCACCCCAATCTGATGTTCTCTGTGCTTTTGAGGAGGATGAAAGTCTTGGAGAAGGAGAACATCAAGCTAGAGCGGAGGTAAATGATCCCATAGTTGGGACTCTCCTTGCAGATGATGTTATGGTATTCTCTTGCACTGAGGATACCTCTCCAGGGGAGGGAACCCCTGTTATTAGGAAGAGCCAGGTAATAGTAATGGGGGATTAAGTTGTTAGAACTATAGATAGTTGATTTTTGATGACCAAGAGAACAACATGGTGAATTGCCTGCTGGGTGCAAAGGTTGCAGACCTCTTGAGACATCTAGACAGGCTTATGCTGGGAAGGAGCTGGTGGTCATGGTACACATAGGACCAGTGACGCAGAGAGGTAGGAGAGCGGCCCTGGAAGCCAATTTTAGGCTGCTAGATAAGAGATTAAAGACCAGGACCTCCATAATAGCATTCTCTGAAATGCTTCCATTTCCATGCGCTGGGCCAGTTAGACAGGCAGAACCGCAGGTCTCAATGTGTGGATGAGACGATGGTGATCGGAGGAGGGATTTATGTTGATTAGGAAGTGGGGAATCTTTTGGGAAAGAGAACCCTATTCAGGAAGGCTGGGCTCCACCTAAACCCGGGGTTCCCAAACTTGGTTCGTTGCTTGTTCAAGGTAAGCCCCTGGCAGGCCACGAGACACTTTGTTTACCTGAGCGTCCGCAGGTACGGCTGCTCGCAGCTCCCAATGGCCGCGGTTCGCCGTTCCAGGACAATGGGAGCTGTGGGAAACGGTAAACAAAGTGTCTCACGGCCTGCCAGGGGCTTACCCTGAACAAGCTGCGAGCCAAGTTTGGGAACCCCTGACCTAAACCAAAACAGAACCAGACTGCTGGCATGTAAAGTTTAAAAGGTCATAGATCGGGCCCTACCAAATTCATGGTCCATTTTGTTCAATTTCATGGTCATAGGATTTTAAAAATAGTACATTTCATGATTTCAGCTATTTAAATCTGAAATTTCACGGTGTTGTAATTGTATGGGTCGTGACCCAAAGAGGAGTTGTCGGGGGTGGGGGTGGCAAGGTTATTGTAGGGGGAGTTGTGGTACTGCTACCCTTACTTCTGCACTGCTGCTGGCGTCGGTGCTGCCTTCAGAACAGGGCAGTTGGAGAGCAGCGGCTACTGGCTGGGAGCCCAGCTCTGAAGGCAGTGCCGCTGCCAGCAGCAGCACAGAAATAAGGATGACATGGTATGGTATTGTCACCTTTACTTCTGCACTGCTGCCTGCAGAGCTGGGCCCTCAGTCAGCAGCCGACACTCTCCGGCCCCCCAGCTCTGAAGGCAGAAGCGCAGAAATAAGGGTGGCATGGTATGGCATTGCTATCCTTACTTCTGCGCTGCTACTGGCTGGGCACTGCCTTCAGAGCTGGGTGCCTGGCCAACAGCCACCACTCTCCGGCCACCCAGCTCTGAAGGCAGCGCAGAAGTAAGGGTGGCAATAACACGATCCCCTCTAAAGTAACCTTGTGATCCCCCGCAACCCATTTTGGGTCAGGACTCCCAATTTGATAAACTCTGGTCTCCCCCATGAAATCGATATAGTACAGGGTAACAGCACACAAAAGACCAGATTTCATGGCGGGGAGACTAGATTTCATGGTCCATGATGCGTTTTTCATGGCCCTGAATTTGGTAGGGCCCTAGTAGTAGAGGAGTTTTTAAACTAACAGCTAGGGCAGGGGCGGGCAAACTTTTTGGCCTGAGGGCCGCATCGAGTTTTGTAAATTGTATGGAGGGCCGGTTAGGGGAGGGGGTCGTGGCCCGGCCCCCACCTCCTATCTGCCCCCCTCCACCTGGGACTCCTGCCCCATCCAACCTCCCCTGTTTCCTGACGGCCCCTCTGGGACCTTTGCCCCATCCACCCCCCACCGCTCCCTGTCCCCTGACTGCCCCTGGACTCCCGCCGCCCCATCCAACCCCTCCTCTCATTCCTGACGGCCCTCCCGGGACCCCTGCCCCATTCAACCACCCCTTCTCCCTGTCCCCTGCCTCCCCATCCAACCCCTCCTCCTTCCTGACTGCCCCCCAGACCCCTGCCTCCATTCAACCCCTGTTCCTCCCTCGACCACCCCGACCCCTATTCACACCCCCACCCCCTGACCACCACCCCGATCTCCCCTGCCCTCAATCCAACCCCTTCTGCTCCCTGCCCCCTTACTGCGCTGCGTGGAGCACCGGTGGCTGGCGGCGCTACAGCCGTGCCGCCCGGCTGGAGCCGGGCCACGCTGCCACTGCCACCACACAGCACAGAGCACCGGGTCAGGCCGGGCTTTGCAGCTGCGTTGCCCCAGGAGCTCACAGCCCCGCCACCCAGAGCATTGCGCCAGCGACGGATTTAGCAAGCTGAGGCTGCGGGCATGGGGGAACAGCGGGGGAGGGGCCAGGGGCTAGCTTCCTGGGCCAGGAGCTTGGGGGCCGGGCACGATGTGGCCCGCGGGCCATAGTTTGCCACCCCTGAACTAGGGGAAAGCTGACTGGTATGGAGAAGCTCATGGGGTGATCAATTGGACACAATAATACCAGGGTACAAAATAATAGTAATGACGGAGTAGGTCGCACGGGAGGAGGATGGGGAGTGGCACTGTATGTGAAAGAAAACATAGAGTCAAATATAGTAAAAATCTTAAATGAATCACACAGTACCATAGATCTTGAAAAGTGTACCAAACACCTACCAATTGGAAGGTTAGACCTATTAGTTAGAGGCAGATACAAAGGATAAGTGAGTGGGAAGAGTCCAGGGAAGTGAGTGGGAGGTGAGGTCCAGGTACATAAACCCGGTGTGACGCTCAGCTTCCCTTGCCATACAGAGCTGTTAGCTGAGGGTAAAATGCTGGGATATTTATCAGGGTGCTGTCCCTGGAATCTGTTCAGGACACCATCTTGTATCATCTTTTGACTAGTAGGTGTCTGATAAACTTGAAGTGGAATCCCTCAGTGATACTGAAAAAGAAAAGGAGCTTTTATTTCTTTTGCCCCTTGGAAAGCCTCCTTGCTGGGGTGTGTGTGTGCATGCCGTGTCCATCTGTCCATCCATCCATATCTCTCTCCTGGCTGTGAGGAGATGCGGGGAAAGTGTTGTCCTTTATTTTGCTCTTCACCTACCTAATATTGTTGTTTTCTATGAAAATACTAATTTAAAACTATAATGCAGTCCTTCTCGCAGTTGGTGATTAGCTAGTTTGGGTAAACACAATAAAAAATAATAATAATCGGAGTGACTAGTAGGTTTTTAAGTAAACTGCTGATGTCAGAACTGTTAATGATTCTCTCTCTATTTTACAGGAATCAATTCCATCTTCATGTGTAAACTTTGTAACTTATTTTCACCGAATCAGTCAGAACTGTTGTCTCACGTCTCTGAGAAGCATGCAGAAGATGGGATTAATGTGGATGACATTGTTATTCCTCTCAGACCACTTACAGCACCCACAAATACAAGCAAAAGTGGAGAAGGTACTGGCACAAATTGACAGGGATGCAATTTCCAATTACCAATTTAATTTTTAAAAAATATGTGCTGTGATGACTAAGCTGTGTATAGTTAGTTACATGATTTGTTTCTGTAGAGATCAGTTTTCATTACTTAAAACTGAGTTTTGTTCAGTACAAAATAGATAGGAAAAGGGACTTGGAAAAACTTAACATGTGGTACAGGATGATTATATTGGTTTATTGATTTTAAATGTCAAGTGTTTCTGAGCCTCCTTCCTGAAGCTTTAATTTGGAGCTTTGTGACTAACATTGTCTAGCACTAACAGTGGAAACAGTTAAATTTGCCTAGACAATCAGCCAGCACATCAGAAAAAAAGAATCTACAGACTTTGCCAAGGTGGCTGATTGAATGTTGCCTCAAGATGTCTGTCTAACTCTGTGTGAGTTCCATTTCAGATATCATCACTCTATGCAAAGATGAAAATAGCGTGATTCATAATTTATAATTGTGCATAGACACTAGTGCTATTAAATTAAGCCATCCAGTAGTCAAAGGTTGAATTCGTTACACAAAATAATTATCATCAGCTACCCATGGTATTAAATGTAATTTCCTCCACTGCTGAGAGTAATTGCAAATCTTTGTGATAATGTGGGGGTTAAAATAATTCAGATTTCATGATAACACGTTCTTTCTTGAGCCCTAGCGGACAACTGGTTTATATTTTTGGCTAATCCTTTATTTTACTGAACCACTAAGATTTTGTGAATACCTGGTCATGTGATTGCTAAATTCTGTCCGGAGTATATTAAAAACATATTTTAAAAAAATACTGAAGCCAGGTTAAATAATACTTTTCATATCTATAGTATATGCATATGGTAGGTCTTCATTTACTAATTAGCAGTCTGGATTGATGGCTTTATAATTGTGTTAAATCTACACAGAGTGAAGATCTCAGGCATGCAGAATACATCTTCCTTTGTCATAGTTTTGTACCCAGTAACCCTTCACAAATTGTAGATAGTATCTCTGAACACAGTTAAACTTATGTCCATTTTACAATACATATGTATTTTTTAGTACAGTACACCTCTACCCTGATATAACGCTGTCCTCGGGAGCCAAAAAATCTTACCGCGTTATAGGTGAAACCGTGTTATATTGAACTTGCTTTGATCCACCGGACTGCACAGCCCCGCCCCCCGGAGCACTGCTTTACCACGTTATATCCGAATTCGTGTTATATTGGGTCGCATTATATCAGGGTAGAGGTTTAGTTTTGAGTGGCAGGGACTGTCTGCATTTTGTGTCTTCTAAGGAGCTAAACACACTCTCAGTGCTTAACAAATAATACATAATAAATAAAGAGGTATCAGACTTATGCAGCTTTACTTAAGAAATGTTGCCATTACTACTTTGCATATCTAATTATGAGGAAAAGTAACAGCTGTGCTATTTTTTTAAAGTTGTCTTCTCATAAAGCTGTCTGAATAATTCTTTTCTGTTAGCCTTAATTTGCTCTATCTAGACCATATGGCTGCAGCTTTTTCAAATTACATATAACAACTCCTACCACCCATAAGACTATTTCAGTCTTCTTAAGTGAGTTCCCCACAACTTAAAAAGATTTTCAACCCATATAAGTATTTACTCCTCTACTGTAGTTAGCACAGGCTTTTTGTTGTTGTTTCCAGTAGTCTGTTGGAAAATGTAGGATATTTATAGCACTCTTCACTGGAGTGATGTAAGGGATTGTGTGGGAAATATTCCTTCATGACATTACGTTTTCCTCTCCTGTAGAGAAATGTACAATGGACAAGGGAGTGAACACTTTTTTCTTATAAAATTCTGTTCAGTAAGCCCTGATGTGCTTCTCTTCTGTGTACTTCAACCAGGTTAATACTATAACAGATGTAATTGGGTATGACTGAGGGCTGGTAATCTAGAAATGACAATCTCTTTTAAGTGCTTGTTGAGTGGTATACAACAACATTGTACTTTGCTAGACAGCATGGTCTGTATTGTAAGAATAGGAAAAAAACAAGGTTATTACAGGTACCTGAGTTGGTGAATGTTGAGGTTTTATTGAAGCCCTTTTAGGAGTTCTATCTGAGGAATAATTAATGTTTTTGTAGCATTATGAAACTGCAAAATACTAGGTAAGTGCTAAATATTATTATTGTTGTTACTCCCTATCTCAATTTTACCAGATATACATGCTTTTAGTAGTTAGATCATGCTGCCTTCAACAATTGGTTAATCTTAACCATTTTTGTTATCTTCAGTAATGCTGATTTTACATTTTTATATCACCTCTTGTTCAAATGAGTCCCAATACACTTTGACAAATGTTGCTATTGATAATACAGATTACTCATAAATATTGCTGTGTCCAACACTGAAGTACAGACATCTCTGACATGGAAAATGGCAGCCATTTAAGTAAGCCTGCATGACAGATTAGGATACACTGCTTCTTTTGAATGCAACACCCTCTCTAAACTTATCTTTAAGGCCACCATCTTCTGCTCTATGGGAGAGGTATCATGTAAGTATTTTGTATCACGCCTGGTGGTATGGGGCCTCTGTTCTGCAAATATAAATATTGTAAGAAGAAGATAAGCTTTTCCAATTGAAACTCCGGGGGGAATTTAGATGAGGCAGAACACATACTGCCCACATTGGAATTTGGCCAGGATTCTTGAGTTAACACTAATAAACTTACAAAAAGTGCAGTGCGATCTTCTTCTAGCAAAAGGTCAGGGCCTCTTATTTTTTGTCTCATTTGAAAGACTCCCTCTGCCCTTCTAACACCATGCTGAGGTGTTTGTACATACCAACTCAAGAAAGAATGCCATCTGATGAATCACCACGATCGTTTTCTATACTACCTAACCCTGTTTAGGCTGATATCCTTGAACTGCCACTGCATCAACATGGTTGGTGGTATAAGGGGATGCAGGGTCAGATTGTCACTACATAATCTACATATTACATAGGATTGAAAGAGGGGTGAGAGGTAGAGAGACAGAAGGAATGAAGAATAAACTGATGCATCTAAAATGCACAGTCTTTTAATCCATTCATTAAACTGTCCCACTCAGAACAACAAAAACAAAAAACTTTTCTCCCAAGGCTTCTGCTCTTTGGTGCACAACTGATTTTTGGTTAAACTTTCTTGTTAAGTTGTATGGTACCATGTAATTCTGTGCTAAAATAATACAGGTCTATATACAAATTGCCACATATATGTAGTATAAAGAGGTTGGTACATCCAAAATATTTCACTATTGAGTGGGTTGGGGGTAGGGACAGGGCTAGTCTTGGAGATAGTCAAGAGGGCACGTTGGTGTCTCTTTGGATCATTTACCACAATACAACACAAATACTTCCTGGAATTTTTACAGTGTTCTGTATAATTTGAGTCTGTACTAGGGAAACTTCAATGGAATAATTTAAAAATATTTTTTCTGAACAATAACACAAGGGGCTCATCAATAGTAATCTTTTGGACAGCAAGGTACACGTTCTGAATTTTTTCAGACAATTGATCATTAAATTGACTCATTTTAAGAAGCCTGTGTGAATAATTGCTAGGAAACAGCAGTCTAAAAATAGTTTTATGTGGTTTATTCCATTAGTCTCTTTTTAAGTGTCATCTTTTTATTTTTTTTGGTCTGTGGGGATTTAATTATATATCATGGAATGTCTTCCCAACATGTTCTCATCTGCATCCAATACTGATCAGCATGAAGATTGCTCTGGAGAAGCTTGTGGTGTAGGGTAGAAATCATCAGAAATAGCTATGGATTTTTAATGAGATATTATTGGGGGTATTTTAAGGGATGCCATTGTCTTGATATTTTTTAAAAAAATACTAATTTAAAAATGTTCCAAATTCTTCTTGAACACCCTTTAAATAATATGTCCTGATTTTAAATAAATAAAATGTTAAATGATCTCTCTGTTCCCCTGTTGATGTTAAGTATCTTTTACGGCAAAGGTTAAAACTTGACTGACTGTTATGCTGGTGGTAGAATGCAGCTGACTCTATATAAAGTGATGTCAAATGCACAAAAGAAAAAGATTTTCTATTTTTTAAATTTGTTATAGCAATGTTGGTGTAGGTGCAACATTATGAATGGTAAAGGGCCAGTGTGGTCAGAGAGACATTTGGAATTTTTGTCTAAGTGACAGCAGCATTATTCAACGTCACGCTTAGACAAAGATAACTCATACTGGATAACTTTTTGAAATACAGCCTTTTTAGGAAACAGTAAAGTGGGAAGGGAGAAGGGGAAAGCTCTTACAGACATCTAAAGCCTCTCAAATTTTCCAGGTAATGATTAATTCATTTAAACCAAAATCTGTGTCAGCCCTCACATTCCAGGGTATTCTGCCACCAAGAAATTATCAACAGCCCCATAAAAATATTTGGGAATCTCTGCAAATCGAGCCCCATCTCCCTTGATGGGGAAGGGACGTTGAAGCCTCATTTGCAGGGAGAGTGCTTGACCTTACCCACAAACCCCTTGTCTCATGCATCAAATCATTACCTTAAAGGCAGTCCTGCATTCCAGAGGCAGGAACTACTACCAGACCGCTAAAGAGTTAGACTACTTAGTATCATTTTTTAAAAGTAAATGTAAATTTAAAGAAAGCAGAGAGAATAAAATACATCTCTTAAAATATTAGTCGTCCAAGAAGAGTTGCCCCTCTTTCACCTACTACTTGTCTCACTTGATTTCTTTTTGGATAACATGCTTAATAAGGTTTTGTATAATATCGTGAAGGTGGTGACTGTTATGGAAGAACAGTAAAAGCCTTATGGAAAGAGAGAAATGTAGCTTTATTAACATATTAAATCTCTACACTTACTTATTCCATAGTAATTTAAGCTTTATCCAAATCTATATTCAGTGTGTTAGGTTTGACACATTAGGCCCATGAAGACCTTTTTATCAATAGATACAAGGAGAAATCTTTTTTTTTTTTTTTTGGTGGCACGTTAACTTATTTAACTCAAGGGGCCAAATACTGATTGCTACACTTGTCTCAACTGACATGACCATTAAAGGTTGTGTGTGGAGGTACACGGAAAATTTTGAGGGCCTCCAAACTGCCTGTCTTTTCTTGACTGGTCATTTTTAATGACTGGAAAAGCTATATTTTCACTTGATTTGGATATCCTAAACCTTCAGAACCCTGACGGTCAAGAGCTGTTGAAGGTAATGTGCAATAATAATTTTTTGCCCTATTTACAATGAGGTTTTCTGGGCTGTGCTTAACAGCTGATGCTTAAAGTGCTTAGATACTCAGTGAAAACTTTACTGCATTCCTTAAACAGTCAAAACTGCAACTGAACACAATGTTTTCCTCTTCCTTTGAAAATAATAAAATGATTACTGCTATTCTGTATTTCCTTCTTGCTCTTTTTTGGATTTTGAATAAGATGCCTCCTTGTCCTTCCATATTTTCTTTTGTTCTTTCTTTCCCTCTTCTCTTCCCCCACTCCCTCCCATTCTCTGTGAGTTTGTTTATTAATTATTTTTCAGATGGCCTAGATTAACCTATTTCATGAGGTTTTTGCCCCATGTATTTGAAAATCATCATGACTGTCCTTTTAGCATCTCCTTTTTATGTCATTTAAGAATTTTACATTTACATGTCAGTCTCAATTTTTCACATAGAGGAAGGGCTATTGGCTTAAACAAATACTTGATAAAGAGTTTAGATGACAATCTTAGTTATTAATACCATTTTGTGAAAGTTCTTGGAAGGAGAGCAGTGGAAATCAAAATTTCTCTATAATGAGCTCAGTTCAGATTTAACCTTTGGAATGTATTTTAGCTTGAATGATACTCTAAATGTCCTAATTAAAACCATTGGAACTGCAGTAACTAATTTACTACTTTGCACTTCTCCTTCTGCAACCACAAAGCTTTTATTTTATGGCTTTTCCCTCTGCTTTGGTCATGTACAGCTTCAAAGTAGAGGTGGAAAGAGAAATAGCAGTAGATGTGTAAAATTCCAAGCAGAATAATCTAACAGATTATTCCTTTTTTTTTCTTCCCCACAACAGCATGAAGAGAATAGCAAGATTTTTGAAACATATCTAACTTTAGAGATTTAGAATTAAGGAACCTCTCCAGTATTGCCTCCATAAATGTATCTAAAATCCTTCATGCATCTTTTTTTGGTTGCTTGCTTTCCCTGAACACTTAAAGTAAGATTATTGGCACACTATAAGATTTTTTTGGGTGCTGGTTCATTGTTCTCTTATCTGTGATATTTTAAAGATCACTGGCTGTGCTTTTATGCTCCCTTTATTGCATTTGTCACAAGTCAAAGTTACTGTGTGCTATAATAAAACTCCGAATACTCATCTAACCCTTCCATTAATTCCAGAGTGCTGAAGAAGGCTCCACTTGTTGTAATGTTGTTTCTAAATGGCACAAGGTGAACTCTTCCAGACACACTCTGATTTTTCTCTAACTCCCAAGAACCTTTCTTGTCTGGTCCATGAATCCTGCTGAGAAGTACAGTAGATAGAGGATTTTTTTGAGTCTGATTCTTTCCCAGATGCTCCTGCCCTTATATCCAGAGTCCTCTCAAGATTCAGATGGGATATAACACCCTATCATATGCCCCTCCTCTCTGTTAGCATCACTGTGGGTAATCTCACCTAGTGTCAAGCTAGCCCCACTGTTCTGGGAAAAGAAATCGACAACCTAAAAATATAAGTGCTGCCATACTGGGTCAGATCATGGTCCATCTTGCCCAGTATCCTGTCTCCGACAGTGGTCTCTACCATAGCTTCAAGGGGAGTGTACAGAACAGGATAATAAGGGAATGCTTCACCACTGTCTTCCACTCCTCCAGGGAGTCAGAGGTTTAGAGTTGCCCTGAGAATGGGATTGCTTTGCTGACCATGTTGGCTAATTGACCCATCCTCCATGAATTTAGCTATGCTTAGTTTTTTAACCCAGTTGTACTTTTGGCCATCACAGTATCCCATGGCAATGAGTTCCACAGGTTAGTTGTGTGTTGTGTAAATAAGTACTTCCTCTTGTTTGTATTAAACTTGCTGCCTATTAATTTCATTGGGGGACCCCTGGTTTTTGTATTGTGGAAAAAAGGGTAAATAACATTTCTATATTAACTTTTTCCACATCGTTCATGATTTTACAGAACTCTGTCGTATCCACCCTTGAGTTTTGACTTTTCTAAGATGAACAGCACTAATCCTTTTAGTATCTCTTCGTATGGAAGCCTTTCCTTACCCTTAGCCCTCTTTGTTGCCCTTCTGTGAACCTTTTCCAGTTATACTATATCCTTTTTGAGATGGGGTGACCAGAACTGGACACAGTATTCAAGGTATGGATTTATCTAGTGTCATTATGATATTTTCTGTTTTCTATCTATCCCTTTCCTAGTAGTTGCTAGCATTCTGTTAGCTTTTTTAACTGCCACTTTTTTGACACTGTAGATATGTATTCAGAGAACTGTCCACGATGACTACAAGATCTTTCTTGAGTGGCAACATCTAATTTAGACCCCATTGTTTTGTATGTATAGTTGGGATTATTTTGTCCAACGTGCATTACTTGCACTTATCAACATTGCATTTCATCTACATTTTGTTGCCCAGTCGCCCAGTTTTGTTAAATACCTTTTTAACTCTTTTTAGTCAGCTTTGGCCTTAACTATCTTGAATAATTTTGTATTGCTGCAAGCTTTGCTAATTCACTGTTTACCTCCATTTCCAGACCATTAGTGAATATGTTGAAGAGGACTGGTTCCAGTATAGATCCTTGGGGGACCCCACTGTTCACCTCTCTCCATTGTGAAAGCCAATCATTTATTCCTACCCTTTGTTTCCTATCTTTCAACCTTGAGAGGAGCTTCCCTGTTATCCCATGACTGCTTAGTTTGCTTAAGAGTCTTTGGTGAGGGACCTTGTCAAAGACTTTCTGAAAATCCGAGTACACTGTATCGACTGTATGACCCTTATCCACCTGCTTGTTGACACCTTCAAAGAATTTTAATAGATCAATGAGGCATAGCTTCCCTTTACAGAGGCCGTGTTGACTCTTCTTCAACAAATCATGTTGATCTGTGTTGATTATACAAGAATGAATTGATAATTCTTTTATTTACTATAGTTTCAGCTAACTTGCCTGGTACTGAAGTTAAGCTCACCAGCCTGTAGTCATCAGGATCTCCTCTGGAGACCTTTTAAAAAAATCAGTGTGCCTGCTAAACCCAGGGTTGTGAGTTCAATCCTTGAGGGGGCCACTTAGGGATCTGGGGCAAAATCAGTACTTGGTCCTGCTAGTGAAGGCAGGGGGCTGGACTCGATGACCTTTCAAGGTCCCTTCCAGTTCTAGGAGATGGGATATCTCCATTAATTTTTACCTTCCAGTCATCTGGTACAGAGGCTGAGTTCAGTGATAGGTCACATACTACAGCTAGTAGTTCTACAGTTTCATATTTGAGTTCCTTTAGAATTCTTGGGTGAATACCATCTGGTCCTGGTGACTTATTACTGTTCAGTTTATCAGTTTGTTCAAAAATGTCTTCTATTGACAGATCAATTTGGGACAGTACTTCACATTTATTGCCCCAAAAGAATAGCTCTGATCTGTGTATCTCCCACACATCCCCTACAGTGAAGACCGATGCAAAGAATTATTTCAGCTTCTCTGCAGCGGCCTTGTCTTTCTTGAGTGTTCCCTTAACATCTTTGTCATCTAGTGACCACACTGCCTGTTTGGCAGGCTTCCTGCTTGTGATGTACTTAAACAAATTCTTATTGTTAATTGTTGTGTCTTCAGCAAGTTGATTCTCAGATTCTTTTTAGGCCTCCCTTACAATACTTTTACATGTTACTTGTCAGAGTTTGTGCTGCTTTCTATTTTCCTCATTAGGATTTGACTTCCAAATTTTAAAGGATGCCTTTTTACCTCTTATGGCCTCTATTACTCTGCTGTTTAGCTATGGTGGTGGTCTTTTGGTCTTCCTACTGTCTTTTTTTTATTTGGGGTCTACTTATAATCTGAGCCTCTGTTATGGTGTTTTTAAGTAGTCTCCATGCTGCTTGCAGGCATTTTACCCTTGGGACTGCTCTTTTTAACTTCCATCTAACTAGCAACTTCATTCTTGTATAGTTACCCTTTTTAAACTTAAATGTTACTGTGGTGGGATCTTTTGGTATCATCCCCTCTACAAGGATGCTAAATTTAATTACATTATGGTCACTATTACTGAGCATTTCAGCTATAGTTACCTCTTGGACGAGATTCTGTGGTTCACTTAGGACCAAATCAAGAATTGCCTCTCCCCCTTGTGGGTTCCAGGCCTAGGTGCTCCAAGAAGCAGTCATTTATGGTGTCTAGACATTTTATCTTTGCATTACATCTTGCAGTGGCATTTACTCGATCAATATGGAGATAGTTGAAATCACCCATTATTAGTTTGGTTTCTGGTTATGTAGCCAATCTAACCTCCCTTAGCATTTCACAATCCCTGTCACCATCGTGGTCAAGTGGTCGGTAGTATATTCCTGCTGCTATATCTTCTTCTTCAAGCATGGAATTTCTGTTCATAGGGATTCTGTGCTTCAGTTTGATTCATTTCAGATTTTCACCTTATTTGACTATGCTTTTTTAAACATATAGTGCCACTCCCACACCAGCATGATGGACTCTGCCATTCCGATATACTTTGTACCCTGGTATTACCATGTTCCATTGATTATCCTCATTCCACCAAGTTCCTGCGATGCCTATTATAACAATATCCTCCCTATTCTTCCCCAGACAGTACTGTATGGAGAACTGGTAGGGCTAGAAGACCACATCCAGCAGGGGAGACATAGATCCACGTCTTTCATAGTGTGAAAGAGGGGCTATGATGTGTGGCTAGCGTGAAATCCCCTTAAAGTAGTACCCGAGTGCCCCCACCACCCAATGGATTACCAGACATTTTTCCTTCACAGGGGAGTACCTAGTTTAATTAGGTAAAATTTCCTAATGAGGATATGGGTGCTTCTGATGTGGTCAGACTATAAGAGGATGGCTCCAAATGCCCTCTTGAGGTAACCAGAGTGGTGAAGAAAGAAATCCAAGTAGTAAATATGATTTCAGCAAGAGGAAGGGTTCCTTTTATTTCTCGCTCTTTTCCAGTGCTAATACTTCTCATTCATGTATCTAACTTCAAAAATAAAAAGGTACTCAGGAAGCCTAAATTATATAGTAGTTATTTAGCTTTGTGAAGGGCTTCTGGTTTTAACATTTTCCAGTGTTTGCTAAGAAAAGAGTATTTAAGTGGGGGAGAGGGGGAAATAAATTTTAATCTCCTTGCCAACAAGATTTTTTTTTTTTTTTTTACTTCTTCCATGCACGTTTGGTAATAATTATGAATCATGAGAGTAATTAAATAATAGTTGTGCAATTTATTATAAAGCAATAAGCTTTTTATAAAAAAAATTTACTTACAGTTAAGCAGCCTTTCTTTTTCTGAACATTTTTCAAAGAATTTACTTAAGCAATTTCTTTGAACATAAATATAAATTAAAATGAGATTTAGGCAAGGACTAGAACTTGTGATCTGTGAAGTGCCAGTCAGAAAACACAGAGCAGAACAACTTTCTAGAAGGAATGCACACACTGATAAAATAACATGCTGCAATTTAAAAGAAAGCCTACATTTTAATTTTTGAAATGTATAGTAATTTGAATTTGGTATCAAGAATACAAAGTGTTACTGCTTTGCGGCTGGCAGATATACCATCAAATGTCACTCCTTAAAAAAGAAAAGTCTGAGTGTGAAACTTTAACAGTGCTTTCACATTTCAAAGGGAGAAGCTCTTGAACTTTATTTAGCATTTTCCATTTTCAAGGAGCTGTACAGACATTAATTAATCCTCCCAATAACCCTGCAAAATTGCATTACAGCTTCTTTTCAATTTTCCTATATAGAGCTTCTTGTAGTGAAGAGAAAAAGGGGCAGGCCAAAAGGGTCAACTAAGAAGTTCTGCGCAGATGAAGAATCAGCAGAAAACAGTAACTGCATTCCAAGCGAGGAAACACAACAAGGGCCAGAGGAAGGAACAGAATTGGCTGAAGTTTTACCAGGCAACTTGGAATGCCGGAAATGTAGTCGGAAGTTCTCTAACCCACGTCAGCTAAGAAAACACATCTGCATCATTGTTTCAAATGAAGGAGAGGAAGAAGGAGATCCAGGTAAGCAAATGTCTTACAAAAGGACATGTAACCATGTGGACCAATCTTCTTCCCTTTGAATATGATATGGTAGATAAAACTCCTAATACTAGACTGTATTGTTTTTAAATTAGAGTGGAATACTGGGTTTAGATTTTGTTTTCCATTTAGACTTATATCTACTTGATAATCCCTTCAAGTCATTATGTGGTGGGCACCTGCTGATGATGACTGAAGCAGAGATTCTTCTTCAAGTGCTTGCACATGTCCATTCCACCTAAGGTGTATGCTCCAGTGCACTGTAGCTGGAGAAGGTTTTCCCATAGTGGTAGCTATCGGGGTGGCACCTGCACCCTCTGCATGCTTGTGCTGCTAACTGAGGGCAAAAAGGGAAAGAGCCATCCTGATTCCCTCAGCTCCTTCTCATCACCCATGATTGGTGGTTGGAGTCTGTGTGTATACTTGCTGCACTCTTTTGTCTGTCTTCTTTTAAAGAAAGTTTTTCTACCCCTTAGTGTACATAGTGTGTTAGTCAATGAATTATTGTGATAGCAGTACTCATTTTAGACATTTGTTTCAATATATATATATATATATATATATATATATATATATATATATATTATTTTTTTTTACTTTAAGCTTGGTACCAGGCTCGTCTTTGTCCCTGGGATTTAAGTGCTGTTCTGGTGTAACAAATTTATGCCAGTCATTCTAGCTGTTTAAAGGGTTTAGGAGAGGGTCGCATAAGGCATAAGTACCCTTTCTATAGAGGGTTTAAGACCAGGTCTAAGAAGTTGAGTGAAATTCGACTTTGGCATCTCCTGATGGAGGCAGCTTTGCATCCCCACTTGGAACCCAGCCGCTCAGTAGCAGGGGTTCAGACTCCATCTCAGAGTGCACTATCAGACTCGGTGGGCTCACTTATCAGAGGGAGCTAGAGAGAAGATGTGATCCGTTTCCAGTTTCATGAAATGCCAGAAGTCAGGTATTTCAAGTTCCTCTAGCCAGAAGTCCACCTCTTCTTTGAGTCTCCATTAGGCACCTCGCTCTCAAAGAAGAAGTCTGGTACTGAGGCTAGAGCTAAATCAGACCCAGCTAGCCGCTCCCTGGTACTATATTCATCATCTAGCAGTGTAGAGGTGTAGTTTCCGGCACCTCTTTCGGTATCATTGAGACAGACTCTATTGCCAGAACCTTCTACAGCTTCAGCTTAGTCTGTGGTACACTCTATGATCTCGGTACCAACAACTCTTGAGTCTTACATGGTGACTGGGGACCGCCTTTGACTCTTGGTTCAGGATTCATTGCTGGTGCAGGAGGAGGTTCATGCCCCTGTCCCTGTTGTACAAGCCCCGTTACTGGGATAATCTTTGGCACCCACACTTTCAGTGCCATGAGGGTCTGGGCGCTTGCTGGATGCTCTGTGGTGCAGCAAGGCAGATGTACGGTATCTACTGGAGGCTTCTCATAGAAGTGTCTGTGACGGGTTGGATCACAGAAATCCCCTTGGGAGCTGCCACCTAATGTACCAAGACTACTTCTATTCCTGTTTACCCTGCCAGCTCAGGACTCCAGCACCCTGTCTTGCTGAGCCAGACACTCCCGTCTGCTCCAACACAGACCCAGGGTCTGAATTGCTTGCCCCAAAGCTGCAGGTTTACCTGAAAACAGCTCACAGAAGTGTGCTTGTCTTTAGCACTCAGATGCCCAACTCCCAATGGGGTCTAAACCCAAATGAATCCGTTTTACCCTGTATAAAGCTTATACAGGATAAACTCATAAATTGTTCGCCCTCTATAACACTGATAGAGAGATATGCACAGTTGTTTGCTCCCCCAGGTATTAATACATACTCTGAGTTAATTATTAAGTAGAAAGTGATTTTATTAAATACAGAAAATAGGATTTAAGTGGTTCCAAGTAGTAACAGACAGAACAAAGTAAGTCACCAAACAAAATAAAATAAAATGCGCAAATCTATGTCTAATCAAACTGAGTACAGATAATCTCACCCTCAGAGATGCTTCAGTAAGCTTTTTCTCAGACTGGACACCTTCCAGGCCTGGGCACAATTCTTTCCCCTGGTACAGCTCTTGTTCCAGCTCAGGTGATAGCTAGGGGATTCTTCATGATGGCTCCTCTGTTCTCTTCCACCCCTTTATATATCTTTTGCATAAGGCGGGAACCCTTTGTCCCTCTGGGTTTCCACACCCTCCCCCCCACTGGAAAAGCACCCAGGTTAAAGATGGATTCCAGGTCAGGTGACATGATCACATGTCACTACAAGACTTCATTACCCACTTGCCAGCACACACATATACAGGAAGACTAACAGGTAAACACAGCCATCTGCAGACAATGGTCCTGGTTAATGGGAGTCATCAAGATTCCAAACCACTATTAATGGCCCACACTTTGCATAATTACAATAGGCCCTCAGAGTTATATTTCATATTTCTAGTTTTAGATACAAGAGCGGTACATTTATACAAATAGGATGATCACACTCAGTAGATTATAAGCTTTGTAATGATACCTTACAAGAGACCTTTTGCATGAAGCATATTCCAGTTACATTATATTCACTTATATTTTTATAAAACTATTCCAGTTACATTATATTCACTTCTTATTATGTTTTTATAAAACCATATAGACTGCACAACGTCACAGTGTCCACATCTCGTTGGTCGGTTTAAGTCCTGGTCCCTTGCCACTCTACCTGATACCGTACCACCTTGGCATTTGGACTATGCTTACTCCTCTTCAGTCAGAGGTGGGATTTATGCATCAGGAGCCCATTAAAGAAGGTCTACAGCCTCTCCTCTTACCTCTTTATGCAAGTCAAGATCTCAGTACTGTCATTCTTATAGGAGCAAGCCCAGGAACAGGATGCATTGGTGTTGGGACCTGGTACTATATCAAGTCCAACAGTGACTCTTTTGGACTCCTTGGAGATTTTCTCTGGACTTTAGGTCCTCATTGTGTAGATTGCAGATATTTTATAGAACAAAGTATGGAACGCGAAGCGCCTCTTGTGATAAATTGTATAGATTTCCAGAAGGCTTTTGACAGTGCACTAGGAGAAAGTCTTGGAAGAATTGGGGCATATTATGGAATACTTGCAAAAATAATTAGCATAATCAAGAATATATGATAATGCTGCATGTGCAGTCAGAGATGGTGACAGCATCACCTAATGGTTTGCAGTGACAAGTGGACTAAGGCCAAGGGTGTATTATGTCCCCAATATTGTTTGGACTGGTCATTGACTATAGCATGAGGAAAATAACTGCAGAAGGCAACCAAGGAATTTTATGGACAAATGATAAAGTACATTTGGATGACCTGATTTTTGCTGATGACATTGTCTTGCTTAGTTCAACACATTGCTTAATGGAAGAAAAGACACCGCATATATAGCAAAATAAGTAGGTTTGTTCATCAACAATGGAAAGACAAAATGTATGGCTATCAATGTCCCAAAAGTAACCATTAGTGTGGCTAAAGAAACACTCAATGAAGTAAGTAATTTTCTCTATGTAAGGAGTGAGATGTACATTGACAGCGACATCACACTAGAGTCAAGCAATGAACATCAAAAACAGCAAACAACTTCCATAAACTTGAGAAGATTTGGAAAAGTAGCATGATTGGCACTGGCACAAAAATATGATTTTTTTTTTTTTTTTTTTAACACCAGCATCATGTCTGCCCTCCTTTATGGAGCAGAGTAAAGAAAATCTGCAAAAGAAATTGACGAGAAGATCAACTCACTCCAAAGTAAATCTCTGTGGAAGATCTTCAGAGACTATTGGAAAGAGTTTCTTGCAACGTCAGAAATTCTAAGTTGAGCAAACCTATCTAAAGCATCAAATGTGGTAAGAAGACATCAGAGGACGTAATTAGGATGCATTTTAAGGGTGCCACCAACACGACTTCACCCTAGAGAAACGTTACACAGAACAATAGAGAAAGAAGCCAGATCCATCAACATGACACTCAGAAGCCTGAACAGACTGGCAAAAGATGAAAATAAATGGCAGAAACTGGTGGACACCCAATGCATCTATGGTATAGGAGGGTAAAGAAGAAGGTGCGGCAGTCCTAATTAGCATGCACTAGCTTAGTATGTGTAAGTTCTATGTGTAACCATTTCAATTTTATATGGCAGTTTGAAATTTCGCTATTGGTCTTAAAAATTAAAAGCACCAAGAAATTTAAAAAGCCACAAAACACTAGCTGAGAACTTACGCACACACACAAGCCAGGAAATTCAGTTATGGTTTCCACAGCAACTGTAACTCTACCACATTGTGTAATTTATTAAGGCTTAAATTAAAAAGTGTATTCAGCAATATTAAAAACCCTACATACACTCTCTGGTGCCAAATTATGATTGCTGTGGCAACCATGTCTTTAAGCTTCTGTGTATGGAATGGTATAATGCTATTCTACTTTTAGTTGATAATTTGAGCTGTTCTTTCTATGAAAATAAGCTCATGATTATAAAGTGCACTTACTGGTTAAAAGAGTGGTAAAGCTAACATACCTTTTCGTATGATTCCTAGGTTGAAACTGGGTAATAACACATTATTCACTTATTTACTGAGGAAAAATTAGTTTGGTTAAAATATGATTAAGGGGGTTATGATAAATTTACAAATATTTAAAATGTGTAAACTCAGCTGTGATAGGCATTATTGAAGTAAAAGGGAAAATATCAAGAAACTTCTAGACAGTAAGATGCATTAGGCTGTGGAGCAGTCTCTTGAGTGAGATGTCTGAAGCCCTATCATATGGGACGTTTAAAACTAAACTTGACAAAACACTGCCAAATTGTACTGGAGTCAATCCTATGCATTGTTCACAAGGAAATGAACTGAAAGACCTAACAGGTCTCTATCATTTCTCACTTCTATAATTCTGTGACTTAGCTGGACCTCTCAAAAATCTCTTGAATCCCTGCCATTGTTTCACAGCTGATGATCATGTGGTCACCAGAAGCTTTGGTGGTGCAATAACATTGCCAACAATGGACATAGACCGCATATCCAGTCAGGCCACGTTAAGGCCTAGCTAGAGATTGATCTGGGTGGTGCTTTATCTGCAAGGAGGCTACATTCCTTTGCATTTGTGATGATGATGATTGTTTCAGGTGGGAACAGCCACTCTCCTCTCTCCCCCCAGCAGGAACACAGCTGCATAAGCAGGGTCTAACTCCATGTGACCCTGTACATGGCCAGCACCAGCAGCGAAACAGCAGAGAATCCCCTGAGCCCTTAAAGGAGCCGAGTCCCTGCTCCCCCAGCCACTTTTCTCCCCTTGACAGGGACACAGCTCCAGCAACAGCAGCTGGGTCCAGCTCCAGCTGGCCCTTCACGCAGCCCACACTTGGGGGAAAGACAGGGGAGAACCTTCAGACACTTTTTCACCTTCAGCCGCTTCTCACTTTTCAGAAAATTTGTGTCAATTCTCAAAAGGTTCAGTGAGGCTGTGATTCCCCTTCCTGTCCCTCTCTCAGCTCAGGAACCACCACTGGGAAGGAGGCTGCCCATGGGCTCTGTTCTTCTACAAGGAAGCAGTCCCAGCCCTGCTCCTCCAGTCTTCACTGCCACCCACTTTTCAGCTCTGGCTCAGACAAGACTAAATGGTAGGTGCTACTTCTCTTCCTCTCTCCTCTCCACCTCCCTCCCAAAGCAGGTAAGAGTAACAGTGGCGTCATGATAACAGAGACAGCTTATTTCAAGGAAGTGGATGTGTGAAGCCATTTACACTTCCTCTTGAGGGGGTCAGACCTACCATTTATTACTATTTCTACTGCTGTTCTACCATGCTTCCAGCACACATACCAGTACTCCAGGAACATACTGTTCCAGGTCCACCCATTCCCAGGACTCAGCCAGGTTACAGCTCCAAAAGATATCCAACCAGACCTGCCTTTCCCAGGGCATATGGCAAATGAGGTAACTATTCTTCCACTTGGAACATCCAATGGCAACATTTACTTCATCTCCTATCACAATTCAAATTGGGAGGAACTGTCCAAGAAAACAGAAAAAGCAGAAATAAGAAACCAGATTCTGACACTTTGGTTTACTTCCCCAGAACTGAAGAAGATCTTTCTGAGGCTTGAAAACTTGTGCCTTCCACCAGCAGAAGTTGGTCCAATAAAAGATATTACTTCACCTTCCTGGTGTGTCTCAGACCAGATTCTAGACATCTAACATCTGTACACACTGCACAGGTCCACTAGGTAGGCACAGGTCAGAAGCAGACAGCAGAAAGTATCACAAACTAAAGTTGGTGCTGATTAATGCAAGATCTGCTGCTAAGAAACAAAAACCAACACACAACATCATCAGTTATGAAGTGCCTGATATAGTCTGCATCCCTGAGACCTGGCTAGATGATCCTGCAAACACTGTGCTAGCCCACCTCGTCTCCCCAAGGTACTCAGTACACCACAGACCCAGACAAGCAGGTGGTACTGCATTCATCTCTGCAAACATCAAATGCAAGAAAGATGCCTCAGATAAGACATTTTCATTCTACTAACAGTGGAAACAAGAGCCAATGCCAACACAGATTTTTATGATTATTTACAGGCCACTACAGACAAAAGGATACAGAAAAATGCTCACTGACACTTTGTCAGTAATGGTGGTGAAATACCCCAGACTCATTGTCCTGGGAGATTTCACAATTCAAATCGACTTGGCTACAGATGCAAAAACCCATCTCTTCACTTTCTTCCCTAGAACTTTCACAGATTATCTCTGGTTCACTCACCACAGCGGGTGATTCCTTGGACCTGATCTTAGGCCTAGATATCAAGATAGAGGACATTACAATCCAGTCACTGTCTTGTCAGACCGTCATCTCATTAAGGCAGTGGTCAGAGACCTTCCAGCACTCAGGCAGCAATAAAAAACAGTGATCCTGATTTGACCATGAAGACTCATGGATTCCAACAAATTCCAAAGCCTGCTAAAAAGACAACAGCACCCCACCCAGAGGACGAGGAGTCTGAGAATCGGTGAATCATTGTCATTCTACACTGGCCTCAGCCATTGGCACACTTGCCCCTAAACAGTCCCTTCCTTCCCATCACCCACACAGAACTTCTTGGTTTTCTGACAGTCTGCACTGGCTGAAGAGAGGGTGTGGAAACTTGAGTGCTGATGGCAGAAAACAAAGGCTGATTTAGACAAGATGAAACATAATAAATTCTTCAGAGCCTATGGTCAGGCTGTATTACCAGACAAAAATACCTTCCTATGAGCCTCCACTGGGGCGGCCAAATCCTGCATCAAGGAGCTATCAAAGGTGGTAAATTGCTTCATCAGTCCCAAGTGCCTACAACCTGCATCAGAGCCAAGCACCACACAGTGTGAAGAACTATCCTACTTTGCTGAAAGGATCACACATTTGGGAAGCCTTCTCAAACAGCATGGATCCACTCCACCTGCACCCACCAACCCACAGCTCACCTGCATTTCCCAGAGTTCACTTATCAAGAAATTTTGAATACCCTAAAAAAGTCCAAACCCAAAATTTATTAATCCAGCTCATTCTCTTCTTGGTTTGTGAGAGAGTCATGAATACCAAAGTAAGCTTCTCTTAAACCAAAATAAGTGTCTATGCAGGAGGCTGTACTAGTTTAAATAAATCAGATTAAAATTCAACTTAAGTTAAACAGGTACAATTTTCTTATGTAGACAGGGGATAACATTTTTCAAAGATTCTAAGTCACTTAGGAGCCTAAATCATTTTTGAAAACTACTTGCTATCTTAAGTCACTTCGGTGCTTTTAAAAAGTTTACTTATGACTGTCAATAAGTAATTCTCACTTCTCACTCAAATGGGTGTTTTATGCAAATGTAATCCCGTTGGTGTTTAGAGAGCACGGCTCCTTTAAAAACCTTCCTCAGGCAGAGGAAGTGCTGGTTGTTTTGGGGGGAGGAGAGTTGAAGTAGGGGGAGTAACTGGGGCAGGTGTGTGTCTGTAGCTCCAAACAAGAGGTCTACAGCAAGCAGGCCCATCTGTAGCAAAGCAGCTGAGCCAGCCCAAAGCCCAGGAAGGACGGAGCAGTCGACCCAGGACAGGAGCCAGGAGGAGCACTGTGCCAGGAAGGAATCACCTGAGATGGACAAACTGGAGCCGGACCCAGTATCACAGTTACCCAGAGCTGTATGGGGCTGTGAGTACTGGGTCTTGTGACTGCGTTGGGAGTAAGGAGGGAGGCTGTAGTTAGCTAAGTGGGGAGATTGTCCCTTTGTGAGTTTGCAGATTGTGGCAGAAAAGGGCACCCAAGGGGTTTGCTGGGGAAAGTATCTTGGCGCCGAAGACGACCAGGTGCTGAAGACTCACTACCAGACTGGAACTCTGCCCAGGATTCCTAAACTCTGAGTCTAGATGCATTGCTCGGTGTCTGTCCTTTTATATTGTGGCAGGCACATGGGTCTCTGTGTTGGATGTAACCTTTGTTTTATTGCCCCCCCTCTTTCTCCCCCCCACCCAGTCTTCTCTCCCTGTTGTTTTTCTACATTCATCCCTCTGATTTGTGTGTGTGTGTGTGTGTGTGTGTGTGTGTGTGTGAGAGAGAGAGAGTTTAGTCCCGGGGGTTAGAAAAGGTGCTCTTGGGGTAGAAAGGAGTTTACCTGCTGTGTTTCTGCATGTGCCTTCATTTGGCCAGAGCTGCCCTACAGAGCAGACTCCATTTTGGTCACAAAAACGCTATAGCAGGCATGGCCAAACTGGCTTGTGAGCCGCCTGTGGCTCTTTTACAGTTAAAGTGCAGCTCGCAGAGCCTCTCACGCACCCCACCCCATTCTTCGCCTACCAGACTGGGTTGGGGGGGAGCTTGGAGCTTCTGCCCTCTGGCAGGGTGGTGGGACTAGGATCTTCTGCCCTGTGGTGGGACTAGGGCTTTAGCCCCACTGGGAGCATTGGGGCAGAAGCCGCATGCCCCGGCAGGCACTGCCCCGTGGGGCAGGTTGTGCATGTCTTGCAGCTCTCAAATTCCTGAAGATTATTGTATGCGGCTCGGAGGGTCAGTAAATTTGGCCACTCCTGTGTTATACTTACACAAGTAATTACTGATTTCACATAAAATTTTTGCATGGCCAGTTTTGAAAATTTACAAGAGGAATTTCCCCCTCCTCTTGGATCAGTGCAACACCTGCATCCTGTAGACCCCTTGCGTGGCCAATGGCTCCTTGGGCATGATTAATAGCTGGTGTCACTTAGAGCAGCCCTGAGGTTGCTCTCAACTATGCCAGACCCAGGGTAGAACTAGCCACAGCTGGAACCCTGGCTCCCTCCCCACACTGTACTTACTGGAGAAGGGAGCCCCTAGGCCTGATCTGTAGCACCATAGTATCTACCTCCGCAGTGGTTCTCAAACTAGGGCCGCCGCTTGTTCCGGGAAAGCCCCTGGTGGGCCGGGCCGGTTTGTTTACCTACCATGTTGGCAGGTTCAGCTGATTGGGGCTCCCACTGGCTGCGGTTCACCGCTCCAGGTCAATGGGGGCTCCAGAAAGTGGCGCGGGCCGAGGGATGTGCTGGCCGCCCTTCCTGCAGCCCCTGTTGGCCTGGAGCGGCGAACCGCAGCCAGTGGGAGCCATGATCAGCCGAACCTGCGGACACGGCAGGTAAACAAACCAGCCCGGCCCGCCAGGGGCTTTCCCTGAACAAGCGGCGGCCCTAGTTTGAGAACCACTGCTGTAGAGGCCTAGTGGAATAAAGAAAAACTTAAAATCCTTCAATGAACAGCACTCCAGCATGCCAATTAGGTACTGGTAGTGGTGCCTTGAGGACGCACCAGGCATGCCTCCAATTAAGGCTGCACGTGGCAGCACCTCCAATTAGGGACTCTGATCAGAAAATTGGGATGGTTGAACAGTCTAGTTTGAAATAACATTGAAAATATTGATACTCCATGGATTTGACAGTAGCCTTTCTCATCACCACCAATTTGAACATTCCTTACATGTGGTATAAAGATCTGGCACTGCATTATATTACTTGTACAAGCACAACTGGGATTTAAAATGCATTTCACTGGACAGGGAAGGTCAATATATTAGTCTGTTGAATCGAAGTGCCAGCTGTTCAGACTCACTGCGTGATGTGCCTTAGCAAGGGGGAGCTGAAGTGAGGAACTTCATTTAAATAAAGCTGTTACGAGCAAGCAAATACTTTGGCTTACCATTTGGCAAAACTTTGTTTAGACCTTCTAAGCTGAATGCATTTCATTTTCTTCTAAATCAACTTAAAACCACTCATGAAGCTTCATTTATAATACACCAGGAGTATTATGGGGTGAGGTGTCCTATTTGGAGAAAACAGAGAACACTCATGCCAGAATGCATAAACTACAACAGTGAAGGCAGAGTTGTTTATTCCAATGAGATTACCTCAGCAATAATTTAGTTCTCTCATATTAAAGAGAGCCAGTATCCTCTCCCTCGTTAACTTCGAGACTGGCTTTCCATTGTAAAGCTGTTTCCCCACACCACCCCAGTATCCACGAAACAGGTCACTTCCATTTCAGATTTTGTACATGTGGAGAGTCTCAGAAAAAATATGCATTAGTTATGTTTTGAAAATTTTTGTCATGCGTTTTTGTCAGGTCTTAACTCAGAAATAGCATGGCCTTGTAAATTAAAATGAGGTTTAGTCGAAAGATCTTGGCGGGGTCATTCTCCACTCTTTAGTTCCTGACCTTGGGGAGCCTGAGCAATTGCAACTCCCATAAAAGTCAATGAGACTATGCAAATGAGTGAGGATTGCTTATGTGAGTAAGGGCTGCAGGATGGGACATGAGAGGTTTTGTAGGACTTGGCTGAGACCAAACATTGTCTAGACAGAAGTTTATCATATACATGTTGTTTCAGACTTGCCTCATCAATGATCACAACACTGATATTCAGCATTAACTGTAACTTGTAATTTACTGATCAGTCAAATTTTACCTCTTACCAATTCTTGACCCCTAGTTGGATCTTTTTGATAACAGCATTTCTATTGCATTGAACATATTCTAAGCACCTTTGCAAATACTTTGACTAGTTCTGCAAGGTGCTGAGCATCCCCAGCTTCCACTGAATACAATGGGAATTGAGTTGCAAGACCTTGTTTGAGACACTTGACACAGTTCAGGATTGAGCCCACTATCAAGAGTAAAAGATATTTTTCGCTTTAGAATTATTTCTTCATGTTTAGCTTTTAGCAGCCTGCTGCAACTGAATTTAAAATGAGATTTTGATAAAGCACTATTGTCCTGAGAAATTCTATAAGGATTCTATATAGTGTTAAATTGATCTACTGTATGCTGGTCTAAAGTTAATTATTTCTGCACACCCATTTTTAAGACTGTCCTAATTTACAGAGGTTCAGAGGTGGACTGTCACAGTGATCACCTTGATTGATCTGTCCTTCAGCCCGCATATAGATTGCGCGGATCACAACACGTTTTCCATTCTTCTTGTATCCTGGCTTTCCTTCTCCATGTGCGGCCATGTCTTTTCACGATAAAATCTTCCCTTCTCTTTGGAGGTCGGCCGAGTGGTCATTTCAGTTCCTGTGGGTACCACTCAGCGACAGCTGCAGTCCATCGATTGTCAGTCTCGCTCTATGCCCAGCCTCTCGCATTTACTATGCCTGCTCTCACCATGTCCTGCGCTCCACTCTGCTGTCTGATCGCTTCACTGTGGACTCGGTCACAGATTGAAATTCCCAGAATTCTTCTTTACATTGCCCTCTCCGTGACAGACAGTTGCTGCGCCTCTGTCTTCGTCAGCGCCCATGTTTCGCTGCTGTACAACATTGCTGGCAGTACTGTTGAGTTGAAAAGGCTGGCGCATGTTGCCTTGTTGATTTTTCCTTGGAGGACATCCTTGATAGAATTGAATGCGCACCAACCTGCTTTGTTCCTTTGTAAGAGTTCACCTTCCTGATCGTGGCACATGTTAATTTCTTGGTCCAAATAGACGTATTACTAAGCTTCTTCTATTTGTTCTCCCTTGATTGTTGTTATTTGGGCTTCTGGCAAGGTATCAGACCGCATAAATGACCACAGGTGAGCAGTATGTAACATAATACATATATTCTCCTTAGATCTTTTCTTGTGTTTGAATTGAAGGAACTGCTATGTCTCTTCAGACTACAATTATTGTATTTTTCCAATTAAAAACCTCTTTGACAAGTTCATTGCTTTCTTTTCCGAATAGTGTTTGTTCACCTTTATCACTTCCTATTTATTGATTGGAGCTTTATTGAATTTTATACTATCTTGGCAAGTTATTTTAAATTCCTAACAGATTTCTGGTCACTGACAGACTGAATCTGTCAGTATTGTCCCATCTGTTAATTAATATTTCTTCCTGTTTAGAAGACTAATTTTTTTCTCTCTTATGTTAGCCATAGCCTACATTAACGCTTTGTGCTATCTTCCTCCACTCTTTGCATCTAGCTCTGAATAGGAACCCAGGGAAGGAATTGTGCCTCAGAGAGGGGGCACAATTTGGAGCGGGGGAAAACAGGTGATCAGTCCCGGCTCTTCCCTTTTGCCTGCCGTGGAGGTGCAGGGAGGCCGTGTAGAGGAGTGAGTATGGGGGATCTTATTTCCCCATATAATCATGCAGCTGTGTAGGGCTGGTCCATTGTCTGGCCCTTTGGCAGTAGTGCTTGAATACAGCACTGCAATAATAGCTTTAGAACACAGTTTTTCGTTTAGTGCTATGGCAACTGTATTATATTTAAAAATCTGCCCTCATCTTTATATTTTTCTCTTATTTTCAGAGGTGTCAACTCCAATCAGGCTGAATCTTGATTGTGAAATTGTTGTTCGCGATGCAAATGGTCTAACAAAAACAGCAGTAATCTCTTAAAACTATATTAATTTACAGATTCAGAGGTGTTTCAAATGGTGATGAGATTTACAAGTTAGTGAGCATAAATTGCATACAGAGATGACTAGACGACAGGGAAGAAAAATATGATGAAACAAATTTTGTATGGGACACTAACATACAATTTCTTAAAATCTTTGCTTTTTACTTCCCTGCTACATTTCTCCCTTGTGGTATATAATCTATACCAGAGGTGGCCATCCTGAGCCTGAGAAGGAGCCAGAATTTACCAATGTACATTTTCAAAGAGTCACAGTAATATGTCAGCACCCCCCTCATCAGCACCCCCCCCCGCTCCCAGAGCCTCCCACCCCTCCCAGCCCCACAGATCAGCGCCTCCCGCTCCCCCCCCGCACCTCTCAATCAGCTGTTTCGTGGCAAGCAGGAGGCTCTGGGGGGGGGGAGGAGCGAGGGCACGGTAGGCTTGGGGAGGGGGTAGAGTGGGGGCAGGGCCTGTGGCAGAGTCAGGGGTCGAGCAGTGAGACCCCCCGGCACATTGGAAAGTTGGTGCCTGTAGCTTCAGCCCTGGAGTCGGTGCCTATACAAGGAGCCGCATATTAACTTCTGAAGAGCCGCATGTGGCTCCGGAGCCACAGGTTGGCCACCCCTGATCTATACCCATGTACTCATATAATGTACATCACTTTTTTGAATTTGGCCTATAATATATCTTTATATAACATAGTTGTGACGTTCTTGGGTGCAATCCAGACCAGTGAAGTTCTGTGTTACCTCCTGCCCTGCAACCTGGGGTACCTTGCAGTGCCCTGCTTTGGTAGCTCTCTCCCGAGTTGCTCGCAAACAGCCTGCCAGTGTGTAAATCACTCCCCGAATGTCTGTGTGCAGCCACAGCCTGTCAGCAAAGACCAGCCACATCCTGGCTTCCACCAGCCTTGGTTATTACTTGCAGGATGACCCCAACACATTCCCAATTCTGAATTTCCCCCCGAAAATGTGTGTTCTGCACTGACCAGCCCTCCCATGGACAGCCTAGATATATTAGGGCTGTTGTCACTCTAAGGGTTTGATGCATAACAGTTTACCACCTTAAATGGGGTGACCACGGTCAAACAATTGACTCCCAGTCTTTATTTAGGCCTAATTTGATGGTGTCCAGTTTGCAAATTAATTCCAGTTCTGCAGTTTCTCATTGGAATCTGTTTTTGAAGTTTTTGTTGTTGAATAATTGCCACTTTTAAGTCTGTTATTGAGTGGCCAGGGAGATTGAAGTGTTCTCCGACTGATTTTTGAAATGTTATAATTCTTGACGTCTGATTTGTGTCCATGTATTCTTTTGCGTAGAGACTGGGAGTGGATGGGTTACTACAAAAACTAATTTCCCATACTAATTTCCATAGTACTCACATCTTCTTGTCAATAGTTTGAAATGGGCCACCCTGTTTACTTTGGTCTCATTACCACTACAAAAGTGATTTTTCCTCCCTTGGTATTCTATTGTTGAGAATAGCCCACTTCCACTTTAATTGAATTGTCTCGTTAGCACTGACCCCCTACTTGGTAAGGCAACTCCCATCTTTTCATGTACTGTGTAATATACCTTCCTACTGTTTTTTTCCACTCCATGCATCTGATGAAGTGGGGTTTAGCCCACGAAAGCTTATGCCCAAATAAATTTGTTAGTCTCTAAGCTGCCACAAGTACTCCTCATTGTTTTTGCTGATACAGACTAACACGGCTACCACGCTGAAACCTCTGGCTTTTAAGGCCTTCCCTCCTAGGTCAACCCTACCCCCTCGTTAGTCACACAGGGGGAGGGTGATCACAAGGCTGATTGAGGCTGATCAAGGATGATCAAGGGAACAAAGGCTCAAACAGTCCTCAATCACACAATCCCAGTTGACCCTGTAACTTAAATAACCTGAAAGAAAAAGAAAAACACAAACAGTCAAACAAAGTCACTCACCCCAAGGTTAGTACTTGCACCTTGTTCGTTCAGCAGGGGGATCTCCTTCACTCTCTCTCAAACTCCCCTGTTTGCGGTCCTCTGTTCGCTAGCTCACAAAGTCATCAAGTTTCAGAAACCTTTTGGTGGGATTTTCAAAAGTGGCTGTGTGATTTAAGAATACACATGACTCTAAGAGGGACTTATGCTCCTAAATCACTCAAGGGCTTTTGAAAATCCCACCTTTTATTTTTAAATCTGCTTTCCCTAATACATATAATTACATTAAGTATCTCCCCATTCTTTCCACGGTGTAAATATATAACAACATTTCACTTGTACATAGTTATGTTCTTTTTGATGTTTGCTCTTTAGGTAATGATTCTGACGTTGACCTTGACAGGAAGGAAGATGAGCGAGAAAAAACTCCGAAGAGGCCACGGATACAGAAAACTGAGAAAACTCTATCCGCAAAGGAAGGCGACCAGATTTCAGGAGCTAAAAATCCTATTATAAGCGTGGTTTTGACAGCACATGAAGCTATTCCAGGTAACCATAATTATTCACTATATAATCAGATTGTTTTTAGTTCGTGGGTATTACTTAATGCTCACAAAATATAAATAAAGTAATTGGAATAAGGTTAATAAATGTTCAGAATATTTGTGATCTGAAAATCAGCAATATTTAGCAACCTTTGGTCATCTCCTATAACGGCTCGCTCCTCATCTGGCAGTTACATAACATTCAAAGCTGTCCTCAGCTTTCTTTAAAGGCCTGATGTAAAGGTATGAAAGAGAGTTTGGAGACTTAGGAAAAATAACTGAGTTTATATAGAGTAATAAAAGTATGTAAAGGATATTAAAGAAGGAGCTGAAGATATGAATGATAAATCAATAGAAGAGTAGAAAACCATTCTTTTTTCCTTTAATAGCAGCATCATATTTTTAGGACCTGATTTATGTGTACAGCTACCTTAAATGTGAGTGCAAATCAGGTATTTGCAAGCACAAATGATCAGTTAGGTATCTAATTGGACATTTATGCATACAGATAGTGTACACATGCAGTATTTGAGTGTACAAATTAGGAGTGCAAGAACAAGTATGTTTCTGTAAATCAAGTACTTGAATTGATATTTAATTGAGTATTTTATGGCTGTGTGCAAAGTATTTTGCACTTCTATAGTAATCTTTTCATCACAGGATTTCAGACTTCTTTACAAATGTTAATTATTGACTCCGTAAAACCAAGCCTGGGCATTTGTCTGTTTGGGCCCTTTTCAGTGGGTTACAAGGCTAGTCTGTAAGGGCAGTGTGATCGCCAACACCTTTCTGTCCTCACATGTGTGGGGATGAGGTAACATCTTCTTGAAATGCCCATCCTCTAGCCATTGCAATGACAGTGGGAATAGGCAACTAGTTAGAAATTTGTACAGCTGTACAAGTGTGGGCATGGATATGAATAGTGCCCTACCAAATTCATGGTCCATTTTGGTCTATGTCACGGTCATAGGATTTTAAAAATCTTAAATTTCATGATTTCAGCTATTTAAATCTGAAATTTCATGGTGTAATTGTAGGGGTCCTGACCCAACAAGGAGTTGCGGGGGGGGGGGGGGGGGGGGGGAGGTCACGGTACTGCCACCCTTACTTCTGCACTGCTGCTGGTGACACTGCTACCTTCAGAGCTGGGCAGCTGGAAGAGCAGTGGCAGCAGCAGACCAGAAGGATGGCATGTTATGGTATTGCCACCCTTTCTTTAGTGCTGCTGTGTGCAGAGCTGGGCCATCAATCAGCAGCCACCAATCTCTGGCCACCCAGCTCTGAAGGCAGCAGCACAGAAGTAAGGGTGGCATGGTATGGCATTGGCACCCTTACTTCTGCACTGCTGCTGCTGGTGACGCTACCTTCAGAGCTGGGCAGCTGGAGAACTTCTTCTGCACTGCTTCCAGCAGAGCTGGACCCTCAGTCAGCAGCCGCCGCTCTCTGGCTGCCCAGCTCTGAAGGCAGTGCAGAAGTAAGGGTGGCAATACTGCAACCCCCCTAAAATAAACTTGTGACCCCCTCCTGCAACTCCATTTTTGGATCAGGACCCCTTATTTGAGAAACCCTGGTCTCCCCCCATGAAATCTATATAGTATAGGGTAAAAGCACACAAAAGACCAGATTTCATGGCAGGAGACCAGATTTCATGGTCCGTGACGCATTTTTCATGGCCGTGAATTTGGTAGGGCCCTAGATACTAATATTAGGATTGTCTGCGTATGTGGCTTTGTGTACATGCTTCGGGGTGTATGAGAGTATAGGATATATGGGAGAGAGAGAATCTAGGGATAAGGAAGAATAGGAAGGGAAAGTAGTATTGCTGAATTGTGATTTTATTGCAAGTATCAACATATTTGTCATTTTTCTTCATGACCCAGCTTCTACAGTGAAGTGATTGTGAGAATTTTGGGGGGAGAGAGGGTGGTGGTGGGTTTTTTTTTTTAAGTAATTTTTAGGCTTTGTGTTTGCAGAGAAAACCCTGAAAAGGTGACACGAATATACCCTAAGGGCTCAGAAGCCAGAGGCAAATAAAACAAACCTCATATTTTATTATTTTTAAGCCAAATTTGTATTTTGAGGTCTGACTACCGATTTTTTAAGGTTTGCGGTTGGCAATATTTTAAGTATGAAAAAATTAGGAAGAATGCAGAGGTAAAGAGAAGGGAAAGGAAAAGAAAATGTACTTAAAAAGATGAAAGCAATGATAGCCAATATAGAAAGAAGGGAAAGAGGGACAAAAAAGGGAAGAGGTAAGTAAGAAAAGCAAGAGTGACTGACTGTTATTTTATTTTTGTTTGATAAACTTCAATGCCAAAATTTTACAATAAATAAAAAGGCAAATGTTTGTTATACACATGAATGATCCATAAAATTTTAACATAACTTGCTTCAACTTACCCGAGATGTTTGTGTATAATATCCCCTAGATAGAAAGAGCTCAATAAATTGAAAGGAGTTATGGTAATATATTATTCTTCAAATAGATTTGAAGGCATCATTTACATGCATGAGAATTAGCATTTTGCATAGAAGTTCCCAGCTATAATATATGTAATAAAAATAGAATCAATGCCATTGGAGGCAATTATGGATTATTATCCTCGCTCATGATCCTCACTCATTAATTAAGCCTCACTCATGATCTCACGATAGAAGTCTCAAATGTGTCTCAAACATTTGAGTATCAGAGGGGTAGCCGTGTTAGTCTGAATCTGTAAAAAGCAACAGAGGGTCCTGTGGCACCTTTAAGACTAACAGAAGTATTGGGAGCATAAGCTTTCGTGGGTAAGAACCTCACTTCTTCACTTGCATCTGAAGAAGTGAGGTTCTTACCCACGAAAGCTTATGCTCCCAATACTTCTGTTAGTCTTAAAGGTGCCACAGGACCCTCTCAAACATTTGAGAGTTCTATCCCGAGATCATGATTGAGGCTTAATTTAACTTAGAAATCGCTGTCAGCGCCGGGTGGCGGGACTCTGACTGTCATCATTTGGGAGTTTTGGCTGGTATTAGAAAGGTATTACATCTGTTATATTCACAGGAAAACTATTTGTTTGATAAAATTGTTTTACTTTATTTTTCTTACAGTGCATTACATTCATAGTCTTTCCTGCTATATTTTACTCCTGAGGGAATTATGTGCCAAAAAATTATGCGCACAATATTTTAAAATTTTGCAAAATTCTGCAAATTTTATTTGTCAATAAATAAATGTGGCTCCAGCATGGCAGTGGGGAGCACAGGCCACTGGTTGCATTGAGATGGGAGATCACCCTGGAGCCCCCACTTCCCCCAGTACAGGGACTCAGCAGTGAGCCTGCATTTGACCCTGACACAGTACAAGAGCTGGGCCTGCCCCAGAAACACCCAGGTGTGGGTAGGAAGGCTCAGCCCAGCAGGATCCAAGTGTGGAGGGGCTTAATGTGGCAGGATCCAGATGTGGGGTGAGAGGTTTCTCTGTGGGGCAATCTGGGTGTGAGCAGCTCAGTGGGAGATCTGGATGCACAGAGGCTCTTTGGGGGGTTCCGGGTGAAGGGGCAGTGGGACTCTGCAGGGGATCCGGGTGATGGTGGCTGGGTTCAGCGGGGGGGTCTGAGTGTGGGGAGATGGGGCTTGGCAGGAGCGTCTGGCTGTGGGGGCTTGGAGGGGGTCCGGGGGCTGGGGGTGTGTGGCTTGATGGGGTGGGGGTCCAGATGCAGCTGATTGGGGCTCAGTGGGGTGGGGGTCTGGGGGTGGGGGGCTTGTCAGATGGGTCCGGGTATAGGGAGGTAGGGCTTGTCAGGGTGAGCGTTCGATGGGCCTGCTTAATGAGGATCCCCAGCTGTTGTCGAGGGGACGCTGCATGCTGGGATCCCGCTTCCCCTGTGATTCCCCTATCCCCTTTTCTTCGCCACCCCCTCCCCCCACTCCCACATTCCCCTGCCACTGCCTCTTCCCCCCCACCCTCCCACCCCATCTTCCCTCATTTCCCCCACCCCCCTTACCCAGTCCCACCGCGGGCACTCGCTGTTCCACAGAAAATAGGAAGGCTCCCAGAACACAGAAGGGGGAGCACAACCAGCACTATGACCCAGCGTTCAGCTGCAGAGTCAGCCCCCTAGCTGGGCAGCTCTGCCTTTGCAGGCGGGAGGTGGCAGTGGCATGTAACCCTGTGTGCCCCCCATGCCTTGCCTCTGCTTGGGGGGGGGGCAATCCCCCCAAAAAACTGCACACATCCCCCCGCAGCGTCCCTGCTGTTTTCTGCAGGGAAAAGCAGGAAATGTGCCTGGTGCGGGGGTGTTTTCTGCTGCGGCCACGCAGTCCTGCAGAATCCCCCCAGAAGTAAGTCACTGGCATGCACGTACGCTCAGTCCAGACCCCCCGATGATGAACACGCAGGATGATGAATACACGCCTAGCTACCCTCCCCCATCTCGGAGGCTGCTCTAGGCACGCTGAAACGGATGTGCTGCCGGGGAAGATGCATGTGTCCCCTGGCAGATTTTTTTTTTTTTTTGGCATTTTGTTGCACAGGGGCCACAGAAAAATGCCGTCCATATGAATTCTGTGCCCCCCGCATCAGAGCAGAATCCCCCCAGGAGTAATATTGGTCATTCATTTACGGTTTTGAGCTATTTTGATGTCTCTGGAAATTCTGAGGTCATTCCTTTTCTCATAAATGCTTTTATGTGTACACCATCATAAAGATGGCTTTTAACACCTTTCCTTTCATTTCCTGGAGATCTTTCTTTAGTAGAAAGTTAGTTTATTGCTGCAGACTGTTGCTGAAGAATAAAGAAAAAATATTTCTTCCCTCTGACTGTACTAGATCAGTGGTTCTCAACCTTTCCAGACTACTGTACCCTTTCAGGGTCAGATTTGTCTTGCGTACCCCAGGTTTCAGCTCACTTAAAAACTACTTGCTTACTTTTGCCTTTTTATGTCTGATTTTGAATCACAGCGCACTATTACTGAACAATTGTTTACTTTCTCATTTTTGCCATATAATTATACAATAAATTGATTGGAATGTAAATATTGTACTTACATTTCATACTTGAGCCTATTTTTCACTTGTGAGCCTTGTCCTAAAGCCTGAGCCCCAGGCAGCGGGGCTGAAGCATGTAACATAGATTCACTGGGCCCCTATAGCGTGGAACCTCAAGCATTTGCCCTACTTGCCATCCCCTAATGCCAGCCCTGCACTTGCCACCCCCCCACACCTGTCCCATGACCCCACTGGGGTCTGCAACCCCCAGGTTGAGAAACACTGATCTAGATGAGTTTGATGTACCCCCTGGAACACCTCTGAGTGCCCCCAGGTTGAGAAACACTGAACTAGATCATGTCAAGTTCAAGACTGTTTAAGTGCTGTCACTGCAGCATTTTCATCAAGCATTAGCACTCTATAGCCACCTGTCATCTAAGCTGAGAACTTTGTATAGATACCCCTTTTTCCTTAATGTGGAGTGTTATAAAATCCTCGTTGAAGATGCCACATAAGGTTTCTATTACTTAGAAAAATGGACACTCCAGAATTAGTAGGGTTTCATCTATAGTTTTGAGAAAGTGATCATATTCAGGGCTTTTCTACACTTGAAACGCTACAGTGGCACAGCTGCAGCCCTGCAGCTGCATCGCTATAATGCCTCAGTGTGCACACTACTTACAGTAGTGGGGAGGGGTGCTCCTGTCAACATAAGTAATTGCACCTCTCTGAGGTCTGGTCCACACTAACCCCCCACTTCGGACTAAGGTACGCAAATTCAGCTACGTGAATAATGTAGCTGAATTCGAAGTACCTTAGTTCGAACTTACCGCGGGTCCAGACGCGGCAGGCAGGCTCCCCCGTCGATGCCGCGTACTCCTCTCGCCGAGCTGGAGTACCGGCGTCGACGGCGAGCACTTCCGGGATCGATTTATCGCGTCTAGACAAGATGCGATAAATCGATCCCAGAAGATCGATTGCTTACCTCCGGGTCCGGCGGTAAGTGTAGACCTACCCTGAGAGGTGGAAGAATTCTTCCATAGACCTAGCGCTGTCTACTCCAGGGTTAGGTTGGCTTAATACATTGCTCAGGGATGTGGATTGTTCACACCCCTGAGTGATGTAGCTGGGTCAGCCTAACCTTTTAGTGTAGACCAGGCCTCAAATAGCGTGTCTCCTTTTTCTTATGCAAGATGCTTTCCAAATGGTTGTATTAGCAGCTGTTCAATAAACGTTTATTCTGCACTACTTAGGTCAGGTTCAGGGACACTGTTTTATATTGTGTTTACTGTAGATTATAGCTAAACAGATCTTTGAAAATCCCTTTAGAACAGATCAGGGGGATTCTAATTTTTCAACAAGGACAGCTAGACAAGGTTTGATTATTTTTTCTTTCATAGAATGAATGTAGAGCTCAGGAAAAGTAATGGATTGACAGCCTTAGAAACTTGAAAGCTTATATTAACCCACAAAATAAGTATAGCTTGAGCCTCTTCCCATGGCACTGAAGGACCTTATTTGTTAGTTGGAGGGACCCCATGCTCCCAGAGGTGAGAGGGAAGATTAATCAATCCTTGACCTCTGATTAAATTGACTAGTAGGCGTTTGTTGTTATTAACATCTCTCCACTAGAAATTGCACTGATCACACACAGTTATGCTTTCAGTTAAAAGCATTTACTCTTAAACGTCACTGACTGGTGTTTTTCTTTGATAGTGTGTACGAATGTGTTAATGGCCACCACTGGGTAAATACAGTGTCAAATCCTCAGTCTTCTATTTTCTGTTAATTTCATTTTCCCCTCCAGCATGAAGTGGCATGTATAGTTCCTCTGGCCACTGCTAATGCTGGGCCCCGTAGGCTTAGTGTTTCCATCTTCCACACCCATGGGTTGGTTTTTTTTATTTTAGTAATCTGGACCTGAAACTGACAACATAGTTTATCCCGCTAAGCTGATGGTAGAAAGCACCTTCAGCACAAGGGACTCTCTGACTTATAGGTCACAGGAAAAGTGTCTAAACAGGGAAGGTAGCTTTCATGCTTGGCAACCCATTGGATTACCACAGACTATGCAAAAGTCCCCATCACCATTGAAAACAAGAACTGCTAGCCAAACAAAAAGGTAATATAGTACACAAGAAATTGGCTACAGTAGATATATACCATGTCAGGAATTACAATATTACTAACAGCATATCCCAGCAGACAGAATCTGTCTAGAACTAAGAATATGATATCCCACAGGAACTATCTATAAAGTAAAAAGATAACAAATTCACACCCTCTATTCCCTACTTGATCCCTGTTCCAATTGGTTTGAGAAGCCACAAGACAAAAAAATCCCAAATCAGGAAAGGCCACAGCCACTTGTTTAGAGGTTTGCTACATAACCATACAATACCAATCCTTCACACACACCCAGGCAAAGGAAACAGGGACCAACCTCAATGGTCTGTTTGAAATTACAAAACATGTCGGAGCCATAGCAGAGTCATTTTAGGTGAAGGATGCCTGTGGAATTCTCTACCACAGAAGATCAGGATGAACTCAAATCTTGTCTCTATTAGAGACCAGTCCACACACTTGCTATTTTGTGTTAGACTTTTCTCAAAAGACCTTGTGACACTGGCTGGCAAGATGGAGAAGGGATAAATAAAATCTAAGAATCTAAAATCCTTTCTGAGGTTGAAGCAGAGAATATAGCCCTACTAGGCTTACAATGAAAATTAAACTTCCTGTATTTGGCACCAAGATACTATACTGATTAGTGCAGTTGACCAGCATCTGCTCAGTAACTGCAAGAAATCAGCCAATATATGGTGGTTCAGCTGAGAGACAAGAAAGTGGAAATTTCTTTTATGTAATGCCAATTTTTTTCTTAAATGGTAAGCATATATAAAATACGTTTGGTTGTCTGTCATTCTACTTTCTTCATATGCTGCTTTTCTTCTTTGATCGTAAAGTGTTTGGGATTAGGACTATGGGAAACGTGGAGCTGCTATATAATAATCTAAAAGAGTACTGAGATATAATCATTTTATGAACACTGTATGTGACCTGGTCAGTGTGGTGAAGTTCTTGTATATCTGGTTATAGACTTTTCTATTTGAATTTATTGATCTAGCTCAAGAGAGGGCTGTCAGGAAAAAAAAACAAGCAGAAAAGCAACACGACAGCAATAAATAAGCAAACCTTCCAATAAATGCTGGGGGGAAATAACAGGGCAGTGACATACTGCCAGGTTCCAGCATGAAGTGACTGGAGCCTAGAGATCATAAGGACACTAAACCGTTATAAAGCCCTCTCAAGAGAGGAAGGGGGATCAGTTTCCAGGGGCTCTCCAGGGAGACAAGCTGACAGAGAGAGGCTCTGTAGCGGGAGTCTGGGGAAGTTGGGTCTTTCCCAGATCCTGGTAATGGTAAGTAGAACCCTGCGCAGATACAAAATTTGAATCTGCATCTATCCGCAAACATGGTCCACAGATGTCCGCATCCATGGATAGAAAGCGTATATCCACAGATTGGCAAGGCTCTAATGGTAAGCCTTGATATCACAGCCCTGGCAAAGCCTACTGGACACTCACCAGGCTGCTGTGTTTAGGTCCTACCTCAATGAGCCCTATGCACGTTCAACTTCCTGAATGGGTAGGCTCCAGCACTGTTTCATTCTAGGCCTCTCTGGCACACTCCCGGGGCACAAGCTCTCTGTCTGTTACTGCTTCAAGAAAATGGGACCTGGCAGTCCAGCTGCCCCTACACCCCTAGGAGCTGTGCTCATCTTCTCCACATTAAGACACACCTACACACCATTCCCTGCCTCAGTTTCTTCATTCTGGAGCATTCTCTGGGCTTAGGTTAGGCTATTTTAGGGTGTCCAAGATCCTCCTCCTGCAGCTAATGGTTCTTCTCCGAATCATGGAATGTATGTCTCTTTATCTCCCCCGCCTCCACCCAACCAGCTTCCTTTGACCTTTGCTGGTCCTGCTGGCAGAAATCCCCTCTGCTACAAAAGCATGCCTTTTGTACCTCTCCCTTGCCCTAATTTTCCTCTTTCCCTCTAACTGACCCAGTCTCTGTTTTAAAGGGCTCATCCTTTTGTTCCTCCTTCTGGGGAAATTCTACTGCTTCAAACCCCAGCCTTCTACAGAGAAATTGGGGGAAAAAATGGTTCTCCTAGCTTCAACCAACCCATTGTGCTAAGATGCTACTTTTTCAATTGGGCAACCATCAAGATAAAGTAAGAAGAATGAATGGTCTGGAAGATGTGTGGCACAGCTCTGATAGCAGATGGTGGATTCTTCATATACTGAGGCATTCATTGAAGCAGCAATTTAAGAAAATCAACTCAAATTCATAAGTTGGTTGCATATAGATTGATTCCCCAAGTTGTCACAGTTGGGGATAGTAAGATCTGTTTTCTCTTTGGTTCTAAATAAGTAGTATTTTGCTTTAAGAAGGCTATTTAGCCACTGTATTAACCATTGGTCACTGCTTCCCAGGCAACAGAACTGCAGGGTCTGAATCCAAGTCAGACCTGCTGAGGTAATCATGGTTAGTACCAGGGGATGTTAGCTCAAACCCAGGTCTGAGAGTGAGAGAATCATATAATTCTTCCCAGGCCTGAGACCTGAGTGGGTTGCACTTGAGATCAAGAGGGAGTCTGAGATACAGATAGCCTGCTAACTTGGCCAAGGACTGTGTCTACTGGGAACATACACTACCTGGCACAATGGGGCCCCTATTCTGATCAGGGCCTTTGAATGCTACTAGTCTCTAAATGTGGTGTGCATTGCAGGTATTAGTTGTAGAGCTGGTCAGAAAATGTTTATCTTTTCTGTGCTCTGGGCTCCCTGGCTAAACTACATCTCTCATGGTGCACTACCATCTCACCTCTTCATGAGCAACCTCAGTGCATCATAGGAGTTCCTGGCCACAATACATCATGGAACATGTAGTCCTGCTGGGAAACCTGGCCCATAGAAGAGAATATGGGTAAAGCCCTGCAAATCTGCGGATATCTGCTTTATATCTGCAGATGTCCGCATCCAAATTTTGTATCCGCGCAGGGCTCTAAGTATGGGCATAAGGAACCTGAATTCATACTCCTAGGAATTGCTGTGGTGGTATTTTGAAATCAAAATTTTTGATTTTTGGAAGTTTGTTTTTTTCAATTAAAAGTCAAAATTTTCCTGTGGAAAGCAAGCATTGCAAAAAAACCCAAACCAAACAAAAAAACCCAAACCCTCCCTCCATTAAAAAACAGTTTTGATGGAAATTTTTTGGCCAGTCCTAGTTATTTACCTACCAACTAGCTTTCCTTCACTCATAGACAGGTTTTAGAGTGGTAGCCGTGTTAGTCTGTATCAGCAAAAAGAACGAGGAGTACTTGTGGCACCTTAGAGACTAACAAATTTATTTGGGCATAAGCTTTCGTGGGCTAAAACCCGAAAGCTTATGCCCAAATAAATTTTAGTCCGTCTCTAAGGTGCCACAAGTATTCCTCGTTCTTTTCTCTCTTCACTCAGAGTATCTAAGGTTTAATCTTGGCCTTTTTACAATTTATTTTTCAACTAAGTCCCTTTTTTTTTAAAGTATTGCTTATTTTTTTTGTAAAAGATAATTTCTTTAAAACCATCTGCTTGATTGGTGGGAAGATAATTACCTTAATTTTGTTCCTTCATGATGCAAGGAATATTTCATATGCATCGTTTTGTTTCTTTTCTCTCTCTCTCGCTCTCATAACATAGTGGGAGTCTAGGTTTACAAAAAAATCATTCTTCTTACTTTATCTAAACAGTCCTATGTGACTTTACCTTTTAATTTTGTTCTCTCCGCTTTATTCTCTTATTTCCCAAACATCTTCGCATTTCATTTCATCCGTGTTCTTTCTTTTGGCACAAAAAGAAACAAGTTACTGTCGTCTTTCTCCGTTAGATCTTTCTTAGTTTCTAATGCTGTAAACTGAAATGTGATCAAATGCTGACATAAACAAACAAAAAATCTTTGAGACTTAATGCAGCCAATTGTGCATGAAGTAACTTATTTCAGCTAAGCTGTTTTAGGTCTAAGATTACACACACACAAAGTATGTTAAAAGAATATTAAGTTTGCAAAGTCAAGCACTCAAAAGTTAGGAAATGCCAGACTTAAGGTTGCATAGGTAACCTTAATATGTCCCTCTTTTGCATATGCATTATGATACAGTCTTTAATTACATAATCATATGCTACTTTTTTCAGAGGACCGCTACCTTATTCAGTGCACAGGATGGACAGAACTCACTGAATGAGCAACTATTCAATATTTTGTTTTCTCCTTATTGTACACTGGGTGTCTCCATGCCTTATTTACTGCCCACTATTCAAACCCGCTAAAGACAGAATTATTAAGTTCCTCATGGGCTTTTCTGTGGTACTCATCACTATTGTATCTGAGTTCTTAACAAACATTTATTTGTCTTCCCAATGCCCCTGTGAAGTGAGGAGGTGGTATTGTCCCAATTTACAGATGGGGAGCTGAGGTAAAGAGATTTCTCTTCATGCCAATCCCCTGCCTCATTCACTGCACAGCTTCCAACTTCCTCAACAAATGAGTTAAGGATCATACAGACAACAGCCTCCTTTACTGTGCAGTCCTGATTCATTCACAGAGCAGGTCCATTCTGTGCACTGAATGTGACAGAATGTGATGGTTTCCCTCACCAGCTTCCAGTCCTGGTCTCCTTGCACAGCCAGTCCCAGGCTCGTCTTTCTATCCTTTCCCTCATTCCTGGTCCAGCTTTTGTCCCCTCTGCATTTTAATTGGACAGCTTCCTCCTCCTCCTTGCTGACTGTTTCCCCTCTGCTGGCACCAGAGCACAGGAGACACAGGCTCCCTGCTCCTAGTTTCAGTGCCCAACCCTACCCTATTTGGGACGTTATTACAGGGAAAGTCCAGCTTTGCTTCTGTAGCGCTGAGCTGGAGCATTCTCAGCTGCACTGTGGGGGTGGTGCATACGCAGTCTGATCAGCTATTGGATCTGTAAGAGGCTGGAGCATGCTCAGCAAGGAGGGGATATTCAGAGATCTCAGCTGCTAAACTCAGTCTCTACTGAGCATGTGCAAAATATGATCTTTTAAAAAGCTTACAACTTGGCCAAACTCGGGCAGATTTTTGCAGGGACAACAAAAGGCACATCCCTGACAAAAAGCCCCACTTTCCCCCTTCAGCACCACATTTCAAGCCTCTGTTTCAAAGCAGGAAGGGTTTAGAGCAGTTTTTTTTTAAAAAATCAACTTTTTTTTTTTTTTTTTAATACTGGTAAAAGTTATTTTTCTCTAGCCTTATTCTTGGAAATGGCTGTATCATTTTGGCTGAAATTCTCCCCAAAACTTCAGCCTGAGGCAGATACCCTGTCATGTAAAATTTCAGTTCAAATGGTTAAAGTCTGGCAAAGATCTAAGCAACTGAAAACAGGATCTTATAATGGAAGTGTCAGGCAACCTTAACTGGCATCAATACCTCCACCTACAATACAACAAAGGTCTGCAATACAAGTACTATAGTTTTACTCTGTCTTTCTACTATTACATTCAAATAAGTAGAACAAACCAAAGTAATAGTCACAGGACAATTGCGTTTTAATATCACTATTTTAATAAACATTATTATACTTTATTTTGTGTTTTATTTTAATTTTAGGAGCTACAAAAATTGTTCCAGTTGAGGCTGCTCCCCCAGAAATTGAATCAGCAACAAATCCTGAGACAGCAGTACCAGACACAGCTCAACGAAGAGGGTATCAAGAATATGCTATTCAACAAACACCATATGAGCAGCCAATGAAATCAAGCAGGTAATTTTAAAGTACTTGGGTTCATGTTAAATTCAGGAGTGACGTGTTTCCTTATCCAGCGTCATGTAAATGGAAATTCCTCCATTTGTTTCCCTTATTTCAGCAGGCAGAAACAGATTATACATCAGGTGAGTCAGAGTAGCTAGACCATTAGAGTCTGTCAAATATTAAGAGTTAGAACAATATAAGAAGATAAAAATAGGTAAAGAATCATCATAACCTAAAATAGCACCTTTGTCTATTGGAATTTACCCCTTTCTTTCGTTATCTTTAAATGGTTTAATATCTTATCCTTCAGCAACTTTGTGAGGCAGATGTTAGCTTTCTCTCAAGACAACCAATCTTGCCTTTATAAACTGAATAGCTATAAGTTCAATGAAGTTAACTATTACTGCTACCAAAACTGTCTCCCGAATGTCGTATTTCCACAAGTGCTAAGACTGTAACTTTAACTGAGTTTCTGCAAATATGTTTACAGCATTTCCCCCTTAATTTTTCTAATAATAATAGTTCAGCACAAGAATGTTGGAAACTTAAACTTTAGAATTGGTTATTCCTGAATTTTTAAAAAAAAATAGATACAGGGGTTAAAATTAATTAGATGTGCAACGTACGGCAATTAGTTTGTGTGAGTCGTGTGTGTGTGTTGGGGGAGGGCGAGACCGGGGTGTGTGTGAGAAGCATATCTGTTAATTAAAAAGTTAGCATCTCCTCCCATCCATAAAATGAGGATTTTTATATGCCCTTAGTCCATAATATACAGTAAGGCTGCTTTGGCATATTTTGCAACTATATATCAGAATTCTAAAGATAACTATATTCTGGTTGTTTGGCTTCTTTCTAGGTTAGGTCCTACTCAGCTAAAAATTTTTACATGTGAATACTGCAACAAGGTGTTCAAATTTAAACACTCTCTTCAGGCTCATTTGAGGATTCACACAAACGAAAAGCCTTACAAATGTTCATACTGCAGCTATGCCAGTGCTATAAAAGCCAACCTCAATGTCCACATGCGGAAACACACAGGAGAGAAGTTTAGTTGTGATTACTGTGCATTTACCTGTCTCAGCAAAGGCCATCTCAAAGTCCATATTGAGAGAGTCCACAAGAAAATTAAGCAACATTGCCGCTTCTGTAAAAAGAAATACTCAGATGTCAAAAATCTAATTAAGCATATCAAGGAAACACATGACTTGCAAGACAAAAAAGTGAAAGATGTATTTGATGAGCTCCGCTTGATGACCCGAGAAGGCAAGAGACAACTGCTGTATGACTGTCATATTTGCGAACGTAAATTCAAAAATGAACTGGATCGAGATCGACACATGCTAGTCCACGGTGATGAAAGGCCCTTTGCTTGTGAGCTATGCGGCCATGGAGCCACAAAGTATCAAGCACTCGAACTTCATGTCCGAAAACATCCATTTGTGTACGTTTGTTCTGTGTGTTCGAAGAAATTTGTCAGTTCTGTAAGGCTCCGTGCACATATCAAAGAACTGCATGGAAATTTACAAGAGATTTCTGTTTTTAATAGTTCTATCAATCAGAGTTTCTGCCTTCTGGAACCAGGAGGTGATATCCAACAGGAAGCACTTGGAGAACAGTTTTCACAGACTGCAGATGAGTTCACGCCCCTAAGTGCTAATGCTCTCAGCGTACCAAAGCAATCTACTTGTAAAGATGAATCAAATACCATAGATGGAAGCCATAATGATCAGCATGGTGGTCTTCTGAAAATTGAGACTGCCCCTTCTTTAGAATTTGAAAACTCCCCAGTGGAGAATGTACCAGAACCACCATGTCAACCATCAACAGACCTAGCAGCACCAGACCCTCAATCAGACCTGGCTTCAGATCGTTTCTTACTTAAAAATGCTACCTGTGCTTCCAATGAGCTAAAGGCTTCTCATGAAAATGTACAGAAAGTCAGTCATGATAGTTCAGTGAACATGCAGGGTGAAGAAATTCAGCTGTTGTTGTCTGGAGGCAAAAGCTCTAATATAAGACAGAAAAATATAGACATCGAGAACCTTTCAGCTTCCGAAGAGAAAGTTCAACCCTTTTGTCTTAATGAATTAGAAACTAGCAAGTCACCAAATCAAAACACAGATGAGTCCACAAACCCTCGTACAGCATTAGATTCCAATACAGCCATCAGTCCACAGCTGGACTCTCATAATATGGCTTCTGATAATCGAAGTGGAGCTGTTGCCTTTATGCAGATATTGGACAGTTTACAAAAGAGACAAATGAACACAGACTTGTGTGAGAAGATCAGGAAGGTTTATGGAGACTTGGAATGTGAATACTGTGGTAAGGAGCAGTGGAATACTGTGAGTTAGTTCACATAAGTCACATAGCAGTACTTTTTCATTGCATTCTGGTTTATAGTTTGGTGCATTTGTGTATCTTTTCATTTGTAGCAATAGTAATTTCTGACTTAAGTACAAAGGTTCTGGGCTGGGTTCTGGTCCACTGAAATTATTTTGTGCTGCATAAGCAGTGCAAAATGAACTTAAATCTGCCAGGGAAACCTTGGAAAAGGGAGACGGCATGGCAAAGTGAGGTTCTGATATGCCTGATTCTCTGCTGGGGTAACATCCATGTGGGATGGTATGCTTGCAACGTAAGTTAAAGCTATTGTTTTCTCTTCCCCTCCCATGCCCCTTGCTGCTTTAACTTTTGCCGGGGCCAGGCAGAGCAGAACCAAGGAGTTGCATTCAGCTCACCGTCAGCCCATGCTCTCCATAGTGCTCAAGTTCTGTGTGGGCCATAATGGAGAATTCAGCCTTCCATGTTTCTGTAGTATGTAGAGATGTGTATATATACACCAGACATGTCTGATGACATCTTCTGATAGCAAATAATGTCATGTTAAATTACTGATGTGGTTTCCCTTTTTCATAACTTTCTCAAACAAATTCCTTTGGGGTGGAAATTTTCAATACTTAGTCTGAGACCAAAGTTGTTGTGTTTTGGTGGAAGTTACAAAAGTGGGGAGTAGCATACACTTGTCTCCGATGTTCTGACTGAAAGTTTTGTGCTTGCATAATTCAAAAATGGAGAAAGTCAGAAACTCTGAACTTGTCTTGTTATAGTGTTCATCACTGAGAAGGGAAAGGAATTCAAGTTTGAAGATATTCAGTATTTAAATGTAGAGTTATCCTTTAAAGTCAGCATATTTCTACAGGCATGTTCAAAGATTTTCTAATCACTTTTTTTCCTGGAGTCCTTATTTTAGAACAGTTTGGAACAAGAGGGTCAAGTGTCAACAAGGCCTCCTGACTTATTTATGGTTGGTTCAGCTAAACCATACTTGCTACGAATTCCTGCATTTTCATGTTTTAATTAGGGGCACACCTTTAAAAGCACTTCCTCATTAGGAACACGCTTGTTACGATATCCTGCATTAAGGGGTCCCTTGTTAAGATCTCTTTCTTTAGCACATGTCAATTAAGGAGGTGCCACAATTGTTATTTCTAAATATATTTGCATCAGTGAGATGTCTTAAGATAATTTTAACAGCTAACATTTCATTAAACACAAAAGGAAAGGATTCAGATGATGTGGCTTGAATTGAAATTGAATATGTATTTGAATTCTTTACAATATCAATTTAAAAAATATCTTCAGAAAAAAAACTTGTTTTCATGTTTGACTGTTTAATTTTATTTTTAGGCAAGTTGTTTTGGTACCAGGTGCATTATGACATGCATGTTCGTACTCACACTCGAGAGCATTTGTATTACTGTTCCCAGTGCAATTACTCCTCCATCACCAAAAACTGCCTTAAGCGTCATGTCATTCAGAAGCACAGTAACATTTTGCTGAAATGTCCCACCGAAGACTGTGACTACTCCACTCCAGATAAATACAAGCTCCAGGCACATCTTAAAGTTCACACAGAGCTGGTAAGTACAAACGAAATAGTATTTTTTTAATCTAAGTTCTATGTCATCATCAGAATTTTCAAAATCAAGTGACAATATTACATGATGACCTCTGCCTCTGTTCCCAAAACATATCTAATCTGTCTAACCTCTGTTCTTATATGACGCCCATCATTGATATAAAAAGGTGATTCTTTGAGTGTTGGTCCCTAGGTGTATTCCACTGTGGGTATGCATGTGCTCCGTACGACTGAGATTGGAAGATTTTTACTAGCAGCGTCCATAGGTCCATGCCTGAGCCCTTTTCCTCTTTGTGCTCCAAATCAAAGGTATAAGGGACGGGATGGATTGGCTGCCTCTCCAGTTCCTTTCTACCATCCTTAGTTTGTGACAGAACTTCTTCAATGACTGCAGTGATATCTAGCTCGGCAGGCCTCAGTCGACGTGGTGGATATGGCCTCCTGCTCGATGGTGACAGCTATAGTCATATGGAGGGCTTAGTGGCTCCTGTCCTCTGGGTTCCCCGGGAAGGTACAAATTACAGTTGAAGATTAATCCTGTGAGGGAGAAAACCTGTTCTGTGAAAAGACAGATAACTCATTAGATTCACTGAAAAACTCAAGGGCAACCCTTGGTCCACTGGGAGTCTCCACTTCAGCACCAAAAAGTAAGTACCACAGGCCTCAGCCATATAGACAGACCAACACCTCAAACATTTTAACCAAAGGGGCTATGAACCACCAAGAAAACAGCCCAGGGTGCAATGTAGCAAACATAACATTTCCCCCCTTCCTCCTTCCAGCTCCCACCTCCACATAAGAAACTTCTGTCACGACCTTTGAGGGTTGCCAATCACTCCAGCTGTAATCTGTCCAGGGCTCCAATACCCAATTTGGTGGTCGCCTAACCTGTTCATCCCAGCCTTGGCACAAGATAACAACAGAATGAACTTGTACAGAAAAATGATAAAAGTCAAAAACATCCTGTCACCCATGGGCGAACACTTTTCTCAAAGCTATCACACCATAGCTGACCTGTCAGCCCTCATCCTCAAAGGAAACCTGCACAACACCTTCCTGTAGATATGTGACATCTTTTGTGAGACTTCACCTTCATTGCCTGCAGGTTTGGCTTCAGCTGGTTTACTTGCTGAGCAGACAGTGTGGACAAACTAGTCTTGTTTCCCCACAGAGCATGAGCTTCTCTGACTTGGTGGAGGAGCAAGTGTGTGTGTGGTCCCCTTCATTCCCCACCTCAATGGAGAAGACATTAATCATGGATGCCTGCTTATTAGGGTGGGGCAGCCATATAGACGAGAGTGCAGCCCAAAGGACATAGAGTCCTGGTTGCATATAAACCTCCAAGAACTGTGTGCAAATCCGCGACTCCTGCAAGTGATTCCCACCTTTCATACGAACGCTACATATTTGAGTGATGTCAGCCAAAATGACAACAGTGTTCTACATCAAAAAACGGGGAGAAAGATCCAGCCCTCTACGTATAGAAGCTGTCAATCTTTGGAACTGATATATTCACCGTCAAAACACTGCGTCCACAGTGCACCTTCTAGGGATACATAACATGCTGGCAGACAGCCTCAGCGGACACTTCTCCAAGGATCCCGAATGGTAGTTGCATGTAGCTGTAGTACAGAGCATATTTCGCCAGTGGTGGTCTCCATCTTGGGACCTGTTTGCATCTCAAGAGAACTGAAAATGCATGATCAACTGCTCCAATGGAGCTCAAGGTTAGGGCTCCAGAGGAGAGAGATTCCTAGTTCCTTGGTTGAGACAGTTGGTGTATACCTTCCTGATGAGCAAGACAGAGCAGTGGTCATCCTGATTGCTCCCAGATGGTCCAGACAGTTCCTCAACATTCTTCAGATGTCAGCATGCCATACATTAGTATCCATGCCATACATTCCCAGACCTTTTGACCCAGGACAGTGGCAAGGACAGGCATCCTAATCTGGCTTTCCTCCCCCTGACAGCTGGGTATTTTGATGAGCGTTGAACCTAGACATGACACATTCAGAAGCTGTTCAGTCTATCCTTAACAATAGTAGGAAGGAATCCACTAGAGAGTAACACACAGCTAATTGGAAAAGGTTCCATGTTTGGGGTTATCTGGCTATGATGATATCAGATGACTTTGGCACCCCACCGTATCAGAGTATCTTCTTTCCTTAAAGACTTCAGGTCTTTCCCTTCACTCCCTCTGGGTACACTTAGTAGCTATTTCCACCTGTCATTTTCCTATTGACAACCTCTCCATCTACATTCATCCTGTGACTTTATGATGTCTGAAATGTCTGGTCCAAACCTTCTTTCCTGTGATGAATCCTGCTCCATCATGGGACCTCAGTCTGGTCATCTCAGCATTAAAAAGGCTTCTATTTGAACTCCTCGCCTCATACTCTTTGACCCACTTATCTATGAAGCTTGTCTTTCTGGTCTGTATCACCTCAGCTGGGTGGGTAGGTGAGCTGGGGGCCCTTATGGCTGATCCACCATACACAATCTTCTATAAAGACAAAGTTTCTCCAAATTTACTCCCAAAGTAATCTCAGATTTCCATCTGAATCAAACAATTCACTTACCTGTCTTCTTCCCAAAACCTCACATCACCAGTGAGAATAGGAGACTTCATTCTCTAGATATCTGTCGAGCTTTGGCATTCTACCTACAAAGAACAAAATCTTTTAGGAAATTGCCTAGACTGTTTATATCCTTTGCTGAATGAATGAGAGGGGAAGCAGTCTCTTCCCAGGGACTTTCAAAGTGGATTCCAAGCTTCATTCTGCTGTGTTATGAGTTAACAGACAACCATCCACCAAGGCCTCTTCGATAGCCTCCCTTCAAGATGTTCTGTTACTGACATCTGTAAAGCAGCAATATGGGGTTCTATCCATACCTTCATATGACATTACACCCTGGTGCAAGCTTCTGTAATTGACACATCTTTCACCACATCAGTCCTGCAGGCATTGATACCATAGAGGCCTGTGCATTCTCCTCTGCAATTAATACTGCTTCTCAGTCACCCACAAAGGAATACAATAAGGACCATCACATGAAGAAGGAGAAGTAACTTATCTTGTACAGTAATGGAGTTCTTCGAGATGTGTGGTTCCTACCCACCCTCCTGTATTCCATGACCCGCCCTCCTTTCCTTCTGCTTCAGAGCCTTACATATGATTTATGCTAGAGAAGGAACTGGAGAGGTGGTCTGTCCACACCACCCCTTATATCCTCTGTTCAGAGTGTGAGGAGAGGAAGGGCTCAGGCACAGACCAACAGACACTGCTAGCAAAAATCTTCTGGTCTCAAGCACGTGGAGTGCATATGCTCCCACAATGGAATACAGATGGGGACCACACATCTTGAAGAACTCTAGTTACTGTATAAAGTAAGCACCTTCTCTTTTTCATTCCCTTGTGGTGGCACCTGCTGCATCTAACCAGGCTGCCATTATATATCAGGTAACATCTCAAGGCTTCGAATGTATTTTTTTACTTGCCTGGTAACTGATTCTTTTGTAGTTCCTGCAGCTAAGGAGAGATCAGAGAGGAAAAGGATGTTGGGATAAGGAGTCTAGAAAGATGACCTGCTTGTTGGTAAAACATGATTTCTTCTCCTGAGGTGGAGGGTTGGTACTAGAAAAATATCATGTGGCATGTGAGAGAGATGTTTCCGTGTATGAGACATACAAGGCTGCTATCTTCAGTTAACTTCACACATTTGCACTACATTAGTCTCTTTATTTGACAGCTTCAGGACATGCCCACTTCAGAACAGTCGTGCCCTCCTCAGATCCACCTTGTTAGATGGTTGTTATTGCTAGTAACAAGCGTGAAGGTTTATATTGACAATTCTTGAAAGAGATAAAAACTTATTTACCTAATAACGCTGGTTCTTCGATTAGACTGTCAATATAGATCTACAATCCCTTCCCTCTCCTCCCATGTTTTCATAATTTGTATAGTTTCTGAGTAAATAGAAGTCACCTCAGGACAACTGAGACAGCAGTAGCGCGTCTTCACCAGACTCACTACAGTGGTGCAGCTGCACCGATGTAGCACTGTAGAGTAGATCTGTCCTGAGTAAGTTCTCCTTAGGGAAGACTTAGGGCTGTCATAGCAGAGGTTTGCATGATAGGATGAAATGCATTGGTAGACACACATGGAAAGGATTGCACAGCAACATACAGCACTGGCCAGCTTTAGCCAATTAGTAATAGTTATTCTCTATTGAGGAGTGAAAGACATTTTTCTTTTTTGTTTTTATTGCTGTAAAATGATAAAAATTTCATGAGTCAAACTATCAAAATACAAGAGGTTTTTCTTCTTCAAATTGTAAGATACAATGATAAAAACATTTTAAGTAGGTTGGGAAGGAAATGAGAGAGAGAGAGAGAGAGAGAGAAAAGATGGTGTGTGGAGGGAGAAAATTTAATAGGGAGACTGTAGAATCTTGATGGAAAGTTTGAAGTGCTGTGATACGTTAGCAATACTTTGACTTGGTGATGAGGTGAATGAATCCCATTGTGCCAGAGCAGGAGCTTTGTGACATTGGGCTGTTTCTTGCATTATTCATTTCAAGAATAAGTAGTGCTGTCTGTTTCCTTTTTTGGCTTCTCTCGTCTTCATTTTTGACATTTAGACATATCTTTGTGTTGTTTATGTAAGCTACTGCTTGTCTAAAACTATTGAGACCCTGGCTATGAGTACAAGTTTCTTGTAGGCTTCTATATTAATTTGATGTTTATTTTATTAGCATGATAAAAGAAATGATCTGAAAGAGCAGTAGGAAAAAAATATTGCTCTGTGGGGAAGAAACGGTGCTATGCTGCGCAAAGCTGAAGACTGAGGGCAATATTCACAACGGAGGGAACTATTTTTCCTGAGGGTTAATTCTTAACTTGTTATTGCCTCCTGCCGCAAGCCAGTATCAGTCTCTTTTACTGATTTATTTTTATCTCTTCTTGCCCTCCCAACCGCATTTCCCTTTGTGTCTTACCCATTCTTCTGCCTCCCTAACCACTTGTCTCTTTCCTTAGTTCCTCTTCTTTATGGCCAACTTGTCATCAGGATCCCTTGTTTCAGAGGAATCAAATTTCTGGGCTGAGGGTTCATTACCAAAAATGTTCTGCTGTCTGTTCATCCCCAGTCTTGGGCTTTTAAGGCATTAAGAACCACCAATACCTTGAATTGTATTCAGAAGCACCAGTTGATGTTACAACTGGGATGGGTTTTTAAATTTTTTTGCATAGTGGCCAGGGCATTGAATAGTCAGGTCATATTCATTCATATGAATTAGCAATCTAATCTGTGCAATATAGATCAAATGAGGATAATTTCTCAAAGGTTTGTATAGCCCTTTCAGAAAACCCATTTTTTCTAGGGTGATTAATGGAAGGAATAATAGATACTTGTGTTGAAAATTACTGCAGTCTTAATGTGTATACTTCTGAGTCACTCAGAATCAAAGTGTGGAGAAAACTTGATGTCAAATAAATATTCATATCATTTTCATAGTTAATATTTACTTATACTTTTCAGGGAGGGAGCCATCAGCCATTTTTGTGTGTGTTTGCACCGTACTGTAGTGGGGCCTTAATACCTAACTGAGTCCTCTAGGTGCTACCCAAATACACATAATGAATAGTAATATCAGTCTCTGCAGGTTTTTCCTCCAAATGAAATAAGTATCCCTAGTACAAAAAAGGAATACAAATTAATTCTTCATTTTGTACCACCTTTGTCTAGTTTGGACCTGAATAATTTCTGTGTACTCATGGCCACAAGGAGATTTATGCCAGGTTCACCCTGATGCATTTCTTGAACTGTGTCAGTTATTAGGAAAACTGCTAGCAAAATCATTCTAGTAGTAAAAACAGCAGGCAACATCCAGCCCCATTGAAGTCAATGGCAAAACTCCCAAAGACTTCAGTCGGGTCAGGATTTCACTCAGTGTATACAAAGGAGAGGTTTGTTACATCACGTAGTTGCTTGCCATTTCAAAGAGCATCTCCACTGGCATGTGCTATATCATATCCTACTATTGTTGGTTTCTAGTGTATCCAGGCTAAGGTCAGGTTCAGCACTTTTGCTTCATTAAATAAATTTCATAGTGGTCTGTCCATATTTTAAGTGCTGCATATCGTAAGACTGGGATTTTTTAAATGCCTGTATACTATTGCACTTACCCATTTAATTAATCTTGAAGCTTGCATGTACTTCAGGGAAGCAATACACTGATCAATGGACTGTTCTTTGTGTGTAGAATTCATAATATATCTGGTGATTTGTTTGTAGCAAGATTTGAATACATTCATATAATGAAAGGCATATGTGTAAATGGCCTTATGTTGTAATGAAGTATAGCATAGTTAAATTAAGAAATTCCACCCGCTTGTAATAGACTGCTTAATTCACAAGGTTTGAGAGCATTTCTGAATCTGATTCTGTTGTCTTCACAGAGTGAGAAATCTAACTGTTTTTCTTTGTTTAGAAATTTATTTTATCTTTTTAAGCTTCTTGCATTTTCTCTAAGTTAGTTAATAGGGACATTAAGTAAGGCTCCGTCTTCACTTAAACTGCTGCAGCTGTGTCCCCGTAGCGCTTCAGTGTAGACACTCACTAAAGCAATGGGAGAGGTTCGCCCATTCCTGTAATGAATCCACCTCCACAAGAGGCGGTAGCTAGGTTGGGAGAAGAATTCTTCTGTCAACCTAGTGCTGTCGACACTGGGGTTAGGTCAGTTTAACTATATCGTTTAACTATAACTAAACAATGTAGCTGGGTTGACCTATTTTTTTATTGTAGACCTGGCCCAAGTCTCAGGAACTGGTTTGATTTTGAAATTGAAGTAGCTGACTGGATCGTGCTGCCAATCTATAACAAAGGTAGAGCTAGCTCACAGAACACTTTGCCTTTTTGTGTCTTTCAGAAAATCTTCAAAGGCATTTAAAAGGCAGGTATCCTGATAAGGCATAGGATAAATTACGTTTATTCTTACAAAAGGGAAAAAAATCAGATGTTGTGAATGTGCTGGGGGCATTATTACATCTGACCTCCATCTGAGTCCTTTTAACACCTTTGTCATCATCCATGACAAGGGCACTCAGAATAGCAAGAGCTGTGATGGGGACCCTCTTTGGGACTCTGCATTTATGACCTGGGTAAGCTCTGAAATGCTTAATTTGTAACAGGAATTCTTAAGGGCTGGCTCTGAGAGTGACAGGGTTACTCTGAAGGACTAGTGCTGTAACAAGCTCTCAGAAGGAGAGTGACAGGAATATTCTTAGACTCAGAACTAGATGATGCAACCCTGTGAAACTCTGTGGCGCTGACTTGGACAAACAACTCTGAAAGGTTCAGCTTCAGCTGGATGCACTCCATAGGATTATGGAGGTTGACACGGCGTACTTTGAAGGCACTGTGTACTGAGTAGTGCAATCTCTGTGTGAGACTACAAAAAACACAGTTTTTGAAGAGCATATATTATAGAACTTAGTAAAGATGACTTTCTAACTGCCCAAGGAAATAGATTTTGACTACATTTTTTTTTAAAGGCTTTGATGTTAAAATCAGTCATCGTGGAAAAATATTATTGTTGGTACTGTAGCTCTACATGTATTTACTGGTAATTTGAAAATAAGATTCTCTGTCAGTTATATAGGTGTGTATTTATAAATTTGTGTAAAGTATATGTGTCTCTGTATGTTCTGTACAAACACCTCTGTGTTTATAGGCCCAGAAATATCCATATGAGTCCATATAACTCAACTTAATACAGTATTTACCTACCAAAAGCTACATCAGAAGAATGTCCCCTTTGTGTCAGAAAGCAAAGCAAGAGTGAAATGTACTGTGGTCGCCATTTTCAAACTTGGGGCCTAAATGTAGATATCTAAATTTAATGGGAGCTGCGGGTGCCCAACACCTCTTATAAATCAGAGTACTTATTTAAGTGCCTAACTTTAGGCAACCAGTTTTGATAATTTTGGGTGCATATGTTCCTCAGAGCTGGAAAAATAGATATGAGTACAACCATTTGTGCACTGATATTGGTGGGTATGTTTTTCCACTTAACTTTAACATCCTTACTATTTATTTCTGTCCTGAATGTAACATTTCTTTGAAAGTAATTCCTGATGAGTTTTTCAATTTATTTAGACTTCTAAAATAAGAGGTGCCTATCTAAATGCTCCAGACACCTCTGAAAATACTTAACAGTACAATGAACCGGAAAAAAAGCTCAACATCCCTATGCTGTTAATTAATATATATTTTATATTTTGTTTAAACATTATGTATAATAGGATATGTGGTGAGATTCAGGAATAAATTGAGATCCACCAACTCATTTCACATAGGCCACTGTGAACAGCCACTAGATCAGAATAATCTTAGCATTGCATATGTTTTTAAAACTCTAAATACAAACACTGAAAAGCAAGGGTTCTCAAACTTTTTTTTCTGGAACCCCCTTTGAAAATATTTCAGGCTGTTACAATGCCCCTCAAAAAGTGAGACCTCCCCTCTCCCTCCCATACCACACCATCCTTACTTCTGCACTGCTGCTGCTGGTGGCACTGCTTTCAGAGCTGGGCACCCGGCCAGAAGCCACCGCTCTCGTGACCCTTGCCTACAATAGACCTCCTTTTAGATTGGGACCCCCAGTTTGAAAAACACTGCTGAAAAGGAATCCAGCATTTGGAAAGATAACTTTTAATGCAAATATTAGTGTGGAATTGTAACATACTAATGTCTATCATTTTAGGTAGTGTGAAGTCTGGTGCTGCAAAGTCAGTTGTGGCAGATTGGGGTCTAATGGGGCTATGCCTCTTGCTCTCATCTCCACCCCTCAAATTAATAGTTCTTTGAGGTGCCGCTGCATATTCTCCATTTGTGAGATCAAGTCACCTGCACTGCAAGCTTCCAACATCTTCTAGTGAACATTGTCCACTGGGACCATTTACTCCTCCCTCCTTTTCCCCTTATGGAAACTTTTGATGATATAAAAGCGTGAGTGTTCCCAGCCACCATTTAGTTTCTAACTACCAGAGGTACAGCACGCTCAGATTGTATGCAGTATCCTTAATGCTTTCTTTTGCCATTCGGGGAATATTTTTGTTTTTCTTCGATTGTCAGTTAATTAGCTTTTCTTAAGTAGAAGAAGAAAGAAGAGGATGCTTGTACAGCATGGGCATTGCCTGAACTCACAAAGGTAGGAAGGCTGCCTCATGCCCCTATCCCTGGAGAAGGCTTTTCAGGTTCAGTCAGCTAAGTCTGCCATTTAGGATATTCTAATAGAAAGGAGGAAACAATCCACCAGATTCCTCTCTAGGATGAAATAGGAAAGATTCTCCATCTTGGATACCTAGGAGGCCTGTATCCTTCAGAGGCTGTTATCCGCAGTATCCTGGACTAGTTCCTCCATTTGAAGCAAACAGGAAGACTATCTGTTCAATTAAGTGTTGTTCTGTGTGCAATATTGGTATGTTATCTTTCCAGGCTTACACACTATTTGCACTCCCCACAATCAAAGGCCTAATCCATGCGTACCCACCAGTTCGAGAGTCACCTCCATCATGACTGGCATCTCTCTTGGAACCCACAAAGGACTGCTCATTTTACTATTTTTATTCTCTCTCGAAACTGCTTTCCTGGTGACCATCACCTCAGCAAGAAGGGTTAGCGAGATTCCAGCTCTATTTGCGGATCCACTTTATAGAGTGTTCCATGGGGATAAAGTGCAGCCAAGATCTCTTCCAAAATTCCTCTCCACCTCACAAATGAAAAATGTTATGCAACTATTGACAACTAAGGGCTGTCCAACAAATTGTTTATAATGGTGATGTTTGTATTAGTGAAGATAAACTCATGATATAGACCCTGATTTATTAAAGCACTTAAGCATTTGTTTATGTCCCCTGGAACTTGAGTAAGAACAATCTCTTATTGTGTGTTTATGCAGTACCTAGCACAAAAGGGTCCCAGTCTTAGTTGGGGCGTCTAGTGCTACAGTAATGTAACATTATTATTTTTTATATGCAAAAGAAAACAAAGATCTTGCTAGCACACTCCCTAATTCCATTTGACCTATAGTATCAAAAATGTTTTTATAGGTAACACTTATGAAACTCTGACAAAATTTTTTAACTTGAAACAGTTGAATAATAATAATATATTTGTATTTAGTGCTGAATATTTATCTGGCATTTCGAAACCATAGACCCTGGTTTTCTAATGAAATCTGCCATAATCACCTTATGTTCTAGCAAAGTCCCATTGAACTGTGGTAGAAAGGTATGTCCTGGCTGAGGCCTGCAGAATTAAGGCCACAATGAGATCTGTTCCTTTGGCTTTGGAAGGATGGATTGATCAAATGATGAAAAAATTGAATACTCCTGCTCACATCAAACCCTTCATCTTTCCTTCTGATCTGTGACTTGTACAGTAATATTTCACCTCCCAATTCTGTAAAGAGTTAGGTAGATCATAATGCTTTAATTTATTTAACATTTTCCCCATGTGCTACAAATCAAAGCACTAAATCATCCCAGGATTAATGACATGGGGTTTTTAGAATAATTGTATATTACACCTTCATTATATTTCATTATAATAATGGCATTAGCTTTTCATAATGCTCAGTGCGATTCACATATGAGCATTTTGGTTGTAACTTTGTTGGGAGCCGTATATGATTCAGTGTGTAATGAGTGTAGTAATCAGCCCAGTGAACGCCTAATGTAATCTCTTCCTTTCCTTTAAGGACAAAAAGAGTTATTCCTGTCCGGTGTGTGAGAAGTCATTTTCTGAAGATCGACTTATAAAATCACATATCAAGACAAATCACCCTGGTAAGACAAACCACAATAACATTTCTACATCTAGTGCAACAGAGGAAGACTGTCCTGGAGTAAGCAATATAACGCGATTGCTCTGTGTAAAAAATTACATTCTTATTCTAAACTAGTTATATTAAAACTTCAGTAGAGTTTACAGATCTTTAGGGATTAGATTGTAAACATACAATACGCTAATTTGTGGCGTGGGAACAGAGTAAAAGGGCGTGTTGTGTGATATTTATGGGCTTTACACTGCAACATGCTGAGCCGTCTGTCCCTGATTCAGCATAGCACTTAAGCATCTCAGTTGTCCCATCAAAGTAAATTAAACTATTTGTGTGCTTAAAAGCTACTGCTGGATTGGGTTCTGAGTCCTCACCACCTTGCAGGATCCAGCCCTTCTTGTCTGTTAAATAAAAAGCTAGCTTTTCATGGTGATACTCTTTGACAATTCTACATGCTAGTGTCTATTCTATTTATACATCAAAGGATATTTATTATTCAATAATATCTACTGTTCAAGCCAAAAAGGGCCCTGATCATAAAAAGGGTGAACCACAGTGGCCCTGTCTAAACTTGGTAAATAGGTACATTTAAAAAAAAAAAAAAAATCTTAGCTGACACATTTTAATTTACACATTTTTAAACACTGCTTGGCACCTAGCATAGACATTGTTTAACACTTTTTAATAACGTGTTAGCTGGTCATGGCCAAGCCTCTAGTGTGTGTGTGTGTGTGGGGGGGGGGGGGGGGCAGGGGAACCAGCTAGTTTAAGCATAACTGTCTGAAATACATCACAGCAGGTCAGGCCATAGTCCAGTGTAATCCTACTGATAGTAGTCAGTACAGGATGCTTACTTTCAACAGTAACCATTGCAAGATTTTCCCTACCTCTGAGTCATATCAGCACCACATGCTCTATATTACTGTTGTTAATTTGTATTATGGATGGTGCCCAGAAGCTGCCAATCAGAATTGGGGACCAAATGTGCTAACGGGTGCAAACATGTAGTGAGATATGGAGTGGGTAGCATTTTCAAAAGCAGCCAAGTCCCATTGAATGTCAGTTTGACCCATCATTCCTACTCTGACGAGGTCACAGTGAAAAGAAAGACAAAGAAGCATGAAGGGTGAGGGAAATGGGTATATCAAATACACCTCTACCCCGATATAACGCGACCCAATATTACACAAATTTGGATATAACGTGGTAAAGCAGTGCTCCGGGGGCGCGGGGCTGCGCGCTCCAGCGGATCAAAGCAATTTCAATATAACGCGGTTTCACCTATAACGCGGTAAGATTTTTTGGCTCCCGAGGACAGCATTATATCGGGGTAGAGGTGTATATAAACAAATTATTGTAGACAAATATACATTTGCTTTTTTAAGAGAAGTAGAATACTATATACATTCATACAAGCCATCCCAATTGCTTGAAAACGTAGTCATTGTTTATTTTCTGAATTGTTTTGCTTGTGTCTGTACTGGAGGGTGAGCTGGTTGGGTCAGGAAACATTCTGTAAACTGCTAGCCCAGTGCTGCATACTTAACTAATAAAAATAAGGAAGGTTAAACATCTGCTCAATTTTAGTATTTAAGGCCTATAATTTTTTTCCTTAGATGAAGAGTGGATCCTATCAGAACTTTGCAAAAAGCACAGCATGTTTAATAGAGACACTTCAGTGATATATTAAAGAAACGTTATTAAGATACACAGAACCTTTGCAAGCTAATATACAACAAAAGACTGTTTGTAATTAGATTTTAAAAGAAAAATATTTGCATAACACTTTCCCATGTATCCTCTCTTTGTGGTCATCAGGGATTATTATTATTTTTTGATCGCAAGCATATTTCCATTCAAAACAAAATTGACATTAAGGGGTGTTAAAGGTCCTGATAGCATAAAGTGACAAGTGCTGGAACTGAGTGAATGCAATTGTTTTTTAAAATGCAGAGGCAAGAGAATAAAGATGAAAGGCAAAACAAGATAATGTTCAAAGGATTTGAGTTTTAGAAGAACTTATCAAAAATTAATTTAAACCGAAACCATTTCTTATTTATCATAAAGTAATATTTCTGACAGCTTCTCCCTCCCCTCTGACTCTGATGTCAGCCAACCTGCTTTGTCTTTTTTTCTTGTTCAGCAAGCAAAAAACCTGATATTTTTACTTCCCCAGCCAGCACTTCTGCTTGTTCTAAGTTTCTGGACAGTAGACGTAAAATCCGGGCCCGATTGACGTCACTGGGGCTAGGATTCCACTTTAGTTTATTTAGGATTCCATCTGTTCTCAATGCTTAAAGTTTCTGGTCACAATAAGAGTCATATACACATAACATTTAACTATTATAATTTAGTACCATGTAGTAGGAAAGTATTGAAAGTCCATCATTGATGATTGGAACTGTTAAAGAACATTAAGTAATGTCTCTTAGCATGTGTGGTTAGGATTTTTAATTTTTTAAATAATAAAGCCTAACTATTTAAAGCTATTTTGACATCTCTAGAGTATTAGGCTACTCATTTTTTCCTTTTAAATGAAAGACCAGATTTTCAGAGGGGTTGAATGACCACAACTCAAACTGAAGTTTAGAGAAGCTGCAGGCGCTCAGCGCTTCTGGAAATCTCAAGTGAAACCTTTAACAAATGTTGTAAACCTGTTCGAAGATATTGAAACTTTATAAATATTTGCGTCTAAATGTTTCCTTATTACCTATTGGTGTACTGAGAATATTCATAGCTGGAAAATGACTTCTGACCCAGTGGTGCATGCAGGCTCTAATTTGTCACTGAAGCAGTAAGTCCCTGCGCGAGGATACACAGTGAATAAGTCAGTGTTTAATGCAGGAGAAATACATAAATTAATAAGGCTGTTTTCTTTGAGCTGGCCTTGTCTGTGTGGAAAGTTTTTTTTTTTTTAAAAAGTAAAGCTACTTAAATAGACACAAGTTAGGAAAAATCTAGATCTGCAATATTTTATTTTATATAGTATATCTTGGAAAAAATTCTGTGCATGACTGTCTGGAATGCCTTGTTTTCGTGCATGTTTTTTCCAGAGGTCTCAATGAGCACCATCTCAGAGATTCTCGGCAGGAGGGTTCAGTTGAAAGGATTAATTGGAAAACGAGCTGTGAAATGTCCCTATTGTGATTTCTATTTTATGAAGAATGGCTCAGACCTTCAGCGTCATATCTGGGCTCATGAAGGTAATGATGTTCAATTTTAAACTTTAATCCACATCATTTATTTTATATTCCTTGCTTATGGTCCCTTAATTAATATAGTAAATAATAAATTGAAAGCGAATGACATTTCAATCCTATTCATGTTTGTTTAGTACTCTGTACACAAGCCAGTCCTGTAGGAGAATTTGAAGTTTCCTGCTGTCTCTTAATAAAGTTTTTCTATTTGAAGTCAAAGTAAAAGTTCAGTAAACCTGTTTGTTGGGTTCTAGTTCCTACTGAACTACACGTCTTGTGATTCCCTGTGTCAATCACACGGGGTTGTCAGGGAGGGGTAGTACCTCTGATGGGGGAGCAGTCGTACTCCTAGGAGTAGCTCATCCACTTTGGTCCCCACTTGACACCCAGCTCTCACCTGTGGCTCCAAGTAGCTGTCAGCATGCGACAGCGGCCACACCCCGGAGACCATCTCGACTGGCGGGCTAAACCCAGGTGAGAGTAGCCGATGAGTATGAGACTCTCGGTGAGTTAGGGCCTGTCTACCCATTTCATGTGAAGGCTGGATCCGGCTGACTGAGGCAACCTGGTTCAACCTGGTTCAATGGTCAGGAAGGCGGTGACAGCAAGCGTTGTGGAACGCTTAAGAACACGACAAGACACGTAGGCGTCCTGGTCATCCACTGCGCCCTGCCCTATCTCCAGCCGTCTCGACTTCTGTCCTGCCACTGGGTACAGATAGGAACTGGGAAGAGAGAGTAAGGCTGACGTCGCGCAACTCTCCCTCACTTTAATCCAATTCATGCGCAAGTCTCGACATCATATCATATCATATTACATCATATCAAGTCCTGTGGCGATGGGCAAGCGACGAAGCAGCAGGTGTGGATACACTGAGAGCTGTAGCCGCGGACCTGCACATAGGCGGCTCAGGCATAATGGTCGTTCCTCACTGACCGAAGCAGCAGTGGAGCTCGGCATCTTCTTGAGCGACTGAGCAGCCCTATTCAGGATTGCACTGCTCACCTCCGTAGAATGAGGAGGGGGCTAGAAAAGGTGCCCTAAACATTGCCTGCTTCACCTTACCCTGGCCAGCATACCGCGGCTGGCGGGGATCCCACAAAAGCGGTCGAACAAAAACAAAACTTAGAGTGACACCGATCACTATTGGCACATGGAATGTGTGCACGTTACTGGACAACATCACGGCAGACAGACCAGAGAGAAGAACAGCACTTGTCGCCAGAGAGCTCGCACGCTACAACATTGACATTGCAGCCCTTAGCGAAACTCGCCTTGCTAATGAAGGACAGCTGTCCGAGTCAGGCGGTGGCTATACATTCTTCTGGAGTGGCTGCAGCAGTGATGAGCGTCGCGAATCTGGAGTTGGCTTCGCCATCAAGGATCATCTTGTTCGGAAACTTGCCAGTTCCCCCAAGGGTATGAATGACAATGCAGCTTCCGCTTCAAAAAGGAAAACAAGCTACTTTGATCAGTGCATATGCTCCTACAATGACCAACCCAGAGGATGTGAAGGATAAATTCTACGAAGAACTAGATACTCTGCTATCGTCAGTGCACTGCACAGACAAGCTGATTCTGCTTGGCGATTTTAACGCAAGAGTCGGATGCGATGCCGCAGCCTGGGAAGGAGTCATCGGGGAAAAATGGAGTGGGAAAGTGTAACAGCAATGGTCTGTTACTGCTGAAAACTTGTGCAGCAATACGGTCTTCCGCCTTCCTACCCGTAACAGGACTTCGTGGATGCATCCCCGTTCCAAGCACTGGCATTTGATCGATTATGTCATCATCAGGAGAAGGGACAGACAAGATGTCAGGGTTACAAAAGCTATGTGTGGCGCTGACTGTTGGACGGATCATAGGCTCATAGTATCCAAAATGAAGCTCCGTATCATGCCGAAGAGATGACCACAAGGCTGTAAGGCTCTCAAAAGGATCAACGTGTCGAAGCTGAAGAACAGCCGCATCACTGAAAATCTAGCGGAAGGTCTAGAGAATGAGCTTGCTGATCTTCGTATTGAGGATGACGCTGAGAAAGACTGGGAGCGATTCCGCAACACTGTCCATACAGCTGCATCGAAGGTATTGGGGCCCTTCACATGCAGGCGGCAAGACTGGTTTGACGAAAATGATGCAGAAATCCAGGCCTTACTTGCTGAGAAGCACCGCCTGCATCGTGCATATCAAAACGATCCGTCCTCAGCGGCAAAGAAGACCCCCTTTATCAACGCTCGCAGAACAGTATAGAATCGACTGCGCAAAATGCGGGACTTGTGGCTGAGCGCCAAAGCAGATGAAATACAGGCATATGCGGACAGGAACGACTATAAGCAGTTTTATGAAGCCCTCAACACACTCTATGGTCCACAGTCTTCTGGGAGCTTTCCCCTCCTGAACTCTGATGGTACTGTGCTTCTTACAGAGAAGACGCAGATTCTCCAGAGATGGGCTGAACACTTTGAAGCAATTCTCAATCGCCCCTCAGTCATCAATGATGAGGCCATTGACAAGATGTCCCAGGTTGCAGTCAATGACTCCATGGATGCTTCACCAGAAGAGGACGAAGTGAAGAAAGCTATCAATCAGCTGTCAAGTGCCAAAGCCCCAGGGTCAGATGCCATACCAGCAGAGGTGTACAAAGTCGGTGGACCCGTGCTGTTATGGAAACTCACTGAGCTGTTTCAGTCCTTCTGGAAGCAGGGAACCATTCCACAAGAATTTAGAGACGCGTCCATCTTGCACCTCTATAAGAGAAAGGGCAATCGCCAGGTATGCGATAATCACCGTGGAATCTCGCCGCTTTCTACAGCGGGGAAAGTTCTTGCACGGGTTCTGTTGAACCGATTGATCACTCACCTGGAGAAGGGCTTACTGCCAGAATCACAGTGTGGCTTCTGCAAGGGACGTGGGACTATTGACATGATCTTCGCTGTGCGTCAGCTACAGGAGAAATGTCAAGAGCAGAATCGTGAACTCTACACAACTTCTGTGGACCTCACGAAAGCATTTGACTCTGTCAGTCGCCAGGGCCTGTGGAGGATCATGTCGAAATTTGGCTGTCCAGACAGATTTATACGAATGGTACGTCAATTTCATCACGGTATCATGGCTCGTGTCCTGGATGACGGTGAAACATCTGAGGCCTTCCCAGTCACCAACGGCGTCAAGCAAGGGTGTGTTCTAGCACCCACTTTGTTCAGAATGATATTCTCTGCCACTTTGACTGATGCCTTTCAATACTGCACTGAAGGAGTAGGCCTGAAGTATAGAACTGACGGGAAACTATTCAATCTGAGGCAACTGCGTGCCATCACCAAGGTGAAGGAAACTGTACTTCGAGACTTTCTCTTTGCCGATGATTGTGCTCTGAATGCTAGTACAGAGCCAGAAATGCAAGCCAGTATGGACAAGTTTTCAACTGCATGCAACAACTTCGGTCTCACCATTAACATCAAGAGGACTGAGGTCATGCACCAGCCAGCTCCTCACGCTCCGTACTCAGAACGGTCCATCACTGTAAATGGACAGAGACTTCAGACAGTGGACCACTTCACGTACCTGGGCAGTACCCTTTCCCGAGCAGTGTCAATCGATGATGAAGTAAACTGCAGAATTGCTAAAGCCAGCTCTGCATTTGGCCGATTGTGCTCCAACGTTTGGGAACATCGAGGGATCAGCCTACCAACGAAGCTGAAGGTCTACCGAGCAGTGGTGCTTCCAACTCTGCTGTACGCCTGCGAGACGTGGACTGTCTATTGGAGTCATGCACAAAGGCTCAATCACTTCCACATTTCCTGTCTGCGAAAGCTTCTAAAAATCAGATGGCAGGACAAAGTGCCCGATACTGATGTCCTTACTAGAGCCAGTCTGCCGTCAGTTCACACATTGCTGATGAGAGCCCAGACCAGGTGGGCCAGACATATCGTGAGAATGTCAGACGAACGCATTCCTAAACAGCTCTTCTACGGAGAACTCACTCAGGGAAAGCGCTCCCATGGAGGACAAAAGAAGCGGTTCAAGGACACGCTGAAGACCTCTTTGAAGTCCTTCGAGATCAACACCGCCACATGGGAAACCTTCGCACTGAACCGTCCAGCATGACGCAGCCTCATTCACACAGGCAGTAATACCTCTGAGGCGAGGCATATTGCTGAGGCTGAAAAAAAGCGTGAGCTGCGCAAGTCCAGAGCTGCTTGTACATCATCGACAGTGCCATTACATGTCTGCCCGACGTGTGACAGGATGTTCCACGCTCGAATCGGACTGATCAGTCATCTTCGGACGCACAGAGCCCGGTCATTGAAAGAATGAGTTGTTGAGGTCTTCATCGATAACGATGGACGAACATCATCAAAGACAAGTCATAAGTAATGCAGAACTTGTTTCTGATCCCTCTTTGTTTACGAATGAATGAATTGCTGTAAATTCAGAAAGTGTTGCCTGCTCAAATAAATCTGAATAAGGAAGGGTGAACTAAATTCATATTATAGTCAAAATAAAGCCAGTGATTTGCAGTAATTGTTCAAGAATGAATTCACTCCATTCACGTGTCCAGAAAAACATGAAATGAAATGTATTAATAAAACAATTGAAATCCATTTGCATTTGTGAATGTTAATCGCTTACATAAGTCAATGAATAAGATGGAGAGTATATTAGATGAGTACAGTGAATATAGAAAACGTTGAAAATCATGAAAAAATGCTGCTGGTGTGTCCAGGCTTGTGCGGACAACATTTAGCAGTGTAGAAATTTACAAGTTACAAATCATCTCCGGATGGAGCTGGGTCTGGAGAAAGCTGGTTCATCCTCAGGCTGATAGGTTCATTCACTAAGTGGAGGATGGCAGCCATTCTATGCTTTTAGTGTCTTCAGTCCATTAATAAATCATGTGTGAGCATCTGATTGTGACCTAGAAGCGGAGTGTTTTTTCCATACTATTTTACTTACTTCCTGTATAAAAGGTATAATGGGCTGAATACTGACTGACCAGCTAATATATTGGTACCCAAATACTAGACTCATAACAGTATTTCAGGCATTTATACTAGCACTGTAGGTCCCCATCTCTGCCTTAATGATGAGCTGATATGCCTGGTCCTTGTGAACTACAGTTCCTGCCTCTCATCAGCCTAGTGTGCTTTAACCCAGTGGTTCTCAAAGCCGGTCCGCCGCTTGTTCAGGGAAAGCCCCTGGCGGGCCGTGCCAGTTTGTTTACCTGCGGCATCTGCAGGTTCGGCCGATCGTGGCTCTCACTGGCCACGGTTTGCCGCTCCAGGCCAGTGGGGGCTGCAGGAAGCAGCGCGGGCCGAGGGATGTGCTGGCCGCCCTTCCCGCAGCCCCCATTGGCCTGGAGTGGCGAGCCACGGCCAGTGGGAGCTGCGATCGGCCGAACCTGTGGAAGTGGCAGGTAAACAAACCGGCCCGCCCCGCCAGGGGCTTTCCCGGAACAAGCGGCGGACCGGCTTTGAGAACCACTGCTTTAACCCACAAAGTCTCTGTCTGCCAGAAGGATGGAAACCATCCACCCTGATTTGTGGAAGAAGAGGGTGTATGGGAGAAATCCATCTTGAAACAACAAAGTGAGCAGGAAATAAGGCTCCAGGCCAAAATGTTCAAACTCTCATGCCTATATTAGGCACCTGAATCCACACATAGACACCTAAATAAGTGGTCTAAATTTCTGAGGTGCTGAGCATCCAGTACTTGTCGTTAAGTCAATAGGTGGTGTATGGACTCAGGATCTCTGAAAATCAGGCCACTTATCAAGCTTACTGAATCTAAGTATAAATTTAGATTCCTAAATGTAGGCATCCAAATTTGAAAATGTTAGCCTTATTGCCTAGGTTGTTTATACAGTCGGAACAATTTTTCTCTCCAGTAATCGCCCACTCCCTTTTCCCCCACTAGCTCCAGCCAAAATATGCAGTTTAGAAATTTTATAACATAAGTGATGTATTTTTTTTAACTCTGTTGGTAGGTGTCAAACCATTCAAATGTTCTCTTTGCGAATATGCTACTCGCAGCAAGAGTAATCTGAAAGCTCATATGAATCGCCACAGCACTGAGAAAACGCACCTCTGTGATATGTGTGGAAAAAAGTTCAAATCAAAAGGCACTTTGAAGAGTCATAAACTCCTCCATACTGCTGATGGTGAGTGGATGTTTGACAGATTGAAGTTTATGCATTTGGGTGCTAGATATTGTCTAAATTTTAGCACATTAGTGGCAATGCAATTTTCCTGTGATCAGTGAGCCTGCATATATCAGATTTTCTTTACTCACAAGAAAAATTTTGAGATATGGAGTGTCACAGTTTAGGGCAACTACACCTGTATTTTCCCTCCGTAGTCCCTTAAGGGCACCCACTCTAGGCTCCCAGGTCCTCAGCTGTCACCTCTCTTGAGCCCAGATCTGCCTCTCTGTCCTTCCTGACTGGGGCTTTTCCAGGCTGCAGAGTTCCCAGCCTACATGGCAATATTTTCAGCAAGCCAGACTGTCTAACAGGCCAGTATTTGTGCTTTGCTTTCCCTCCCAAGGCTACGAACAATGTAATTTCCAGCAGTTATAAGTTACCACACAACTCTTTCTAAGTTAATACATATATTCTTAAGGTGAAAAGTATTACAGAGAAGACATATTAAAAGAATGTATTGCTTGCTAAAAAAAACTTTCCAGAGGTCACCTCACTATACCCTAAAGCTCTGGTACATCAGTCCTTCAAAACCACAACTGGGTTTCCCTGTGGTTATAAGTTCATAAATGTCTCAGATTCAGAACCAGACCCACCATGAATAGTTCAGTCTTTCCTTTATACAGCTTGGGTTTTTGATCTTGGCCTCATGTAACAGGTGATGAGACAAAGGCCCACTCCTGAGGGCATAGCTTCAAAAGGCTGTTTTTTTACCTAACCAGACATAGGGAATTTGCATTCACCTCCCCCTAGATATTCTCCAGAAAAAATACTTAACACTTTTTGTTCCAAGAGTCCATTCTTCTCTGGCACATTGTTCAATATAGTCCTCTGAATTCCCAGGTCTCCCATGTGTTGCATCTCCCCTATTGAGAGGTTACGTAAAATCCCAGCCCACACTAATATATAAACCATTAACTTAATACAATAGATTCTAAAGATGCTTAAACTTAATTCAATAAGATCTCACAAGGTGTGACAAAGTTCCTCCTCTATCTTGGTGGGTCCTCCGCTTATTGGCGGATTTTCTTGCCTCAGAGATTCACCATGTGGGTTGGGGAACAGCCCAGAGACCTTCCCCTCTGGAAGAACCCACAGTCCAGGTCAATTGGGAGGTTTGGGGGGGAACCCGGGCCCACCCTCTACTCCGGGTTCCAGCCCAGGGCCCTGTGGACTGCAGCTGTCTATAGTGCCTCCTGTAACAGCTGCATGACAGCTACAACTCCCTGGGCTACTTCCCCATGGCCTCCTCCAAACACCTTCCTTATTCTCACCACAGGACCTTCCTCCTCGTGTCTGATAATGCTTGTGCTCCTCAGTCCTCCAGCAGCACACCCTCTCACTCTCAGCTCCTTGCGCCTCTTGCTCCCAGCTCCTCACACTCACACCACTAACTGAAGTGAGCTCCTTTTTAAAACCCAGGTGCCCTGATTAGCCTGCCTTAATTGATTCTAGCAGCTTCTTCTTAATTGGCTCCAGGTGTCCTAATTAGCCTGCCTGCCTTAACTGGTTCTAGCAGGTTCCTGATTACTCTAGTACAGCCCCTGCTCTGGTCACTCAGGGAACAGAAAACTACTCATCCAGTGACCAGTATATTTGCCCTCTACCAGACTCCTGTACCCCACTGGTCTGGGTCTGTCACAAAGGATATGGCAGGAAATTGCCATATCTGTTGCATGGAGCCATTGAAGATGTCTCATGATTAATTTGTATAAATGGAGAGACAGCTGACTACCAAAGATTCGATCTTCTAAAATGCTAGTTTGGCTTCTTATCCTTTAGATATAGAATTCCATATGCACAGCTCCTGTTGATATCAGTTGGAGTTTGGCAAATGGAAGAATTGCAGGAGCAGGACCTTAATCTTTCTTTATGTGAAGATATGTTCTTCTGTTGCATTTGCCCAGGGCCGGCTCCAGGGTTTTTGCTGCCCCAATCGGCCCCAAAAAAAAAAAAAAAGCCGCGATCGCGATCTGCGGCGGCAATTAGGCGGGAGGTCCTTCGCTCCGAGCGGAAGTGAGGGACCATCCGCCGAATTGCCGCCGAGTAGCTGGACGTGCCGCCCCTCTCCAGAGTGGCCGCCCCAAGCACCTGCTTGGCAAGCTGGTGCCTGGAGCTGGCCCTGCATTTGCCACACACAGTTAGCGCTCAGTGCTTAGGCAGTGCAGTATTGGGTGGTACAGAAAAACTTGACACTGTTCATATGCGAATCTTCAGTCTGATTTAAGTTTTCAAATGTGAAGAATATTATCTCATATTGGTTGAGAAAATGTACACAAAATATAAAAAGGAAAACAATGTTTGAAATAAATAAGAAATTTCAAAATATGACAATTTATTCTTTGAGTGGGATTTTCAAACGGGACTCAGTGATTTAGTAGCACAAGTCCCATTGACTTTTACTATGTATTCAGTAGCCTGTGGTATGTTTCTATGTTATAATTGATCTAGTCTTTTCAAATATAATTCCATTCTATCTTTGTCAGGTTTTTAATATCAGTTTTATTTCATATATACATTTTTGTTAATGCACTAACATTGTCTTCTAATACTGCTACTCTTTTGCAATCTCCCTTTCCATCACTTTTGATAATTTATTTTGAAATTAGATTTTCATTACAATGTATACTTCACAATAGAGGATTTATATTTCAAATTTATCCCAATGTCCCAATGAAACCAAAATAAGAAGATGTAAACAGAAATGTTGTGTGTACATGTAATTATTGTAATGTTCACTAGAATCACTAAATCACTCCCAATTGCTATTTTCCTAAAAAAAAAAAAAAAAAAATTCAATAAATAGTTGTACTTTCCAGTTGCCCCAATGTAATTGGATCCAGAGGACCTCATTTTAAAAGCTGACCCAAATCCAAGCACGGCCAATCTGACCTAAGAATCTCAAGTCGTTTTGAAACTGACCCTACCCAAACTTGCCACTTCCCCCCAAAGTTGGGTCAGCACCACTGCCTCGTTCTTGTGGCTCATCCTGGTAGGGCCCCAAGCCTGTGATCCATCTCTGACTGCCTCCTCTCTGTAGGGTCAGTGCAGCAGTGGTTGTATGCTCCGTTCCTGCCAGCCACCGTCACTGCCCCTCTGCACTGTGAGCACCGCAGCGTGAGAGGTGCTGTCACTCGTTGGCATACTCATTTTGCAGCGCATACAGCATAGCAAGGTGATGGCAGCCAGCAGGAGTGGGGGCATGCCAACTCCGCACCAACACCACAGGATAAAAGGAGGTGTTCAGAGGTTACTCGACCTGAGAGGGTTAGGTTGTTTTCGTACCTGACCTGAACCCGACACTTGTAGTCAGGTCCAGTTACGTTGGGGTCAGGTTGCAGGGCTCTAACCGGATTAACACTAGCACAATAATATAGTATGGCTGTATTTTGGAATCAAATCAATAACTATCAAATAAAACCCTCCTATGCTGAGCTGTGTTTATCTTTGATTTTTGTTCATATAATTGAGTCAAAAGGAAATTTTGGGATGCAATTTACAAAGAAGCATCTTCCGATTTTCACTGCATGCTCATACTTTGTATAACCAGCTATTGGGTAAGGGTAGGTTTTATTATGAAAATATAGTAAAATCTTATTTTCTCTTTCGCTCTTATGGCTTAATTTAAAAAAAAAACTACCTTTTTGTGTTTTCATTCACAAATTTTCATGTACAATTATTTTCATGTGCAGATAATCAAATTTGAACATGAAAATGTTATTTGTGTTTGTAAATCAGGCAGTTCAATGTCTGATCTATTTCATGTGTGCAAATAAGTGATTGTTGTGCTACTTTATAGACTGAGTTGACCTTAACTTGACCATAATGAGAATAGGGCTATAGTCACACAGGCTTTGCCTAGACTAGGTTATAAAGGTGTGGTGTTAGGACATGTTAGCTAAGGTGTTTTTACTAACATCTTCCAAAATTCTAGCATAGACTTGGTGCTATGTACTTTAACACACGAGCTGGTCGAGTTGAAGCCTTGGCTACAGGTAGGGTTGCCAACCCTCCAGGATTGTCCTGGAGTCTCCAGGAATTAAAGATTAAGCTTTAATTAAAGATTATGTCATGTGATGAAACCTCTAGGAATATGCCCAACCAAAATCAGCAACCCTAGGTACAGGAAAAACAAATATATGCCCAGTAGCCTTTATTGTCAGGGCTCAGACTGCCATCTACCTCTGGAGTATATGAGATGGCTTTGTTTTTCCAGCTGCTGCTGTTTCTCGTGATGTAAATGTACTGGGTCTCCTCCCTTTCCATTGCCTGCTTTTTCCTCTTTATTTCCTTTCCAAAATTCTAAATGCAAATCCTGCCCCATTGAAATCAGGTGGGAGTTCTGCCATTGACTTCATCAGTATCAGGGTTCCCACCCTAGATATGTCAAACCTCCAGGTGTTTTCAGTTATCCCCCTCCTTAATCCCACCCCTTCAAATGCTGCACGTACTTTAAGCACTGGTGGCAAGTGGGATAACATTTCTAGTTGGAGATGTGTTGTATGATTTGTCAAAGGATTTTCAGCCTCTTGAGTGGTGACACCTTCAATTGTATGGTGCCTCCATCCCTTCAAATATTACTAACACAGTCCAGTGTTGTTCAGTTATTCTACAAATAAACAGAATGGGTTTGAAAATCGCTTCACTGTTTCTGTCTTGTCTTCCTGGCTTATGAATTTAGGCATTTTTTGTTCAAACTTCAGCCCTGCAGGGTCAGTTTAACCACTAGAAAATAAGTGGGTTCTTTTTCTCTGCTTTATTCCTCTCAAGAGTGATATGACAGAAAACAATTCAATCGTCTAGGCTGATTACAGTTTATGAGTAGAAATGAAGCATAGAACCTGACTTTCATTATTTTAATTAAGTAGCAAAAAAATGGTGTCAAGATTTTTCTTAGCTGTTTTTATTGGAGCTGTCACTTTCAGTATAAAACATTTGCAACTTTTATTAACAAGATTCTGAATGTAAAGAAACTGCCCTGTTTTGTGACAAGTTGGAGTGAATCTGCCTTTTCCACTTTTGCCTTGGTCCTTTTAGTTTTTGACAACTTTTCTAACAAGCATTTAAAATTGTTTGAACAAATGAAGCTCTGTGGTATGGAAATCCTGGAAGTGGGAAGATCGATCTCTCTCTGTCTCTCTGCATTTCAATATTCCCCATCCTTGTGGTGTCTGAACTCATAACTAAGGGAGGAAGATGAAGAATGGAGGAATAGAGAAGAGCATGGAGAAGGGAGAAAGAGAGAATGAAAGGAAAGATGGAGAATATTTGTTTTCAAATCAAGAGGAAGGAGAATATAAAGAGAAAAACAAATGTTTTAGGGGGGGAAAAAAGTGAATGGTGGGGAGATAGGGTCATAGAATGAGTTTGAGAGTTCCAGCATAGCACTTCCTAGCTTTTGCAAAGCCTCAAACAAGAGATCCTCTCCTTGAAATGTAAGAGAGATTTCAGTCCCATTGGTGAATAGGGTCATGAAATACATTGTTTCCACATTTGACTATCTTGATCCCCTTCAGAATGCCCCTACTTCATAGACTCATAGATTCAATATTTTCATTAATGATTTGGATAGTGGAGTGGAGAGTGTGCTTATTAAATATGTGGATGATGCCAAGATGGGAGAGGTTGCAAGCACTTTGGAGAACAGGATTGAAATTTGAAATGACCATCATGTTCCATCATGTTCCTAAGTAAATAATTCCAATACTGTAGTTAATTACAGCTACTGTTAAAAATGTTGTGCCTTATTTGTAGTCTGAATTTGCAAAGCTTCAGCTTCCAATCGTTGAAATTCAGGCTATGTCAATCCATTCTCCAGTGTTCCAAATGGGTGACAGCAAATTATATCTTTTTGGTCACGAAAGCTTATGCCCAAATACATTTGTTAGTCTCTAAGGTGCCACAAGGACTCCTCATTGTTTTTGCTGATACAGACTGACGTGGCTACCACTCTGAAACCTGTCACAAACGACATGGTAGATGCCCCCAAGATAACTCACTTGTCTTCTAGGCATCAACAATAGCTTGAAGTTGCTGTCATCTAAGTGACCAAGTAATACGGTGACCAGATAACAATTTTACATGTCCCTGGTTTCTAGGTAATAGATATTTTTCCAGTCTGCCTACAACACTCCTAGTCTTTTAGTTATGGGCTCCTTTTGAGCACAGACTGGCAAGGTAAAAAAAAAATCACATTCACTATAGTTTGTTTCTTCAGTCCCACATTGAACCCAGGCGTACGGAAGTGAAAGGTCTGAGCATAAAGCTTCAGTACCACTTGGCATGTTAACATACTATTTTATATTTATTTTGCTTATTTCTGTGTGGCAGCTTTTGGGGTTTTTTGTCTTTGTTTGCAAGGATCCCTTTCAGGACTGTTTGAGTCATTATTTTAAGATTGTAGTGAAACATGCCAATAAAAATCATTTGTTGAAGACCAGCTGCAATAATTTATAGTATTCTAAAAATAAATCCAGTGAGTGTCAAAAATAAAAAATGTACATGAGTCATAACAGTTGGAAGATTGGGACAGAGATGGAACAAGCACCTGCAACAGGCGTGTCTGAACAGCTGTCTTTTAAGAGCTACGTTATTTACAACCAAATAAATGTGCTTGCAGCTATGTTTTTGCAAAGCAGCAATGATGTCCACTGGCCATTTACGCTAAAGTGTGTTCTTTCCCCAATGGCTATCCCAAGTAATATATTCACTAACACTTGTAATTAAAAATAGCAGACAAAGGCTCTTTCTGTCCTATTCTGTTCAGACCTATTTGACCCAGAATTTTGCCTCTCTATTGATACTAAATTCTAACAGATAAGTTTACAATATTTGGTTATCCTTACTCTGTTAACAATCATCTTTATCATGAAATATCATTGATAGCTTTCTGTATTTAAATATGAAGAGGCAATCTGAACACATTTTCTATTTCTGTTTCAGGAAAGCAGTTTAAATGTACAGTGTGTGACTACACTGCAGCCCAAAAGCCACAGCTCCTACGTCACATGGAACAACATGTCTCTTTCAAGGTAAGAGCGCAAGTAAACCATGATTAATTAATACTCATGTAGCAATAAAGGGGTCTTCAGACTGCACAACAACTTTCAAGAAGGATGTTCTTATTTCTAGTGATATAACATATGATATTTTTATGTTTCTAATATTAGAAGGGGGATTTTGACTTTGGCATTTAAATATTAAGCAACATAACTTGAAGAATACACTCCAAACTGTGCAACAACATGATGGAATCATTTTGTTTATGGAAATTTATATTTAATTTCTTTTTTTTTTAAAGTATGTATTTTTCACTGCAAAATAAACATGACTATTTAAACCTGTATGTTACAATTTCCTAGTAAAGTAAGAAGTGGTCTTCCATAGATTATTGTTCACTGCCCCCTTTAACTTTCTTTGAAAGATGGCCATCTTATTTACAGTAGATGAGTTCATTTGTTTTCAAAGGACATTAGGGACAATGAAATCTAAAACATATCTGTCTGTCTAAAGTGTGTCTCAGAAGGAAGCTTGTTAATGTATCTGTGAAGCACTTAGATTGGAGATCAGTTTATATTAATAAAATGTAGCAATACCTTATTTATTCCTAAATATTACAGTGACTCTCAGTGTGGTAGAATATGATGTCATGAATATGGAGGATACTATATTCAGAGAATGAAAAATGGCATTTGCTTTCATTTTCAGCAAAATCCAAAATTTTATCTTTAAAGAAAATGTTCAGTATAGTTTAGCACTTTTATCCTGACAATGAGTAAACCTCTAAGCCATTCTACAAAGATGTTATGCTTTTTTTTGCAATTCATCAGCTTTCAGTACCTAATGACTTATTTTGCTTCTTTAAAGTATCATTTATATTTTATCATTTATATCAACATTAAGCTTGCTGCCTGTCTAAAGCAGAAATTAAGACAGTCCCTGGCCCAGAATTTAAATTCTAGAAGACAGACATAGAAAGAGAAAATGAACAGAGACATCCAGAGGAAGGCAGCATTATATATATATATATATATATATATATATATATATATATATATATATATATGTATATGTATAATAATTTCATTCCTTTTGCATTATATTTGTATTTCCAGCATTTTTTATGTAGGATGGGAATTCAACACTTTCATTTTCTGATAGATTTAATTTTATGATAGACACACAACTGTGGTGTAATTAGGGTTACCATATTTTAATTTTTAAAAAGGAGGACACTCCATGGGGCCCCGCCCCTGCCCCAACTCTGCCCCCTCCCCTGAACGCTCCGCCCCCTGCTCCTCCCCCTCCCCTGCTTCCCGCGAATCAAATGTTCGCGGGAAGCCTGAAACAGGGAGGCAGCAGGTAAGCTGGGGCGGGATGCGGCGCGGCGCGGCTCAGTCCGGCCCCCCTGGCCGAGCGGCTCCCTTCGGCGGCCGGCCGGCCCAGGCCAAGAGGCTTTGGCCCCGGCGTCTCCCGCCCGGCTGGGGCCCCGGCCCCTGGCCAAGTGCCCACACCTCCGGCCGAGCACCGCGCCGGCCCCCGGCCCCTGGCCGAGCACCGCGCCGGCCCCCGGCCAAGTGCCCGCGCTCCCGGCCCAGCCCCAGGCACAGCACCACGCCGACCCCGGTCCCGGCCCCCGGCCAAGTGCCCGCGCCCCAGGCCCAGCACCGCGCCGGCCCCGCGCCCCCGGCCTCAGCCCCGGCCGAGCACCGCGCCGGCCCCGGCCCCCGGCCAAGTGCCCACGCCCCCGGCCGAGCGCCCGCCCCGGCCAAGCACCCGCGCCGGCCCCCGGCCCAGTGCCCGCGCCCCTGGCCCAGCACCGCGCCGGCCCCTGGCCCCAGCCCCGGCCGAGCACCGCGCCGACCCCGGCCCCGGCCAAGTGCCCGCGCCCCCGGCCCGGCCCAGCACCGCGCCAGCCCCGCGCTCCCGGCCCCAGCCCCTGCCGAGCACCGCGCCGGCCCCCGGCCCCGCACCACCGGGCCTTACCTCCCTATTTTCCCGGACATGTCCGGCTTTTTGGGATTTCCCCCCGGACGGGGATTTGAGGCCCAAAAAGCCAGACATGTCCGGGAAAATCCGGACATATGGTAATCCTAGTGTAATACATCTGAGAAGTTGATTGTTTCTAATAGAATGCAAAACTGCTGCAAGATGCTAAATAAGTCTGTGACGGGTTGGATCACAAAAACCCCCTTGGGAACTGCCAACTGATGTGCCAAGACTACTTCTGCCCCTGCTTTCCATGCCCTCCCAGCTTGGGACTTCAGTGCCCAGCCTGGTTTGAGCCAGACCCACTAGCCTGCTGCAAACCCAGACCCAGGTCTGAACCACATGCCCCAAAGCTGCAGGCTTAAACTGAAAGCAGCTTAAGAGGTGTTCCTGTCTTTAACACTAAGATGCCCAACACCCAATGGGGTCCAAACCCCAAATAAATCCGTTTTTACCTTGTATAAAGCTTATACAGGATAAACTCATAAATTGTTTGCCCTCTATAACACTGATAGAGAGATATGCACAGCTGTTTGCCCCTCTCCCCCCCGCCCCCCCAGTATTAATACATACTCTGGGTTAATAAGTAAAAATTGATTTTATTAAATACAGAAAGTAGGATTTAAGTGGTTCCAAGTAGTAACAGACAGAACAAAGCGAATTACCAAGCAAAATAAAATAGAACACACAAGTCTATGTCTAATACAGTAAGAAAACTGAATACAGTTTAAAACATCACCCAGTAAGCTTCCTTTTACAGACTAGTCTCCTGCTAGTCTGGGTCCAGCAATCACTCACACCCCCTGTAGTTATTGTCCCTTGTTCCAGTTTCTTCAGGTATCCTTGGGGGTGGAGAGGCTATCTCTTTAGCCAGATGAAGACAAAATGGAGGCGTCTCCCACGGGCTTAAATAGACTTCCTCTTGTGGGTGGAGACCCCCTCCTCTCTCCTATGCAAAGTCCAGCTCCAAGATGGAGTTTTGGAGTCACATGGGCAAGTCACATGTCCATGCAGGACTCAGTTTTTACAAACAGCAGCCATTGCTTACATGCTACCTTGCTCGTCCTCAGGTTGACTTCTTATGTGGATTGGAGCCTTACAAGATTCATTGTCCTTTAAGTGTTTCTTGATTGGGCACTTAATTTGCACATTCCTTTCTCAAGAAGCTGACCAAATGCTCTACTAAGGCTACTTAGAAATCAAGCAAGTACACAGCCAATATTCATAATGTCAAGTACAAAAATGATACATGCATACAAATAGGAGGAATGTATTCAGTAGCTCATAACCTTTACAGAGATATGTTACATGGCATATGTAGCATAAAACATATTCCAGTTATGTCATATATACATTCATAAGCATATTTCCATAAAGCCTTATGGGGTGCAACGTCACAAGTATGAAAACATTTGTAACAAGTTCTTTTTTGTTTGTAAATGTTTCTTTGACAAAACTGGTAGGAGATTGAGATAGATGCTTGAATTCTGGTTTCATTGTTTAAAAATAAATATTTTATTTTGGGACAAAAATATTTAAAATGCAGTACTTGCAATATAGCTTTGTCCTGGTAGACCACAAGATAGAATTTAAATTATCATGGCCTGCCACCCTACTGTCAGCCTGCCTTGCAATTGGAATATCCAATGAATTGTTAAGAGATTAGTTTGTCAGAGATCCTTACAAAATAAAGTGTGTTCGTGAGTGCACTCCTGCCTGTGGGATCATTGCATGTGCATAAAACTCAAGTGAAGATATACAGTCATGTGGTCTGTCTATTTAATTCTAATCTATTCTATTTCTAAATCAAAGTGGTATCTAAGCATTTTGAGATGGTAGTTGAGCCAGGAAATGGTGGTGAATGGCAAATGGTTTTTGTAATTTTGACATTAAAGAATTTACAAAAAAGTGTGCAGGAATCTGGGATGATCAAAGTTTGGTCTCTGTTAGTGAGTTAATCCTTGTTTCCTTTAGCTTGCTGCCTAATTGACATAACAGAGAGTTCTGCAGAGTATATAGCAGATAGTTTCTGGTTCTGGGCAATTCCAAGTCAAGGCCTCTTGTTACAAGTAGATCCGTTTTGAAAGGAATTCCAGAGTTCCTGCAGCTGAGCCTGGTATGGCGAAACAAAACAGTCTAGTCAGCATGAACTGATCTGTGCTAATACGATATTTCTAATATGTGCATCACCATATCAGCTAGACAGTAGTCTTGGACTGTTTTGTTTAGGGCTCATCTCTTTATTAAAATGATAGAATAACAGAATATTTTCACTGAAGTCTAGAGGAAACCTTTTTCACTTCACAGGAGATACTGTGTGCATCCAGTTGCAGAGCCGTAGTCAGTTTATTCTGTTGTTTGTGTGGATTTTTCACACAGCAAATGGAGAGCAAAAAGCAGTAGAAAAATGTGACTGTAAAACTCAAACAATTAGCAAAGGGCTTGGGTGCAAATGTGCCAGAAAGTACTTTTAACTCATGTTTGGCTATATTAGATTTTATGTTGATGGTGACCCTTTAAGCAGTCAATCCATGTGTGTCACCATGATTGTCTCAAAACGGTTCTGTGAATTTATTCAATCTCTTATAACATGCAAGTCAGATTTACCCAATTGATTAGAATTATTTTGTATAGGTTTACTAATCTGCTGTCATACAGATATTGGACTCTGGTGAACAGTCAGGCTCTCAGATGCGCACACAATACTGATTCTTAAAGATCAAGATTTCTTGGTCTTTTGTCACAATCAGCAGAATTCATCTTATTCCAGCAATACTGCAGCCTTCTGTCTATCTCTGGTCCTTTCTATGGTAGGGAAATAATAAATTCCCCATCAGTGCTCACACCAGCTCAGCCCTATCAGAGCTTGCAGTGTTGGGAGCCATAGCATAGTAGGGCTTCTGGTGTTACAACAATGTTACAAAACCTCGCCTAGAGCACATAGATCGACATTGTATTCAGAAACTCCTGCAGCAAACAGCAGCCCTTCTTTCTATATTTGGGCTCCTAATGTTGCTAACACTGGTGAAGCTGTGAACAGATATTGACAACGGGAGGTCGTTTTTAGAAAAATTCCCTACTGTGGATAGGGCTTCTCTGTGTGTGTCTTTCTTCCTTGCACTCCTACCCCTTCAGAAACCCAGCTTTTCATATTCCCTACTGAGTTGATAAGCAATTAATTATAATAAATTACAGTATTCAAGTTTCAGAAGATGACATCACATTCTATCCATACTATTGGTTACCCTTAGACAAGTGTGGAGTAATTGACCCAAATTTAAAGAGGTGGTTGTTTACTGTGAATACTTTTGACAGGCTAATTAGCATAATTAGCACAGCAAATACACAATTGAAATCATTAACTGCAGAGGGCAGACTGTTCAGAGAGCTCTTTTTAATTACCTGGAGAAATACAGGTGAAAGCTCTGCTCTTTGTGTGCTACTATGTTACAGATCAAATAGATCTGATCCACTGCTGATTAGTATGTAATGACAAATTAACTTTTTGAAGCTTATATCCTGTGTTACAGTTGGAGAATGACTTTAATTTGCCTTATTTTCAAAATAACATGAAATATTCATGGTGAAGCTGGTAATGATGCCCATTAGAAGACCCTCTTGAGCATAAATATATTTCAATGTTTTAAGCACTATTTAAAATTTTTAAATGTTGGCGCAAAGTTCAGGCAGTGTGCTAAATCAGCTGGATTCCCCATATATTTTTTACTCTGCCTCTCCATAGAAAGATAGGATGCATTTAGAAATTGTTTGCCTTTGTTTAAATATTTTTTTTTTTAAAACAAGGTGTACAGTACAGTTTTAGTATTTCTGTTTACTTACAAGGTTTACTGACATTTCTCCACCTGTTTTGTAAATGCATATGTATAATGGCAGTTTGTTACTGGCATCCTTCTACCCTTCACATATATTGTCTTTGTGAATATGTCAGGTTAATATTTAATATTAAGCACCATGGTGCGCACATATGAAATAATGGGTCTAATTTTCAAAATTGTGTGTTTAAAGTTTGGCACATAAATAGAGATTTGGATGCCTAAATAAAAATTTTAGCTGCTTAACTTTAGGGTACTATAATTGAAAGTTGGGATAAATAACACTTCTGTAGAGTCTTTCTTTTGTGGCTCTTTAATGGGGTTTACAAACCCTCACTATGGCCGAGATAGTGGAAAGCCTGGAGCAGTAGTGGGCCAGGAAATCTCCGCCCCATAGTCACTGCTGAGCATACTCCTGGGAAAAGGAGCTGTATAAAGAGAGCTCCAGAAATCCAGGCAGTGAGGCGGACAGAAGCCATTTCCTGGAGGACACTGTTCTGCAACAGTAGAAGAAGAAGGTCTTACCAAGAAGGTCCAGCTGTGACCTTTCCTCCTATTTTTTGATATCACCCCAGAGGTAGGGAGTACCATGTGCAGGGCCACCAGAGGGTCACCTGCATCCATTCTGAGACTCTGGGGTTTGAGTAAAGGACTATAACAGAACAGCAGCCATGCACCACACTGCGGCATCCAGTGTGGTATGAAGTGTCCCAATGGCATGTGAGCAGGAGGTGGGTTGAACATAGACCTTGCCACGCTATCACACTTTCAAGGTCTCCCTATCCACCCCAGATTCCTCTATGATTGTCCCTTGGATGGGCAGAAATTGGGGGTTACTGACTAGGAGGTTGACCCAACTGAACCCCGTTCAGGACACATTGACCTAAAATAGATCCTGGAGCAGGAGGCCCTGCCAGTAGGCCTGCTGACCAAACAGTCCCTGCTACAGGCTCTGAAAACACGTTGCAAGAATTAAGCCTCACAACATATCTCTGGTGTAGGTAAAAGCAAAGCAGATCTACACTATAGTTAAGGATGGGAAGAGAAGAACACTTCATCCAACTGGAAGTGCAGGGGTACTGCAGGTAGAAAAATGTATTTATCCAGTGAATTTGCTAGAAAACTGGGTCTAATGCTTTTTCTCTTGCATAAAGCACTATGGGAATACAGTACTTCTATACTCCTCTGTCATTAGACCTCAAAGCACTTTGCAAACATTAATTAGTTTAGCCTCACAAAACCACTTTACAGATGGGAAAACAAGACTCATAGACTCATAGACTTTAAGGTCAGAAGGGACCATTATGATCATCTAGTCTGACCTCCCGCATGATGCAGGCCACAAAATCTGACCCACCCACTCCTCGAATAATTCTCTCCCATGACTCAGCTGTTGAAGTCCCCAAATCATGATTTAAAGACTTTAAGTCGCAGAGAATCCTCCAGCAAGCGACCCCTGCCCCATGCTGCGGAGGAAGGCGAAAAACCTCCAGGGCCTCTGCCAATCTACCCTGGAGGAAAATTCCTTCCCGACCCCAAATATGGCGATCAGCAGAACCCCGAGCATGCGGGCAAGATTCTCCAGCCAGACCCACATTGACCATTGATACTAATTACCAGCGATGGCACGTTATTGACTTATTGACTAAAATCACATTATCCCATCAAACCATCCCCTCCATAAACTTATCAAGCTTAATCTTAAAGCCAGAGAGGTCTTTCGCCCCCACCGTTTCCCTCGGAAGGCTATTCCAGAACTTCACCCCTCTGACGGTTAGAAACCGTCGTCTAATTTCAAGCCTAAACTTCCCGACGGCCAGTTTATATCCATTTGTTCTCGTGTCCACATTAGTACTAAGCTGAAATAATTCCTCTCCCTCCCTGGTATTTATCCCTCTGATATATTTAAAGAGAGCAATCATATCCCCCCTCAGCCTCCTTTTGGTTAGGGTAAACAAACCGAGCTCCTCGAGTCTCCTTTCATACGACAGGTTTTCCATTCCTCGGATCATCCTAGTAGCCCTTCTCTGTACCCGTTCCAGTTTGAGTTCATCCTTCTTAAACATGGGAGACCAGAACTGCATACAGTACTCCAAATGAGGTCTCACCAGCGCCTTGTATAACGGAAGCAGCACCTCCTTATCCCTACTAGAAATACCTCGCCTAATGCATCCCAAGACCGCATTAGCTTTTTTCACGGCCACGTCGCATTGCCGACTCATAGTCATCCTGAGATCAACCAGGACTCCGAGGTCCTTCTCCTCCTCCGTTACTTCCAACCGATGCGTCCCTAGCTTATAACTAAAATTCTTGTTAGTCATCCCTAAATGCATCACCTTACACTTCTCACTATTAAATTTCATCCTATTACTATTACTCCAGTTTACCAGGTCATCCAAGTCTCCCTGCAGGATATCCCGATCCTTCTCCGAATTGGCAATACCTCCCAACTTTGTGTCATCCGCAAACTTTATCAGCCCACTTCTACATTCGGTTCCGAGGTCAGTAATAAATAGATTAAATAAAATCGGACCCAAAACCGAACCTTGAGGAACTCCACTGGTCACCTCCCTCCAACCTGACAGTTCACCTTTCAGTACGACCCGCTGCAGTCTCCCCTTTAACCAGTTCTTTATCCACCCCTGGATTTTCATATCGATCCCCATCTTTTCCAATTTAACCAATAATTCCTCATGCGGTACCGTATCAAACGCTTTACTGAAATCGAGGTATATTAGATCCACCGCATTTCCTTTATCTAAAAAATCTGTTACTTTCTCAAAGAAGGAGGGCCAGATCCTGAGCCCCACTGAGGCCTAATGTACATTTAAAAGTGTTGCTAGCATAGTTTACCAGGAAAACCCTCCTAGTACAGATACAGTTTACGCTGGCAAAAAAGCACTTTCTTGCCAGTACTTTTTATGCCTGTTGAGCAAGCAAAATAATCTGTATTGGCAAAAGAACTTCTGTGCTGATATAACTGTGTCTACGCTAGGTCTTTTGCCAGTATAGAATTGTTGGAAAGAATTGATCCCCTTATAGCCATTTCTATACCGGCAAAAATTTCAGGTAGACCTTGGCATAAGGCTGTTTTGCACCAGGGGTGCTGGAACTATGGGTGCTGGGGGTGCAGCAGCACCCCCTGGCTTGATGTGGTTTCCATCAGATACAAGGCTTACAGTTTGGTTCAATGGCTTTCAGCACGCCCATTATAAAAATGATTCCAACACCACTGTTTTGCACTACTCTGGAAGCTTTGAACCTGTCTCATCTAGTTAGTTGAGGATTCAGCTGATCTGCAGGAATCTCCCTGTGAATTAGAACTGCCATAGCAGCTCATACATCGCCCACTATCCAGACATGAACAGACATGAGCTGTAAAGCATTACAAGACCGAGTACATTAAATTTACACTCAAGAAATATGCCATTAAATTTTCAGAGCATTCATTTCACTGCTATATAGTTTAATAATTCTAAAAATGCCTACATTGTGACTTTCTTAATGCTTTCAACCTGCTCTACAATGCACTTGTAATTTTATAGACATTACCAAAACAAAACCCCAAAAACTTATTTATACATAAAAGTAATATTTATTTACTGACCTGTACTCAGTTACTCCTGTCCTCCCTTCCCCTTTCAAATCAAGATTATATATTGCCTACAGCAGTGAGAGACCCTGATCCTACTCAAGGTGGTAAGCAGTGTATTTGAGAGCATGCCTTTGCCTGATCAGACCCGTAATTACCAATTGTGGAAAATAATTACTTAAAAACACAGTGTAGGTGTTTGTACTTGTGAAATAGTGTTGTGAGGATACATAGTTTATAGTAAGCGATTAAAAAAGCAACACATTTTCTGTAAGAGTTAGCTAAAACATACCTGTGTGTTGGTTTGAAAGGTCAGCTCCTGGAATAAATGAGACAGATATATGCCCTAACCAGTGTGAACCCTCTTGAATTTTGGGGAAGTTTGAGTCTGAATACTGCAGCTTGGACCCATCTATACAGAAAGCAGATGTGTATGACCAATTGTAACTCTCCTTTTTTTTGCTAGCCTTTCCGTTGTGCACACTGCCATTATTCCTGCAATATGTCTGGCTCCCTGAAGAGGCATTACAACAGGAAGCATCCCAATGAAGAGTATGTTAATGTTGGTACTGGTGAACTTGCTGCAGAAGCCCTTATCCAACAAGGTAAATTTCCAGTTAAAAGCAGCACATCTGTCTGTTTATTTTCACTGTTGAAGCAAAGTTGATTTGAAGGTGAACATTGAGGAGTGAGTTGCACAGTTTAATTACATGTGTGAAAAAGTATTTCCTTTTCTAGGTTCTGAAATGGCAACATTATGATTTCATTCACTGTTCCCTTATTCCAGGGATCGGCAACGTTTGGCACGCGGCCCGCCAGGGTAAGCCCCCTGGTGGGCCGGGCCAGGCCGATTTGTTTACCTGCTGCGTCCACAGGTTTGGCCGATTGCAGCTCCCACTGGCCGCGGTTCACCGCTGCAGGCCAATGGGGGGTGCTGGAAGCCGCGGCCAGCACATCCCTCGTCCCGCAGCCCCCATTGGCCTAGAGCGGTGAACCGCAGCCAGTGGGAGCCACGATCGGCCGAACCTGCGGACGTGGCAGGTAAACAAACCAACCCAGCCCCCCAGGGGTCTTACCCTGGCGGGCCGCGGGCCAAACGTTATGAGACAGGGTGAACAGAAGTTCTCAATCTGTCTTCTCTACAGCATTCATTATTTTATATACTTTTATGAGGTCCCCTCTTATTCATCTCCTGTCTAAGGTAAACAGTCCCATCTTTTCAATCTCTTTTCAAATGAGTAATCAGCTGATAAATTTTCATGATAGTTTTGAAAGATTGAGCTAATCCTGAGATGAGAACTGAATGGCTGAATGGCACCAAATTAATCTCCCAATAAACAAGTCAAGTCAAGAAAGGTAAACAAGTGCAGATCTGTTGTAAATGGAAAGGGCTTTGGCCTCACACTTAAGGATAATTATTCAGAGCATTGAATGGGGTTTTTAACCATTCAACTCCCATTGATTTAGGGGGAGATTTTCAAAAATCAATTGGAGTTAGGTTCCACTGCTTAGTGAAGAGGGAGAAACAGTAACAGGAAACTTGGAAATGGCAGAGATGCTTAATGACTTCTTTGTTTCGGTCTTCACCGAGAAGTCTGAAGGAATGCCTAACATAGTGAATGCTAATGGGAAGGGGGTAGGTTTAGCAGATAAAATAAAAAAAGAACAAGTTAAAAATCACTTAGAAAAGTTAGATGCCTGCAAGTCACCAGGGCCTGATGAAATGCATCCTAGAATACTCAAGGAGCTAATAGAGGAGGTATCTGAGCCTCTAGCTATTATCTTTGGAAAATCATGGGAGACGGGAGAGATTCCAGATGACTGGAAAAGGGCAAATATAGTGCCCATCTATAAAAAGGGAAATAAAAACAACCCAGGAAACTACAGACCAGTTAGTTTAACTTCTGTGCCAGGGAAGATAATGGAGCAAGTAATTAAGGAAATCATCTGCAAACACTTGGAAGGTGTTTCCCTCCCAGCTAGGGATAGCTCAGTGGTTTGAGCATTGGCCTGCTAAACCCAGGGTTGTGAGTTCAATTCTTGAGGGGGCCACTTGGGGATCTGGGGCAAAATCAGTACTTGGTCCTGCTAGTGAAGGCAGGGGGCTGGACTCGATGACCTTTTAAGGTCCCTTCCAGTTCTAGGAGATGGGATATCTCCATTATAAAAAAAAAAAAAAAAAGTAATTAAGGAAATCATCTGCAAACACTTGGAAGGTGGGAAGGTGATAGGGAACAGCCAGCATGGATTTGTAAAGAACAAAACATGTCAAACCAATCTGATAGCTTTCTTCGATAGGATAACGAGTCTTGTGGATAAGGGAGAAGCTGTGGATGTGGTATACCTAGACTTTAGTAAGGCATTTGATACGGTCTCGCATGATATTCTTATCGATAAACTAGGCAAATACAATTTAGATGGGGCTACTATAAGGTGGGTGCATAACTGGCTGGATAACCGTACTCAGAGAGTTGTTATTAATGGTTCCCAATCCTGCTGGAAAGGCATAACGAGTGGGGTTCCGCAGGGGTCTGTTTTGGGACCGGCTCTGTTCAATATCTTCATTAACGACTTAGATATTGGCATAGAAAGTACGCTTATTAAGTTTGCGGATGATACCAAACTGGGAGGGATTGCAACTGCTTTGGAGGACAGGGTCATAATTCAAAATGATCTGGACAAATTGGAGAAATGGTCTGAGTTAAACAGGATGAAGTTTAACAAAGACAAATGCAAAGTGCTCCACTTAGGAAGAAAAAATCAGTTTCACACATACAGAATGGGAAGAGACTGTCTAGGAAAGAGTACGGCAGAAAGGGATCTAGGGGTTATAGTGGACCACAAGCTAAATATGAGTCAACAGTGTGATGCTGTTGCAAAAAAAGCAAACATGATTCTGGGATGTATTAACGGGTGTGTTGTGAGCAAGACACAAGAAGTCATTCTTCCGCTCTACTCTGCTCTGGTTAGGCCTCAGCTGGAGTATTGTGTCCAGTTCTGGGCACCGCATTTCAAGAAAGATGTGGAGAAATTGGAAAGGGTCCAGAGAAGAGCAACAAGAATGATTAAAGGTCTTGAGAACATGACCTATGAAGGAAGGCTGAAAGAATTGGGTTTGTTTAGTTTGGAAAAGAGAAGACTGAGAGGGGACATGATAGCAGTTTTCAGGTATCTAAAAGGGTGTCATAAGGAGGAGGGAGAAAACTTGTTCACCTTAGCCTCTGAGGATAGAACAAGAAGCAATGGGCTTAAACTGCAGCAAGGGAGGTCTAGGTTGGACATTAGGAAAAAGTTCCTAACTGTCAGGGTGGTTAAACACTGGAATAAATTGCCTAGGGAGGTTGTGGAATCTCCATCTCTGGAGATATTTAAGAGTAGGTTAGATAAATGTCTATCAGGGATGGTCTAGACAGTATTTGGTCCTGCCATGCGGGCAGGGGACTGGACTCGATGACCTCTCGAGGTCCCTTCCAGTTCTAGAATCTATGAATCTATGGCCCATTCACTTTCAATCGGAGTTGAGTGCCTCACTGCCCTGTCTTTGAATATCTTTCCCTTTAATGGCCATTTCATTGCTAAAGCCCTGTACGCTGCTCTGAAACTGTTGGGGTTATTACTTCTCCCTCTTACCTATGCAGGTGGGGTAAAAATAAGCTTGGTTTTCATTTGGAAATGGACTCTGCACTCTTGACTCTTGAACTGAAAGTCTGTTCCACTCTCAGACAACTGTCTTGGTTTCCAGAGTGGAAATTAATTATCTTAGTTGGCCTATATGGCCAACTAATATTGGTGAAAAGTGATTGCCTTAGCTTCTTGCTTGCAGCTGCAGTCGATTTGCATTATGTAAGCTGCTATGGGATATCAAATAAACTGGAAATTGGAGAATGTAGGAAATGCTTGACATTCAAGATTAACCCTCAGAACCAAATCAACAATCAAGGGAAGAGAGAAGTGTGTTTATACATATATATCCGTAGCATGAAATAATTCTGTTCATTGCAGATTTTTCTAAATCTAAAAGCTTTCATTCATTCAGTTCACTTCTTACATCCTTTTTATAAACAGTGGGCAGTGCTGCTAGTTCCTGTTGTCTGATTATTTACATTTGATAGCCACCATGTTGTTAATTATTTATTTAGAAACCATAATTCTTTCTTTGCAGAGTAGCCCTACCCAGATGCTGCTAAAGCAGATAGGTACAAGTCTACTATCTCCCAAGAGAGGTTTTGCTATTGTACACTTGGCAGATAGACCAAAGCGAACAATCTGATTGTGCAATCAGATAGCTTGTTGAGTATGAAGTGTATTTAGAGATTCAGGAAGCACAAAGCTCATACAGTTCTGGTTCCTGGAGGGGAATAAAAGGGAAACTCAATTAAATATTATGTTGCATTGTGTTGAAAGTGCTGAGCTGTTTGGTAGAGTCACATTTCTTATTTTATTTTTGATCATTTCTGAGGTTTTTGTTTTTTTCCATTTTGAATGGAACATACAAAACTTTTTTTAAAATAAGTGCCTTTTGGAAACTTTAGAATTTCCCTTTTTGTTACAGAATAGATACCAGAATAATGCCAAAATATTAGATAATGAATAAAATATAATTCTCCCAAGCATGTCATTATTTCTAAAAAGCATTTCCAAATTATTCTTTTTACAAACAATCCTTGTCCATCAGAAATGCTAAACCACCTTTAAATAACACTGAAATTGTGACACAAGGAAAAACATTCAGAATTAAAAGTTGAGACTCCATCTTTTAACTTGTATAAATACCTTAATTGAAAATGTTATTTTCATGTAGACTATTAAACGCTTCCCAAAGCCTTCTGAAAGTGCACATACAGTACAAGAGGTGCAATGCTAATCATTCAAGGAATTACACAGCCAAGTGACACACAGCAGTATTTTATTTTTAGACTGCTATTAGAAATTTATAGCAGCAGTGAATGGCAGAAAAGCAGATACTTTCATACACTCAACTTTATAGAATTATATAACTTACAACAAAATTGATTTTTTTTTAAATGTTTAACAATGGAAAATTAATATTCTAACAGTATGTCCAGCCGGCATAGGGCTCAAAAATATCTTGTGATACACTCTACACACTGTTTTTAATGTGTTTTTTTTTTTTTTTTAATTGCTTTTGGAACCTTGGTCACTTGCCTGGTTAGGTAATCAAACAGGAAAGCATGATATGGAGATAATCTCCAGATCTTGGGAGTCAGGAGGCATGGATTCTGTCCCCAGTTCTGCCTCAGACTTTCTTTGTGACCCAGGACAAATCACTTATCCTTTCTTTGTCTAAACTACAGATGACCCGCTTCCCCTCTCTTCACCCTGTTTCCCTCATATCTATAGTCTGTCTTGTTCATGTGGCTTATAGACTTTATAGGAAAGGGACTTTCTATTTCTGTGTTTGTAGAGCATCATGCAATCACAGCTGGGGCCTGTTGGTGCTACTGCAATACAGATAATACCTATCTCATGGGGATGTTGTGTCAGTAAATTGTTTTAAAAGTGCATTGAGATCCTGTGATGGAAAGTGCTATGGAAGTATATATTACATTACATTATATTATAGACACCAATATTGGTGTCAAAAGTGGATAAGGTATGTCATTCACTGACCTTTTCTATATCTGGCCCAAGTATTTAATGAATTGAGTAGAAATTAATTTTCCTGAGCTTCGATGCCAATTAACTGACACAGTTGTACATTAGCAGTTTGCGTATTTCCATTTGTTGTTCCTTAATTAGTCACAATGACAAAAGTTGCAGCTTTAATTAACGTGGTGTAATGTTCTAGTAATTTTAATTTAGAAGTAATATAGAAAGGTCTTTCTCCTATTAATGGAATACTGTGTGCAATGAGAACTTGGCTTGTAATCAGCCTACCAGAGTACACATCAAGCATTTAATTAGATAGCACTAGCAGGAACCATCAGGGTAATGGATGATGATTTCTAGAGGGCCATCTGGTGGTATAGTACTTAAGGCACAAGGAGCTCCCCTAATATTTATATTTATATTTAATTGAATGTGGTTTACTCATCTGATACAACACACTGTAGTATTCAATCTATTTGTGTTTTTGGTTTAGTGAGGGGGAAAAAATCCAGTGAAAACAAACACTAGTTTGCATGACTGCATGCATCTAAGTTCTGATATTTGATCAAATTACTTTCATAAGAAAAAAGGCAAAAAATTGGTGAAATCTAATGTAGAAAGTGGAAGTTTATGATTTTGTCATACTGTACTAGTTCTTTTAATTAAGCTGCTGTGAGGACAGACTGTAAACAATGTACCATATCCGTTTAAAGACCATAATGAAAAGATACCTGTATTTACACTTTTAAAATGTTAAAATAAATCTATAGTTCAAACTCACAAAAGCAAAGATATTTAGGGTATGGTGCAGTTTCCATTGTATGTTGTCCTTGTTTTACTTTGGTATTGCAGAAGTCCCAGAAAAGTGAATAATCTTACTGGATGTACTGCTATGAAGTCTGATAATGCTGAACAACAGCCTTAAGGGAGATTATTATTTTTTTTATTAACAAAACATGGACCCAACTCTGGGAACATTTACAATATTAAGAGCATGACAGTATTTTAAAAAATGGTCAAACATCTACTTGACAGAGAACTCCACCACTCATAACATAAAAGCACTTCACCCCACTAAGGCCTTGCTTCGTACTTTGAGGGCCAAGAAACTGGGGCTGTATCAGGAAAAAGGGGAAACAACATTCAGAGACAAAGGCTGCTATGGCTCCAGTCCTGCAAGATGTTGGGTGGAGCATCCAAATTAATCTTATCTGCTGGGATTATACATAATGAGGAGGTATTCAGATACCTTGTTGATGAGTTCATAAAAAAAACAATAGTCTCTAAAGGACTGATCATGCTTTGAAGAGATGGAAGATATGATCTAATAGCCTTTCCCTCTCCCTAAATATTGTGATTCACATAGAAGGCTTTATATTAGAGATGGGCCTAAATCAAAACTCAGAATATGGATATCCCCAAACGTGGAGGAATTTTGGGTGTGAATCTAGATGTAAACTTTTGGCTCATGCCTATCTCTGCTTTTTAGATTTAAAATCACGGCACGAATTCCATCTAGAAACAAATTGCTAGCCAGTACAGTCTACAAAGTATAATTGTATAAGTGGAACCAATGCATTCTGCACTTTTCTTTTAAGTCTCTAGTAATTTTTTTGGCCCAGCAGTGGGATGTGAAGGTCAGGATCAGTGTAGTCCTCTTTGGTGGAGAGGTTCATCTCTCACACGAGTGCTCACCGTCCTTCAAAGGGTTTCCAGTTGTGTAGCAAACAGAAAACACAGGTCCTTGCCCAGTAAATAGTTTGTTTACATTCTACCCTGGGGCTCACATGCCCCTCACAGATACATAAAGTGGGTGAGGAGCAGATCCACTCAAACTTGTACCATACACATTGAAGTGGTTCAGCTAGTCTGATTATATTTAAAATAATAAGTGTTCAATACACAGAGAAAGCAAAATCTTATGAGGTATTGCTGGTTAGGTTGACAGAAAAAGGCGCAAACTTGAGTAGTCCCGTATGGCTTTCTTGTATCCCAAAAAATGTAATGGTAGTAAGAGGGTACTCTCTGGGATAATTGAAGTGAAGTGAAATTATACCAAAAATCTTTTGTTTTTGTTTTTTTCCCCAGGTGGCATTAAATGTCCAGTTTGCAGTTTTGTGTATGGTACAAAATGGGAGTTCAACAGACATCTTAAGAACAAGCATGGCCTGAAATTAGTGGAGCATGACGGGGAAGCAAAGTGGGAGGTAAAAACAAAATTGCTACATCTTTGCCCAAAAATTTCAAAAATCTCTAAAGATAAAGAATGTGTGTGAAAAGTGTATTATGGACTTCCTTACATGGTGGAAAGTTGTCTTCTCTCTATTATCTCTGGCTTGAATGCATACAGTTAATGCATACAGTGCAATTCTGCACTAAAAAAATTAAAATTCTGCACACAATAATTTCTGCATATTTTATTTGTCAAAATAACACTATATAATCATGCCAGTTTCAATTATTTTGCTAATTTATTTCAAAATACCTGTCAGCAAGTATGTCTGTAACAATACAGACACACACAAAATTTCCCCCAGGAGTAGAGAGTTATAGAAACCCCTACAACAACCCACTTCCTGTTTCTTTGCCCCCTCCCCACCAGAGCCCAGATGCGGGGTGCCCCCCCACCCCAGACACTCACACCCCTTCCCCCAGAGCCCAGTTGCAGGTCCCCTCCCCTCGCCCAGACACCTGCGCCCCTCCCCCTCCAGAACCCAGCCGTGGACCCTCCAGCCCAAACACCTGCACCCCTTCTTTCCTTCCCCCCCAAAGCTCAGGACCCAAAAGGAGAAACATCCTGATGCTGGGTCCTGAGCGTGTGTGGAGTTTCCTGCACGCTGCCTCCTTCCTTCAGGGCATGTTGAGAACTGCAGTTCCCAGGAACCCTCCAGTTCCCTCTCCCTCCCCTGGCAGTGTCTTCTATTTGCCAGCTGGGCTCTGCTGGGTACAGCAACCCCTACTGGCGGCCAGCAGCTCTGCAGACCATTTCGGGGGGGCGGAAGGAAATTCTGCATGCACAACATTAATTTCTGCTCAAATTCTGCATGCACAGCAGTGCAGAAGTCCCCCAGGAGTAATACAGTGCTAAGGTTAACTACTGTAATGTCTAGCAGGATTAACAAGATAACAATTCATGGTTCTTCAAATACTGTCCGTATGGGTGCTCCAGTTCAGGTGCGCCTGTACTCTACATCTTTGATCAGAGATTTTTGGTGCCTGTGCCCGTTTAGTCCACACATGCAAGCTCACACCCTCATGCCCTGTGCCAAAGGTGTAAAGGGCCATAGACGAACAGCCCTCAGTCCCTTGTCAACGTCCTTTGGCCTGAGATGGAGTCTGCTGTGTGCCTGTTCTCTTTAGTACTGTATTTAGCAGTTAGTTAGTATGTAGTTAGTTCTTTGATAGTGTTTATGGTTGTTGAAACAGTTGTTCCCTTTTATCTTTTTCCTTTAAAAAATTATTGATAGACATAGATTGATTTAAAATCTTCTCCTATTAAGGGGTCATTTTTGTTATTTTGCTTGGAGATGCTGGGCTCTTGGGATTTAAAAGGTGGCTATCCTGATAAGTGATGGGCATTTTCAGTGCCTCCACTCTTTGGGAGACACTCATCTTCCCAGTGAGTGCAGGATCTGCACTTCTTTCAAAGGTAGATCCCGAAAAAATGGGGAGATCAAGTTTTAACTCCTGATTATGAAGCAAGCCTTAAGACCAGCTTCAGATCCAGGGGCAGAGGACCCCGCCCCCCATACATAGACCTCCCAGTACGGCTAGTGCCCTGTCCACCCCAAGATCTTGGTCATTGGAGGCCACTTGAGATCTAGGCTGTACTGGTTACATCTACAGCACTGAAGACCTAAGCAAAGGTAGCATCGACATCTGCCTGTATGCAGAAAGAGGTAAAGACAAAACCTCTGAGAAAGTCTGGGTCACCGATGCACAAGAAGGCTACGGAGACCTCGGTCCCAAAGGGAATTCCGTGCAGGCTCTGAGTGCTTTCTGTACTGCAAGGACAGTGAAGACGGATTCAAGGAGTCAGTCGTCAAACTTGGTACCGAGCTCAGGTACCCATACCCAGAGCTGCAGAGCCAATTCCAGGAGGATTCTATGCTTGTCCCCAGATAACAATCGGTACTGATAACCTGGAAGTCTATGATACCAAAGACTGTTCAACTGCCTATGTTACTGTAATCGGAGTCGATTCTTTCCAATACCAAGCACTGGGTGCCAGCTACCTTGGTACCAAAGCCATCCTCTACAGGTTCTCGCTCGACCCATTCTTTGATGCCATTGGTACCTCAAGAATTTTGATACTTTAAGGACTTTCTTTCAGAGTGGTAGCTGTGTTAGTCTGTATCAGTAAAAACAACGAGGAGTCTTGTGGCACCTTAGAGACTAACAAATATATTTGGTCATAAGCTTTCATGGGCTTCATCAGATGCATGGAGTGGAACATACAGTAGGAAGGTATAAATACACAGTATATGAAAAGATGGGAGTTGCCTTACCAAGTGTGTGTGTGTGGGGGGGGGGGTCAGTGCTAACGGGCCAATTCAATTAAGGTATTTGAGCTGGAGTCTCCTCTGTTAACTGGTACCGGTGGTTTATCCACACCGAGACTTACTCAGTTGCCACCCCCCATTAGCTAAAGTACCATACTCACTGTTGTCTACCATTCAAGTTGAACAGTTATTTTCTCTTCTCCCCCCCCCCCCCCCGGAGTATGCTGAGAAGGACTCCTCAGACTCTCAAATATTGGTACATGGTTTCCCTGTCTACTCTAAAACACATAACTCTGTCTCTTACACTGATCAATTGGCAGAGAATAGACCTCAAACGATACCCACATGGCAAAAACACAGATGGATGCCTCCACCCATATCCTTGTTGGAACCCTTGGGCATTCTTTTGTCAACAATTTGCAACAATTCTTCACACCATCAGAGGGAGCAAAGAAGGGGTTATTCCCCTCAACCACCTCTGCCACCAGCTATGCTAGAGGAGGAGACCTTGGAGGTGCAAAAATCAAGAGCAGACAAGGTGTTGATGCCTCTTACAAATATTTCCTCTTCATTGCCTGATGAAGCTGTGATGCCTCCACTGCCATCTATGGCCGATGACTTCAGGCAGTTCTAGGAACTGATTAAGTGAATTGCTGAAATGCTTCAGATTCCTTTAGAAGAAGTTCAGGTATCCCACCATAAACGCCTGAATATTTTACATAGTTTAGCATCCATGAGGATTGCCATTCTGGTCAGTGAAACTCTTATGGAACCCACTAAGTCTGTTTGGCAACCCCAGCTACCACACCACCTACCTACAGAAGGGCAGATAAAAAGTATCCGTCCATGCCGGGGAATCAGAATCTTAATTTTCTCACCTGGATCCAAACTCCTGTAGTGGAGGCTGTTAATGAACAAAGCAGACAGCATACCTCAAGGTCCACCCTGTACAGAAAGGACCACAGGAGGCGTAATATTTTTGGCTGCAAATCTTACTCTTCAGCCACACTTCACTTTAGAACAGCAAACCATCAGGCACTCATGGCCAAATTTGACTGTTTGAATGGCAACAAATTCTATTACTTTATTGATCATCTGCCAGAGGAACATCATGACCAATTTCAGGCCATTATTCAAGAGGGTCAGCTCCTGGCAAGATCATCACTCCAGGCCTCCTTGGATGCTGCTGACACTGCAGCATGTTCAATGCAGTGTTCATGAGAAGAGCTCTTAGCTCCAGCTGTTCGGCTTCCCAAGTGAGGAGCAGAGCACCACTGAGGACCTTGCCTTTGACAGTCACATGCTCTTCGCACATTTGACAGGTACATCTCTCCACATTCTAGAGTACTTGAGCTATGTTAAGATCCTTGGGAATTTATACTGCTGTGTAAATAAAAGGAGATTTAGCTGGTCTCAGACAGCATAAAGAGCATGCCCAACCCCGTATTCAACTTATTGTGGAACATCTGAGCCCGAGCCAAGAGACCAAAATACTCTAAAAAGAAACCTCCCTCAGCTACAGCTACCTCTTCTCAGCCATCCACAACCTCCAAGTGACAGTTTTGATGGCTTGGTCGAGAGACTCAACCACCCGATTGACTAGGATTTACAGCTGCAACATCATACCCCCACCTCCTTTCGGATATCACCTCTCCCATTTTCAAGCTGCATGGGAGAATATAACATGGGACAAATGTGGTTTGGAAGCCATAACATTTGGCTGCACCATCCATTTCAGTTTTGTTCCCTCCTACCCATTCTCCCTCCCCTTCCCTGTTCAGGTACCCATCTCATGATCAATTGCTGACATGAGGTTGCCTCACTTCTGTGTGTAGGGGCAATAGAACCAGTTCTTGTGCAGCACAGGGGAAGGGCATTCTATTCAATGTACTTCCTGATCCCAAGTGGAATGGAGGTTGGAGGCCAATTTTAGATCTCCGATATCTAAACAGATATGTGGAACGGCACAAATTCAGATTTGAGCATTGGCTTGCTAAACCCAGGGTTGTGAGCTCAATCCTTGAGGGGGCCATTTAGGGATCTGGGGCAAAATCAGTACTTGGTCTTGCTAGTGAAGGCAGGGGGCTGGACTTGAAGACCTTTCAGGATCCCTTCCAGTTCTATGAGATAGGTATATCTCCATATATAGGTTGGTGACCCTTTCAGCAACAATTCCCTTGTTAGATTCAGGAGATTGGTTTGTGATTCTCGACCTACAAGATGCATATTTTCATGTGGCTATTCACCCTTCACACGAGGTTTCTTTTATTTTCTAATCAACAATGATATCTACCAATACCAGGTGCTTCCTTTCAGCCTATCTTCTGCCCCCTGGGTATTCTCGAATGTTCTTGCAGTAATTGCCATCCACCTACGTTGTCTGGATATAAATGTTTTACCCTATCTGGACGATTGGTTGATCGGAGCAGATCTTATCAGGAAGTGGTGGTGGCCATAAATGTGACACATTTTCGCCAGAAGACATCCCTCTAAGAAATGACATTAAGAGTCTCAGGAAGAGCACACTTTTTCATCATAACTATTCCCTATGCAGGGCCCCCTGAGGGATGCAGTACAGCAGAAAATATCATTTCTGCTCCTGCTTCCAAAATCAGGTCGGCTTCCCCTCACAGACCACCTCAGGAAGAGAAAATGGTCCACTGGGACATCGAACAGGATGACATGCAAGAACCAGATTGCCATTAGAAGATACTGGACATATCTTCATTTTCCCTGGAGAATCCATCGCTCCAGTGGTCCCAACCCAGGCAGACAATTAGCACATCTTCCAGGAGTTTGCTGGAATGAACAGTTGACACACTGGAAATTCAAGTACAGGAGGAGTCACAGAACCAATTGGTCATCCTGCACTCCTTGGTCCAGAGAGGAGTTAAACTTCTTGATAATGGAGGGACAACTAGCAGACCACTCTTCTCTGCAGGCTTCCCTCAATGTCTCAGACACAGCAGTGTGTTGTATAGCAGCTGCAGTTACAATGTGCAGGGCTTCATGGTTGCAGTCTTCGGGAATATGGAAGGAGGTTCAAATGACCACGGGGGGACCTTCCCTTCAAAGGCTGTGACCTGTTTCATACACAGACTGTCAAATCCCTGCACGCTTTGAAGGACTTAAAGGTCACTTTGCAATCCCTAGAGAGGTATACCCAAACTCTAAAGAATACTACAAGCTTCACCTATCAGAGTCAACCATCCCCTAATATTATGGATAACAAAGATCTTTAGAGCCTCTGAGGAAAACAGAGGTTGCAAAGGAGAAGACCCTTCTGCCACGCATTCTGCACTACGTCATGCCAGAAAATTTGACAGGACGGTTGAGTCTCTGCATGGAATGATCTTTTATTTTCAGGAGGCCTGAAACCAAATTATCTCAAATAAGTAGGTCATGGAAATTGTGGATAAGGAGGTAGTCTGTCCAGTTCCAGTCTCTCCCTCTCTGACACGTCCCTCTCTCATTTTCTTCAGGGACCCCCTTGATAAGACACTGTTAAAGGAGGAGGAAGCCTTTATGCAATTCAAAGCAGTGGAAGGAGTCCCTGTAGAATTCCAGGATGCGGAGGGTTATTCAGATTATTTCCTGATTCCAAAGAAGAAAGGGGGCTGGTATCCCATCCTAGGTCTCCAATGACTCAACCAATTCATATATTGCTTCAAGTTCAGGATGGTGACCTTTGCTTCTATAGTTCCTACCCTAGATCCTCAATATTAGTTCACACTCAATTTACAGGACACCTGTTTCCATATAGCAATTCACCTGGCCCATAAGAAATACCTTAGATTGACTGGTTGCTAGTCCCAATACAGCATGATTTCTTTTGATCTCTCCACTGCTCCCAGAGTATTCATCAAGTGCCTAGCATTCATGGTGGATCACTTAAGGAGGCAGGAAGTATATGTCTACTGTGACAAAGTTCCTCCTCTATCTTGGTGGGTCCTGCGCTTATTGGCGGATTTTCTTGCCTCAGAGATTCACCATGTGGGTTGGGGAACAGCCCAGAGACCTTCCCCTCTGGAAGAACCCACAGTCCAGGTCAATTGGGAGGTTTGGGGGGAACCCGGACCCGCCCTCTACTCCGGGTTCCAGCCCAGGGCTCTGTGGACTGCAACTGTCTATAGTGCCTCCTGTAACAGCTGCATGACAGCTACAACTCCCTGGGCTACTTCCCCATGGCCTCCTCCAAACACCTTCCTTATTCTCACCACAGGACCTTCCTCCTGGTGTCTGATAATGCTCGTGCTCCTCAGTCCTCCAGCAGCACACCCTCTCACTCTCAGCTCCTTGCGCCTCTTGCTCCCAGCTCCTCACACTCGCACCACAAACTGAAGTGAGCTCCTTTTAAAACCCAGGTGCCCTGATTAGCCTGCCTTAATTGATTCTAGCAGCTTCTTCTTAATTGGCTCCAGGTGTCCTAATTAGCCTGCCTGCCTTAACTGGTTCTAGCAGGTTCCTGATTACTCTAGTGCAGCCCCTGCTCTGGTCACTCAGGGAACAGAAAACTACTCATCCAGTGACCAATATATTTGCTCTCTACCAGACTCCTGTACCCCACTGGTCTGGGTCTGTCACACTACCTATACTTTAACGATTGGTTAATTCAAGTATCAGAGGGGTAGCCGTGTTAGTCTGTATCCTCAAAAACAACAAGGAGTCCAGTGGCACCTTAAAGACTAACAGATTTATTTGGGCATCAGCTTTTGTGGGTGCATCTGATGCATCTGAAGAAGTGGGTTTTTTACCCACGAAAGTTTATGCCCAAATAAATCTGTTAGTCTTTAAGGTGCCACCCAACTCCTCGTTGTTTTTGTGGTTAATTCAAGGACAGTCTCCTCAGCAAGTGAGCAATTCATCAAAGGTAGCCTTCGTGCTCTTCACTGCTTTGGATCTCAGAGTGAACAAGGAGAAATACAATCTGATCCTCACTGAAAAGAGTTCATAGGGGTAATATTGGACTCCACAGTAGCAAAAAGCTTACTTGTCACAAGACAGATTCCTCACTCTTCTGAACTTCATCAGTCAACTCCAGGCTTACCCAACATCAACAGTGAGAGCATGTCTCAGACTCATGGAAAACATGGTTTACTGCACCTATCTGTTGCAGTTTGCCAGACTCCACCTACACTCCATGCAGACTGGTTGAGATCAGTGTAACTACCTGGAAGACACCATATAGTCATGATATTCATGGTCCCACAAATTTTTCACCTCGTTAGATTGGTGGAAGGACCTTCCTACAGGTGTATAACAGAGGATCGTTTTCACCATTCCTACCAACCAAGACATTGGTGATAGATGTAGCCACTCTTAAGGCTTGCCTATGCAGTGTGCTAAAGAGCACCAGCTGGGGTGTAAATTCTAGTGTGCACCAGAGTGCACTCACTAACTGCCCACGTGGGCCCTGCTGGCGCTCACTAAAAATTCCTTAGTGTGCGTTTAGGTAGTGCAGTCCTATGTCAATGTACCGTAGGGCTCTTTGAGTGTGTGCCAGCAGGATCCACACAGATAGTTACAGTTAGTGCAGGACACGCTGGTGTGTACTAGAATTAACACCCCAGCTGGTGAGGACTAGGACATTGTGTAGACAAGCTCTTGGAAGGGGATCTCTTCTAGACCAAATTCAGACACAAGGCCTCCCCAAGAACTAAATCTCCACATAAATATGCTAGAGCTAAGAGCCTTTTGCCTAGCATACACGGTATTTCTACTCACTCTGAGGAACCACCATCCAAATACTGATGGACATCACTATGTACTACGTCAACAGGCCTGGAGGGGCTCAATCATTGCCTCTTTGCCAGGAATCAGTCCATCTCTGGGAATGGTGTATTTATGATCACCTCACTCTAATGGCCCTACATATTCCAGGTTTTAAAAACACCCAGGTGGACCAGCTTAACAGACAGTATTCATGACTCAATTCTGTGAAGTACCTTCTGCAATGTGAACAGACCTGTTTGCCACGGACTGGAACAATGAATGCTAACTATCTGCTCTGGGAGTGAATGGGAGGCTGGGGAAGGCCCAGTCTCCCCGTCAGATGCCTTACTCATCCCCTGAGCACTGGGACTTGTGTATGTTTATCCATCCATTTCACTCATACATAGGGTCCTGACGAAACCTGACGAAGGTTGGAGGCAGCCCATAATATGCTGCTAGCTCCAGCATGTAACAGTTTTGGTTACATAGTTTTCGCACACCCTGTAGTTGCTAGGTTCCTCAAAGGCCTCATCCATGTCTTTCCTCCAATCATACAGAGCTCCTGGGACCTCAACATTATGTAATAAGGCTGATGGGGCTCCCTTTGAACATTTAGCAACCTGTTCGTTATACCAGCTGTCTATGAATATTGCTTCTTAGTGATCGTAAACTCAGCCCAAAGAGTAGGAGAGATCCAAGCCCTCACAACAAGACCACCATATACAGTATTCCATAAGGACAAGGTAACATTGAGGCTTCACCTAAAATTCTTGCCCAGAGTTGTTACTGACTTTCTCCTGAATCAAGTGATTCGCCAGTTTTATTTCCCAAGCCTCATAATAGTCAAAGGGAAGCTTTCACACCTGTGAAATGGACTGTTCAGGAATTCTCCAATACATTCCTGGCCTTTGTTGACAGGATGAAGAATCAACCGATATATATACGAAGTTCCTGATTGTAACCAATTTGCAATAGTTCAGTTGGACCCATTTTCATAGATAAGAGCCCATTCTAACACACTGTAAGCAGCTTCTATAATGGGGGTCGGGATCTCTCAGGGGGTTGCGAGATTATTAATGGGGGGTTGTGAGCGGTCAGTCTCCACTCCAAACCCCGCTTTGCCTCCAGCATTTATAATGGTGTTAAATTAAAAAATGTTTAAGAGGGGTCGCACTCAGAGGCTTGCTGTGTGAAAGGGGTCACCAGTACAGTAGTTTGAGAACCACTGAGCTACCTGGAGTTCAGTTCACACCTTTACTCGACACGACTCCCTGACAGAGGACTCCAGGTCAAATGTCTGATTTGGCTGCAGTGTCCTCCAGTCCTTGTGTCAGCAGATTCTGAATACCACCCCCACGAAAAGAGATTATTGCTTGCAAGTGAACAGAAATGGGATCTCTGTGGACCGTCACTTGAAGAAGAGTGGTTTCTTACTCTGCAGTAACTGTGGTTCTTCAAGATGTGTTATCCACTTGTATTCTACAACCCACCCTCCTGCTCTGCTACTGCAGAATCCTGTATCACTTGCATTCTGCTTTAGGGAAGAAACTGAAGGGTTGTTGTGGCTGACCCAACGGCTGTGTCCTTGGCTATTGGGAGCAAGTGTGGTCCCAACAAACACTGCTCTTCAAAATAATCTGATCTCATGTGCACGGGGCACATGCAAACCAGAAGTTGGAATACTTGTGGACAACATAACTCTTTTTGCAGGGTAAGTAGCCAGTCTTCTTGACACAAAGGGTCATTTTCTGGCTTCAAAGGAATTTGTCCAGATTTATATTGGCAGTGTAGCTAAAAGGAGAATTTGGCCCACAATATCTTCCTTAGAGTCTAACAAGTGTGTGATTAGGTTATTAATTATAAATTACGTGCACAATAAAAATAAAGTCAAATTAACATGACATTTTGTAAATGAACTTGATGCAACTATCTGGAAGTCTAATAGAAGTATAAATAAGCTTATGGGGTGAAATTATGGCTTCCATTAAAATCAGTGGCAAAATTTCCATGGACTTCAATGGTGCCAGGATTTCTCATGTTCTTCCATAAAGTATATTGTTATAAATCTGTCATCCAGTTTTTCCCTATTTAAATTTGGGGCACCAAGTGCCCTCTGTAATTCTCAAGAGTTAAAAGGAGATCATTGACCTGTTTTTTAGCTAACAACTGAAATTTCTGAGGAATCATCCACTCAGTATCTGCACATCACAGAGGCTGAAGACGTTCAAGGAACTCAAGCTGCTGTAGCTGCATTACAAGACCTAAGATATACCTCAGAGAATGGTAAGGGATATTTTTAGTTTGAAAGGGTAGAGTAGATCTTTTTCATCAGAGTTCCCAACTCTTGTGAATACAGTGGGAAACTTGAAAAGGAAATATTTATTCTTCTGTATTGATTTTACCAAGGTATTTTCTATATGGTAGTGAGGTACTAATATTGTAGTGTGGTAAACATTTCTTTGTAAGGTCATCCGTAATACTTTTTAAAAGGACAGTGTCAAGTGTTTGGGCCCACAGTGTGGTCTACCACAGGGGTTCTCACCCCTTTTCTTTCTGAGCTCCTTTCTCTCCCCCCTCCAACATGCTATAAAAACTCCATGGCCCACCTGTGCCACAACAACTGGTTTTCTGCATATAAAAGCCAGGGCCTGCGTTGGGGGGGGGGGGGGGGGGGAGACGCGAAACAGGGCAATTGTCTGGGGCCCCATGCCACAGGGGCCCCTGTGAAGCTAAGCTGCTCAGGCTTTGGCTTCAGCCCAGGTGGTGGGGCTCAAAGCTTCGGGCTTCAGCTTTCTGACCTAGGCCCCAGCAAGTCTAATGCTGGCTGTGCTTGGTGGACCCCCTGAAACCTGCTCACGGACCCCCAGGGGGCCCTGGATCCCTGGTTAAGAACCACTGGTCTACCATAAAGCGGTTAGAAACTGATTAGGCATGTCAAACCAAAAAAATTTTTTCTTCATTTTTCATTCATCTTACTGTTGATAACTAATTATAACTAATTACCACTGCACACCCAAATAATTACCAATGCACACACATCTGTATATACAGTGATCATCAATAAATCATCAGCATTTATTACACCACTGTTTTTGACCTTACTATGGTATTAGTGGAATTTTCTGTATGAATTATAGAAAATATCGTGGTACAGACAAATAGCATGGCAGAATAAATGTTGAATGTTTAATTGCAATCCTCTAGGTAACATTTTTGCCTTGCTGCAAGAGTCAACAAGCCAGCAGTTGAATAGCTAATCTACCATATTCTCAGTTAATTATGATGGTACACAAACAAGGAAGTAAGACCACCAGAGCTGTATTGGCTTGTGTTTGACAAGAAACCGGGGAGCACTAATTAATATTTGCTAAATGGAAAATGACAAAATCGGGAGGGAAAGAAGAAATTATTTTCAAGCTTCTCAGAGTACTAAAACAGCAGAACAGAGTATGTGAGTATGAGTTCGATGAAAAGATAAACAAGGGTCTCTGTGATGCTGCCTAACAGAGTACTTATCACAGGATTCCATTTTTGCAATGGATCCATTGCTATAACTTAGTATAGTTCAGGGGTCGGCAACCTTTGGCACACAGCTCGCCAGGGTAAGCACCCTGGCGGGCTGGGCCGGTTTGGTTACCTGCTGCATCCGCAGGTTCGGCCGATGGCGGCTCCCACTGGCCGCGGTTGGCCGCTCCAGGCCAATGGGGGCAGTGGGAAGCAGTGCGTTCCGAGGGATGTGCTGGCCGCCGCTTCCTGCCACCCCCATTGGCCTAGGACAGCGAACCGCGGCCAGTGGGAGCCGCAATCGGCCGAACCTGCGGACGTGGCAGGTAGACAAACCGGCCTGGCCCGCCAGGGTGCTTACCCTGGCGAGCTGTGTGCCAAAGGTTGCCAACCTCTGGTATAGTCATTCTTGAACTGTATATTGTTCACCATTGACCCTTGACCTGAACTTGGAGGGATGATAATTTTGGGTAACACATTGGTAGCAGAATGGAATTTTCAAGCATATTAAATGAGGATGTATTACTGACAATTTATATATATATATATTTATGCATTTTTCCTCAGTGGGAATTGTGAATGAATCGGAGGAATCCTTTGCAATTCTTGCCCAGTCATGCATACATTTAAATTTAAAATAAGCACAACATGGGTTAAGTTTAAGCATAAAGCTTTCAAAACATATTTTGTTAGTTTAGTGTTTCAAACTTTGTTCAAAATATTTGTTTGACATATTTCCTTTGGAAAAACTTGAAGAGAAGTAACATCTTGTAGTTCCTCACCACAAAAGGAATTTTTCACTGACTAGCTATGGCCATGTTCTGTCCCCTTCATGCTGCTGTAGGGTCATAATCTCAGTTTTGTATTTTCTGTAAACTGATATTTCTCCGGCAGAGCCACACACACACTGAGAAAATGAAAAAGTGTGGCAAAAACTGCTATACAAATAGAATGATCAGGCATGATCTTTCTAAAGAGAATTCATTTTCCCCTTCAGCACATTACTGACAAGGGTGGTTGTTCTGGGTTTAGAGGAACTGCAGATGGTCAAACAGATGGTAATGGTAGACAAACAGTATACTAAATAGCTGTCCTGATTATTATAACTTTAGTGTTCAGATTCTGTTAATGCTGAACCCTTAGCAAATACTCATTTGGAGTCATAAAGCTTTGCTGCTTTGTAGTTTATAGTTACTGCTGTTAGTTCTGCCTATTGATTGTTTAATCAATAAGTTCTTTTTGATCACTGTCAGATATGGATAAAAATGAACTATGCAAATGCCCATCCTGTTCCTGAGGACACTTATTTTGTGAATACTTTCTCCCATGGATCCACTGTTAAAATGTCATGTTATTGAGCTGTTATATATAGCAAGAGTTCTACATGTGGGGGTGGAGGCCAGGGAGAGAAGAGCATTTTGATTCACGGAGCCTTAGAGCTGTCTTGGCTATAATTGTCTTGTGCCCATTATCTTTCTGATAAGGTGAAAGACTTGACTCCACTGCTGTAAACATCCTTCAGCAAATCATTGAGTTGGGGTCAGAGACCCATGATGCTGCTGCTGTTGCTTCTGTAGTTACCATGGCACCTGGAACTGTTACAGTGGTAAAGCAGGTAAGAGCTCTTCTGTTTCTTAGAAAATATACATTTTATTCTCATTAATTTTTTTCATAAAATATGTATTTATTTCATAAAGGAACTTCTGTTTCTCTAAATGAGAGTACAGTGAAGGCCAACTTTCAAATAAGAATTAAAGGATTGACTCATTCAGTATAATTCCATATTCTGCCGTAGGCAGGTGGAATTTTTTACTTGTGTGCATAAAGGTTGGATATTTGCGCATAATAGTTGCTTGATTACTTTCTCTGTGTGTGAGCTTCCAGCTTTTTTTCAACATAAGATGTCAAAAAACTTACTTTCAGGCTTTTTAGAACAAAACTGAAAGTAGTTTGTTAGTAAATTTATTCAGGGTGTCTTTATTTTGCATTAAGCTAAGGTAGCATTAGCTCTTAAACAGCAATTTTTTTCTGAAAAATGGCTGTAAAAGGAGCATATTTTGTATTCCCCCATGTAGTCAGCTCTACTGATATTTGTGATAAAAATAAGGTTTTGTTTTTTATTTGATTGATTGACTACTTTTCAGACCCTTAGTGCTACAGAACCAACACCACTCAGGGTTTGTCTTCACTGAACAGTTAACTCAAGTTGTAGCTCAGGCGTTACCCCTAACTCGAGTCCTGTCCACACACAAAACCTCTTGACTTGAATGTGGTGGTAACTCAAGATGACTGGCCCCTCAGGGCCCTCACCAGCTGTTAACACAATCACTGTGCCGTAATCCAATCATTCTTTGTATCTGGAGTATTATTTCACAGTATAGCTGCTTTCTGCTGAGCTGAGCTGAGCTAACTCATCAGGAGTTAACTTGAGTATAGAAATTCGAATTTATGCTGTAGTGAAGACTTAGTCCCAGAGAAATGAGCTGGATTCTGATCTTCCTTGTGCATCATTAACATAATTGTTTACCAAGTTCCAATCAGATATAACTGTGCAATCCCCTGAAGACAGCAGGGTTGCATAGGTGTCACTAAGGGCATATTTGGCCTGAAAACATTGGTTGCTGGTGATAAATGGGAGGAAAAGAAGCCAAGCATGACTTTCAGAGCCCATGTGGAATTAGCAAGGTAGCTATGGTCAGTTTCCTTTTTTCATGTGTGTTGTCTGGTGGTATGGAAGTCTAGAATTCAGGTGCATGTAATCTGCTGCTACAGCTTCTTATATGTATAACAGGGTACATGCACTAAAAATGTAATATACTTTACATTGCTGTCTACATCAAGAAGCCATTTGGAAAAAGGAGAAGTGGTTTCAGTAACCCCATTCCACTTCTTTTTCTTTCCATTAGAGGCATGGCAGCCCTCAGATGAGGACTAAACTTAATTTGGACTCAGCTCCCCTTGCCGCAAGCTCTTAATGACCAATACTATTGTTGAACTCAAACTCTAGTTGATTAGGTGACAGCAGAATTCCCTTTCTGGACTAATACACTCTGCAGGGTTGTCATTAGTTTGAGAGGTAACTGCAGAAGCAAGGAGACAAAAACTAATTACCAGCCAAGTTTAGAATGCGGCTTGGTGTTTTAAAGAGCTTCATTTTTGTTTTTTTATGGGTAGATGTAATCAAATCCACACTCTGCCAACATGCATTTGTTACCTGATCTCAGCAACTGCACATAAGTCCTTACTGTTAAAGTCTTTAATGACATACAACTACGATATTTGAGGGGCTTTCTGTTGCCCTACTTCTCATTTCAAAGACTTCAAATTAAAATTTGGGATTCTTTAAGAAGAGTTTATTAGATGGCCAATGAATGATTCTGCATTCAAGAAAGAGGACAACTTGGGCTAAAAACCTGTCCTAGTTTAATGGAGAAGTGAAGGCAATGATTAGAAATAAACAAATTATATATAACAAATAGTAGAAGAAGAGAAAAAAATAGATAGTAATTGCTATAAATTAGTCAGAAGTTACGAAGAGTAGAAAATTGATAAAGTAATTTACAACAAGGAAAATCTATAGCTGACATGGCTAAGGACAACGAGGAGTTTTTTAAAGTATATTAGAAACAAAAGAAATCCTAGCAATAGTATAGGCCTGCTACTAGAGGAAGATGGTAAAATTATTAATAATGATGCGAAAAATACATTAGTGTTCTATAAATATTTCTGTTCTGTACTTGGGGAAAAGCTGAATGGTGTGTTTGAATCACTTGAGGATAATGGAGTACTTACCAGTCCATTAGTAACTAAGGAGGATGTTAAACAAAATCTACTAGTGATAGTGATAAATATTTTTAAAGCAGAAGGTCCAGATAACTTGCACCCAACAGTCCTGAAAGAAATCTCTGGCCTAATGATATTAATTTTTAATTAATCTTGGAATATTGAGAAAATTCCAGAACATGGAAGAGTGATAATGTTGTGCCAATATTCAGATTGGCAAATGGGATGATTTGGGTAACTACAGGCCAGAGACTGACATAGGGTCTTGGTGACTGCTATCTGGGCCTGTTGGGTGGAGTGGTCCTTGAGGAGCCAGACTTCCAAATATGGAAAGAGACCATGATGTCCCACTGACATAGGTGGGCTGCTGCTGCTGAGTGGACCTTCCTTAAGACCCTCAGGGCCATGGAGAGCCCAAAGGGAAGGACACATTAGTGGTAATGATCCGAGTCTATGACAAAATGCAGAATGCATTTGTGGGAGGGATAAATAGTCACCTGAAAGTAGGGGTCTTGAAGGTCAAATGCGATGAACCAGTCCCCTGGATCCCGGGATAGGATTATGGCAGCTAGGGTCACCATCCTGAAGTGCTACGATAGGATGTAGGTGTTCAGGTTCCTGAGGTCTAATGTCAGCTTTCAACCACTGCCTGTTTTGGGAATCACGGAATATAAACAAGGCAGGAAGCAGATGGAAACAATAGACACCACAATTGCTGCATCTCAAGCCTGCAGGTGGGTGAGAAGGAACTAGAGCAGTGGTGGGTCTGCACCACTTTGTATGCCTCACTTGGGAGCACGAGACTCTGCTTTGTGCAGGTGCAGACCCTGCTATTCTCCGATCAAGGGTGCGTGGGCGCGCACACACCCTGTGGTGGAGCACCCTTACAGACATATATTCAAAGGAGGAGAAGTTGTTTACTTGTACAGTAATTTGTGTTCTTTGAGATGTTTTGTCTCCATGGGTGCTCCACCTCCCATTGTCCTTCCCCTCTACTGTGGAGTCTTCTGTGTTTCATGGCCAAAAAAGTACTGGAGCTGTGGCGGGTCTGCAACTCCTTATTTGCCCTCAAGTTTGGAGCACGATGCACTGCTCTGTACAGGCACAAACCCACAAACATTGCTGTTTACAGTCTGCGGTCGAGAGTGTACTGGAACTCAGTTAAGCACCCGTAAGGACAAAACATCTTGAAGAACTCAAGTTACTGCACAGTTCAGCAATGTCTCCTAGCTAATCTAGTAATCTTAACTGAGTTTGGCATAGGAGCACTAAACTCCTCCTCACAGGTGCCACCCCCCTCCCAGCACACTGACCTCAAATCTTGGTTTCCCCATAGACCCCCCACATCCCTATTCACTTTCTCCTGTTTCCCCAAAGCCCTATGCAATCTCTCATGCCTTCCAGGGTTATGTCTACACAGCAATGTAAGCCTAGGGTTAGTGGAACTCGAGTCAGCTGACCTGTGTCAGGGAACCCTGGGCTTGAGAGTCTACCTTGCATTTTAACCTTAGGTTAAGGATTTTCTGATCCATGCTCGAATTTAGTGCTCTGGCATCCACACTGCAGTGCACAGACATGAGTCACAGTAACCCTATCCTGGAGTGCCTAGCGCCGCCATCCCCCTCCCCCTCCCCCCAAAAAGTGTTGACTCTCTAGCACTAAGAATGTGTTGCACTGTGGGAAAACTCTACTGCCCACTCTGTTTCCTAACTGTGAGGGTGTTATTGATGGGACTCAGGTGCCCATAAGGAGCTCATGAGTACATACACCACATAATTAGCTCCTCTGGTGGCTGGCTCAGTAGAATAACTGCAGTTTGAGAAGGCTTGGTACTGAACTCTCACCTAATCTGAGAATTGGGCTCTCCATCTCTAAGCTGAGTCACATTGGCAGGAAAATGCCCACGTGCTTCTGTCCTGAGGATAATTAGGACATCAATCCCCAGGGCTGTCAAACTATTAAAATGAAATTTTGCATTCTTAATTTTTAAAATGGGATGTTCAATGAAGGTGTTTTTGTTTGGTTGTTTTTTTATTTATTTTTGTCTGTTTGTTTTGAAGTTTGACGTAAAATGTAGGTTCGAGGAAAACACACACATACACCAGCCTGGCTGCTGCTGGCTACAGTGCGGTGAAGTGCCTCCCCAGGCCTTGGGGAGCAGTGTGCTCCAGCACCTCCTGGGGAGCTCTTATCCCTGTACACCAGCCTGGCTGCTGCTGGCTACAGTGCGGTGAAGTGCCTCCCCAGGCCTTGGGGAGCAGTGTGCTCCAGCACCTCCTGGGGAGCTCTTATCCCTGACCCTGCTGCACCCCAGGAGGCAGAGGTATGGGATCCTCGGAAGGCTGTGGGGAAATTTGGGGGCTGGCTCCCACTCACTGCCCTCACAGTACACGCTGCTCAGGCACCCCTGCACGTGAGCCCCAGGGAGGGTAGGGGAGGCCCAGGAGCAAGGGGACCAAGCATCTGCCCTGCAGGGATGGGGAGCGGCAGGGCTCCCGGCTCAGCATGGCTGAGGGAGGGATGACCCCCAACATCCTGGCAGCTGGGAGCTGCCTCCCGCCGGTCAGTTTTGCTCCCTGCTCCATGCAAGCTCCGCACAGCAGCAAGGAGAAGCAGGAGCTGCTGCTGCCATGAGAGGAGCAGGAAGAGGGAGCGTGCTCGGCCAGGCAGTAACGGCGCTTTCGACCACTGCGCTGGCTCCCTGCAGCACTGCTCCTCTGCCTCTGGGAACTGTAAGATGCATCCGGAGGACTTTTGGGACCCGAGTCAAGCTGGAAAGAAATCGGGCTTGGACCCTAAGTCCCTGCTTAACACAGCCTGCAGGGTCCTAGTACCCTAGGTCCAACCCTAGGTGAGTACAATTGGTGCGTTGACGCAAGGGGAGGTAGGCTTGAGCCAGGCCTCACTGTGCTCTGTAGACATAGCCCAAAGCACACTCATTCTGCCTCCTGCTCCTCTACATACCAGCTCATCTCTCCTTCCCCATTCTTCCTAGCTTGGCTCCTCAAAGCACAGCTGATGACTCAGGATGGCAGCCTGAGGAGATAGAAGTAACTGTAGGATCTGAGAAGTTCCTTTGGCTAATCTTGCCCAAACTCAGTTATTTATCTTGACTACTAGCACTGATTCTTAGTGTTTAATTTTTACATTTTCAAAGTATCCAAGATGTTATCAGCATGAGTATGTGTGTGAAGTTCAGAGTTTGTGGGGAATGTGGTTGTTTAGCCAGGGGAACCCAAAGAAGTGCAATGGAAATGGCAACATTTCAAAAAGAACACAAAAACAGCCACACTGGGCCAGACCAAAGGTCCATCTAGCCCAGTATCCTGTCTTCTGACAGTGGCCAATGCCAGGTACCCCAGAGGAAACGAACAGAACAGGTAAACACCAAGTGATACATCCCCTGTTGTCCATTCCCAGCTTCTGGCAAACAGGCTAGGGACACCATCCCTGTCCATCCTGACCAATAACCATTGATGGACCTATCCTCCTTGAACTTGTCTAGTTCTTCTTTGAACCCTGTCATAGTCTTGGCCTTCACAACATCCTCTGGCTCATTTTAAAAGGATCATTTCAAAAATGTTTCCTCTGCACAAGTTAGTAAATATTTTACAAAAAAAATTAGGTAGAAATTTATTTGGCTCATGAAGATTTATTCTGCCAAATTTGGAGACTACATTCAATCTTTAAAGTGAAAAACAGGGATTTCAGTCCTGCTTTAAGTGCAAATTACAAAACAACCATAACAATGGAGTCACTGCCAACATCCCCATAATCTATATCTCTATATATAAAATAGGAATGAAGTGGCTAAGAATTATCTGTAGCTAGGTCTCCATACTTTATATCCAGGTCACAGGGCGCTGTGTAAAAAGGAGGGGTTCCCCCATATGGCATCACAACATCATATCTTCTTGCAGTGTCAGGCCTCATGGCAAAGAGTCCTTGGCGCTATCCTTGCTGGCCAGCCCTAACTTGGCTACAGCACCTCTGGGGGGGTGGGGAGGGGCAAAAAAACAGTCTACAGCAATGATCCCCTGTGGTAACACCTAGTGGCAAGCGCAGGGTAAGGATAGGGAAATCCCGGCCCACCCTACTCCACCAGGTTCTGACCCAGGGCCCTGGGAAACTGGTAACCTCCTTATTAAGGAGTCAAGTGTCGGTTCCCAATGCATTCCCTGGGTCACTTCCTACCCTTGAGCCCACTTCAGATCTGTCCTCCACAGGCAGCAGCTTGGCGTCTCTGTCTATCACTGTAGCTGGTGGACTTTCTATAGCATAGTCCGGGATACCCCCCTTGGCAGTCTGGAGAGCTGACTGTTCTTCAGCAGGAGCCTGCGGCACACATCCATCCTCTTCCTCGGCCAGCCAAAACTGAGCTGATGAGTTTCCTTTTATCTGTTCCCTCCACAGGGAGCATGGGCAACCGGACAAGGGGGCAGGGCCTCTTGGGCCCAAAGTGATTGGTTAACCCCCACTTGACCAGTGCAAGGTTGAGAGACCCCATCACAAACAGTATTAATTACAATTATTTTGTTTTAAGTAATGGGACCTTTTTTCAGTGAAAGAGTGAGAAGGAGAATGAACATTGTCTTGAAATGCTGCCAATAAGAAACTGCAACTGTAAACCACAAAACTTTTAAAAAATATATTATTTCAATTACTCTTTCTCCCTCCAAGTATTAAATCAAATCAATTTCTTTCTCATCATCTTAAACACAAACATCTTATGCCTTGGACACTCCTACTTTCTTGCTATCTTAGTAAAGAAAGGCAGCTTGTATTAGAAAGGAATTCACTCCTTCACTTTTCAACCTGCAGCCCTTTGCCACTGAGTTTACAATCTTAAACAGCTTGACACAAATCAGTTCTTTTCCCTTCCCTTTTACACTTCAGTGTGATCTCTCGTTCTTCTTTTCTGCTAGCCCTGATGCCAAATTAGTATAAGCACTGATCCTGTATCAAATCCTAGAATCCTTTTGCTCCACCTTTCCTGCATCTTTTTCAATATTTCTATTGTCCTACAAACATAAAAGACCAATTGTGTCCTGAATTGAGGTCGCATAGAGGAAGAATTGGCCCATGAAGATAAATGGACCTGAAACTGAGTCATGGTAAATTACCTCATTCTATCCATGGAAAGTACAAATACCAGTTTTTGATGCTTAAAGCAGCATTTATGTGCATTCTTCTGTAACAGGTTTATTCATTCTGACGTAATTTGTATTGTAGATTCACAATCTTTTCCTAGACCTACGGTGAAGCCTACTTTTTTTGTCTACCAGTTCAACTACCTGCTTGTCCACAAGTATACTTTTTATTCCCTGTATTCATGCTGATAATCTTTTACCAAATTCTGTATATTCAATGTAGTGATATTATCTGGCCTCATGTTTGTCTCCCCACCGGAGGATTGCTTTTAAGATTATAATCCAAACCATTTTTCTGGATCTTTTCAAAACTTCAAACAGCATTAACATGTCTCTGCTGAGTCATCTGCTACTTGCCTTACCATGGAGAACAGAAAAGCCTTGGACAGCAATTCTTTTATAGCTGGCTTGAGCCTGATGCTTTGTCAACTTTTAATTACTCTGAATTCCTAACTCTTCTCCCTGTTGTGATTTTAAGACATGGTCATATTTCACTTTCCCACTGAACATTTTATTTCACTTTCTATCCTATGACCTTGAGTTTCTCATGTGGATTGTTGGACAAATAAATCACTCAGGGCATCAGCAGTATATCAGCATCATCTGTCACTAAGTTCCCACCTTGGTCCTTTAATGGCCTGACTGAGTCCTTGCTTAGAAGTTGGGTTCTTGTTTTTCTAAAACAACATTTATTTCGGATACTTCTATTTCTTGTATTATTTTTATGTAATTTTTTCCTTAGAAAACCCACTTGTCTTGTCTTTTTCATGCACGCTGAAGGTGTGCTGTCAGCCTTTTCCCCGAATATTTGTTAGTCCTTCGAAGTTGTTTTCATATTTCTATATTTGCATTATGAACTTTCTTCTAAGCCTTAAGTGCTTAGAACACATGGAGCTTTTAAAAATAACGAACTCTTGCTGCAATTTTCCCCACACGTTGTTACATAATAGAATAATCTCTTTCCACTGTCCTCCCTGAGTCTTCTTTCTCCCAGTACATTGTTCCTTCCAACTTTTATCCAGGAACTAACTCAGTCTTTCATACTTGGCCCCTGGAAGTTTTTTGCCCTTGTCCCTCGAACCATGGTGTTTTAATTTCAATCCTAATGATGGCGTGTTCAGTACTTGCAAAATCCTACATTATGAGCTCAATCCTGCTCCTCTTGAAGGGAATGGGATGTTTGCCATTGACTTGAGTAGGAGCAGTCTTACCTTAGCATTTTGAGTCCTGACATTGTATTACTAGATATCAAATCTAATCATCCTTTTTGGATTGTGTAGTCATTTCTTAATTCTGGTCAGGTTGCAAAGAACATACCCTTTTACACTGCCCAGTTTCCATAAAGCTGTGATGTGTAGTCTTATAGGATGCATTGTACAAGGTGGAGGTATACTATGATGTAGTCGAGAGCAGGACCAGATGAAGGGATCAGGTTTCAGAATGGAGATAGAGGTGCCCCTCAGGCATCTATACTGGGCCCAGTGCCGTTCAACATATTCATAAATGTTCTTGAAAAAGAGGTAAACAGTGAGGTGGCAAAATTTGCAGACAATACAAAATTTGCCAAGATAGTTAAGTCCAAAGCTGGCTGCGAAGAGTTGCAAAGGGATCTCACAAAACTGGGTGACTTGGCAAAAAAGTGTCAGATGAAATCAGTGTTGATAAATGCAAAGTAATGCATATTGGAAAACATAATCCGAACTTTATGTACAAAATGATGGGGTCTAAATTAGCTATTACCACTCAAGAAAGAGATCTTGGAGTCAGTGTGGATAGTTCTCTGAAAGCAGCCACTCAGTGTGCATTATCATCATCGTCGTCATGTTCCCATTATGCCTCTGGCGTTTAGGGCAGTGATGAAGCTCCTCCACTCCTGTCTGTTTCTGGCAAGTCTTTCAAGGGATCCCCAGCTGTGCCCCAGGTTTTTCAGCTCGGCTTCCACAGCTCTTTGCCATGTTGTTTTCGGGCGGCCTCGTTTTCGCTTGAAAACAACATGCAAGGTGCAGCAGCAGTAAAAAAGCTAACCTTATCTCAAAAAAGAGATGTTAGAACTGGAAAAGGTACAGAGAAGGGCAATAAAAATGATTAAGGGTCTGGAACAACTTCTGTATGAGTAGAGATGAAAAAGACTGGACTTTACAGCTTGGAAAAGAGACGACTAAGAGAGGATACAATAGAGGTCTATAAAATCATGACTGGTGTGGAGAAAGTGAATAAGGAAGTGCTATTTATCCCTTCACATAACACAGGAACCAGGGGTCACCCCGTGAAATTAATAGGCAGCAGGTTTAAAACAAACAAAAGGAAGTACTTTTTCACACAACACATAGTCAACCTGTGGAACTCCTTGCCAGAGGATGTTGTGAAGTCCAAAACTATAATGGGGTTCAAAAAAGAATTGGATAAGTTCATGGAGGATAGGTCCATCAATGGCTATTAGCCAAGATGGTCAGGGATGTGATCGCATGATCTGGGTGTCCCTAGCCTCTGATTGTCAGATGCTGGGAGTGAACGACGGGATGGATCACTCGATGATTTCCTGTTCTGTTCATTCCCTCTGAAGCACCTGGCATTGGCCACTATTGGAAGACATGACACTAGGCTAGATGGACCACGGGTCTGACCCAGTATAGCTGTTCTTATGTTCTTAAGGGATAGGCTATCTAGCCCCGCATGTCTCTCCTGGAATCATATGACCGGTTTAGAATCTCCGCTTTTGTTTAGAAAGTTATATTTGCAACCCTCGTGGATGCAAAGAAAATGTGACCCAAGTGTAACCAATTCCGGCCTAAATCGGCAGATGGCCTGAAACTGTAGGGCCAAAAGATGTGAACTGGTCCCATTTATCTTAACTCTGAAAGCTGCTGCTGCCCCAAAAAAGAGCAGTCCATGACAGGGTGAGGCTATGACATAGGTGTGAAGGCACTGAAGGGCCTGTGTGGGTTGTGCCTATGGCCCTGAATTGCCTTAGTACAGCCCTTGCTGAGAGCTAGTGTAGAAAATGTTATCAAGCTTAGGAGTATATTGATATCTACACTGGGAAAAATTGATTGCGTGACAGCTATGAAAATGTACAGCTGCTACTAGGAAATATGCATCAAATGCCTGAGAAGAAAGGAAGATGTCAGTCTGGAGCATTACCAGTATGGTCTGAAATTGACAAGACTCTATGCTACAGGTCTGACAGCATTTGGGGAACAGAAGTTCAATCTTGTCAGTTTCAAGCCACTTCAGCACTAATGCTCCGATTAGAATCTTATCCAGGAGAAGATCTGATGAGGAGCTTTCTTTGTGGCACAGCACTTGAGTTGTTCTGGATCTGTTAAAGGGCGGGTAGAGAGACAGTAGTGAAGCAGAGAAACAGATTGAAGAAAGAGGGAGACTTAAAACTAAAGAGTGATTGGGAAATAAACTAATAAAGGGTTAGAGAGACTAAGTAGTTAATAAAGGATGGTAGAAATAGACAAAAACAATGTGGGGGTGGGGGAAGAAGCACAATTCAGTGAGAACAGAGGCTGTGACAAAAATGTGGGGCAGGATGGACAGAAAATAAAGAATGGAGAACACACTCCCCTACTGATCCACTGCAATTAAAAACTGTTTATTTTTTCAAGGAATATTATTCAAGTAAATCGACATTTTCTCAAGCCAAGAAAAGCAAATTCCATGTCTTTTAAAGAGTTGATTTGACTCAACTTTTTTAACTGAAAGTCTTAAGAGTTTGAAAGGTTTAAAGAAAGACCCAAGCCTTAAACCCAAGTAATAGTGGCTTTACTTAATTTTCACTTTTGCTGGCTCATGGTGTATCTGTGTGAAAGGTGTACACAGGAGTATAAGTATACACTATTCATGCAGTAGGATTAATGCACATACCATACTAGTCCAGGAAAATGTAAATCCTAATAAAATATACATTTAAAAAAATCCGTACTAGTTTGATGTGGTCACAGTAACATAGCCCCTCAGGTTTTTTTTAAATATACATTTCATTAAGATTAAAATAGGAATAAATCAGTTCTTTCCTCAATTGCTTAAATTACTTTCTTTGCTTAAATTGCTATTGGTAAAATTGGTACCTGCAGGAGGTATTTATTGCCCATGTAAATATTCACATACATGTTCTAAAACACCTATTATTTTTAGTAAGTCAACTGTTATTTTGGACACATTTCTGAGGGAAAATAGCTCCCAGTCTGCTGCACAGAACTGGAGAAAAATATAATGGTGGTGCAAAATTATGCTAGTTTAGTATCTGAAAATTTTTTCACCAGAATACCAAATGACAACTTTGTTTTCTGTGTCTTGCAAATTCTTTCCTTTAAAGAATGTTAAAACTTTACCATATAAAGCTACCTCTTTTTGTCTGTGCATGTCTTTAGATTTTTTTACCCCCCTGTTGTTATCCTCACCCAGCTATGTTTAAGGTAAGTATGCATAAAATTGTGGAAATGTAGGGCTGGACGGGACCTCGAAGTCTGCAAGTCCAGCTCCCTTTGCTGAGGCAGGACCAAGTAAACCTAAACCATCCCTGACAGGTGTTTGTCCAAGCTTTTCTTAAAAGAGCTCTGGTGATGGGGATTTCACAACCTCCCTTGGAAGCCTATTTCAGAGCTTAACTACCATTATAGTTAGAAAGCTTTTCCTAATATCTAAGCTAAATCTCCCTTGCTGCAGATTAAACCCATTACTTCTTGTCCTACCTTCAGCTGACATGGAGAACAATTGATCACCATTATCTTTATAACAGCCGATAACATATTTGAAGAATGTTATCAGTCTTTTCTCAAAACTAAACATTCTCATTTTTTAACCTGTCCTAACAGGACATGTTTTTTTTAAACATTTTATCATTTTTGTTGCTGTCCTCAGGATTCTCTCCAGTTTGTCCACATCTTTCTTTAAAAATGGCACACAGACTGGACTCGGTACTCCAGCTGAGGCCTCACCAGTGCTGAGTGCAGCGGGACAGTTACCTCCTCTATCTTACCTATGACACTCCTTTTAATACACCCAGAATTATATTAGTCATGTGATCCAAAATAAGCCCCCAGTCCCTTTCGTCAGTACTACCACATAG